>NC_086103.1:169698867-170022617 GCF_963921235.1 Mobula hypostoma | reverse complement strand
GAAAGTGCAGACAGAGTAAGCGGAGAGGAGGCAGATTGGCATGTTTGTTGGTGACAAATCCATTTTATGAAACTACAGGGTGCAGTCATCAGAAGCCTCATAGCAACTACAGCCCACTTCACTCTAAACTTCTCCCACAATGCTAGTGAGGCATGAGGAACTGCTGCTGACCTTTGCATGGTGATTCAAACATCGGAACAGAATTGCACAGAACCTGAGTGTAGACTTAAAGACACCCTCACACCAAAATGTGAAGCATGTATACTCTAGCTACTTGGTAGGTCTTAACAATAACATTACATGCATATTTGACATGGTTAAAGTTTCAAAGAGTTTCTCAGGAATGGTTCTCAAATAAAGGGCATGTCAGATTGGGTTGTAGAATTATAATCTTTTTCTTGTAGTTTAACTTTCTTATGCTTGTTTGTATTTTTATATAATCACCTCTATACATGTGATTGCTCAGTGGGTTTTTCAGCGGTTGCCTCTGTATGCTTCTAGAAACTTCTTGAACTTCTATTACTTGAACCTGACTATCAGATTGGTTAATGTTATCAATGGAATTTCTGTTATTAGTATAAGAGGACCACATTAATTTGAGTCTGTCTCTTTCCTCCTCTCTTTCCTGCTCTACTTTTTGTCTTTGCTCTTTCTTTGTTCCCTCTCTCATGTTTCTTCTCCTTTTGCCTTCTTTGCTCCTGTAGCACTCAATAAAATGATCGTAAGCAACAATTTAATGCCTCATTCTTGAGATAAGATTTGGTTAACAAAAGGGTGTGTTCTTAGAGGCCATGGGCAGGGGAAGTACTGGAGAGGTGCACAGAGGGAATTCCAGTGTTGAGCATTCAGTAACTGGAAGTGAGCTAGAAATCAAAGGTTAGTGTCCTCTGTATATCTCAAGTTTAGCAGCAGTGAAGATGGATTCGAAAGGCAATGATGAGATGTGAGAAGAGAATTGTAAAATCGGATCATAGGAAAAGGTACTTAGGAAGCTGAAAGGTCTGAAGTTGGATAAGTCACCTGGACCAAATAGACCACACCCTAGGGTTCTGAAAGAGATCACTGAAGAGGTCGTGGAGCCATTAGTGCTGATCTTTCAAAAATCGCTAGATTCTGGAATGGTTCCACAAGAGTGGACTATTGCAAATGACAGTCCATTTTTTAAGAAAGAGAAAGGCAAAAGATAGGAAATTATACACAAGTTAGCCTGACTTCATTGGTTGGTAAGATGTTAGAGGCCAAGTAATTGAGTATATTTAGAACATAGAACATAGAATAGTACAGCATAGTAATGTCAAAAGGACATTTAAAAGAGGGGTTGGTAGGTTCTTGATTAGTAAGGGTGAGAAAGGTTATGTGGAAAAGGCAGGAGAATGGGATTGAGCAGGATAATAAATTATTCATGGTGGAGAAGACACGATGGCCCAATTGGCCAAATTCTGCTCCCATGTTTTATAGTCCTATGGTCATAGCCAAACATGGGAATGATTGCATAACGGGCGAGTGTTTAGAAGCATTGACCACAGGGGCAAGAACTTCCATTGAATTCCTCAATCATTCAAATATAGAAAAAGTTAAGTTTTTAAAAAGTCAAAAATCAGTAATAGCCCTTATGAAACTAACAAATTGGCATAAAAATCATTCTTATTTATCAATAACTTCAGGGAAAGAAATCTGCCATTTTCTTTACTCCGGTTGTATGTGACGCCAGAACCATCATTATGGTTAACTTTCATCTGCCTTCCGAAATAAAGTAGCAAGCCATTCCTTTAGGGAGGAGTGTGGGCAGTTCATGGATCCAATTGTATTGTGTTGTCTTCTTGACAAACAGCCAGAGTTCTGGACAATTGATCTTGCAACACAAGTTCAAGCCCCACTTTGGCAGTTCGGGAAATTAAATTGATCTAATTAAATAAATCTGAAATTTAAACGACATAAGGTAGCCTTAGTAGCAGCAAAAATAAAACTTTCAAATTGTTGTGAAAGCCCACTTGGTTCACAATCTTCATTTGAAGAAAGTAATTTGTCTTCCTGACCCACTCTGGGTAAGGAAATCATTTTTCTTACCTCATGCCCAAAACTATGGGACAGCGAGTCAGCGAGTCCACTGGGGAAGTCAAAGGCCTGATGTCTGCAAATCCACAAGCTCACTGGAGGCTGGAGGCCTGGAGGCCCAGAGGCAGCCTGTCCTGGAGTTGGAGACCCAGTCGAATGAAGGTCAATAAAGACATATATTCATTATTCTTCTCCATTGATGCTGACTGACCTGCTAAATTTCTTTAGCATCTTGTATGTGTTACTCTGGAGGCTGAGGAGTGTCTGTATATGTGTGTGGATGGATGGATGTGTGAGAGGGAGGAAAGGCTTGCGGGCATGCTTTGTTGGCACTGGAATGTGTGGTGGCACTTGCAGGCTGCCCACAGCACATCATTCGATTGTTTTTTCGCAAGATCCTACATCTACGGACTCCAGAGCTTGCTGGCCCTGAAACTAGCAGGCATAAACTTCAGATTGCCTCTGCCATTGATCTCGCCGGCTCCAACACCTCAGGACATATTCAAAACCCGGACTCCAGCAACGACCATGGACACCTTCAAAGTGATTGCACAACCACCAACTGCGACTCCAGCCTTGAACTCCAGGCCAGGTCTTTATGTGCTGCTATTGTGACTCCCGTCTCCCCTTCCCCCACCACCACTCTGCAACCCCGTCTCTCTCAGATCCCACCGTCAGCTCCTGGGCTCTCAGAGGCTCCATCTTCCTCCCACCCCAACCCTCCCCTCTCCATTGACACCCCCAGCCTCCCCCCTCTGATCCCAGCTCTCATCCGTGCCGGGTCTTTACCATCCCCTCCGACCTTCAACTGTCTGAGGCAGAACGCTCTGTCCTCAGTAAGGGCCTCACCTTTGTCCCCCTTCGCCCACACCTCAGTGAGTTCCGTGTTCGCCATGATGCGGAACTCTTCTTCCGCCGTCTCCGTTTCTGAGCATACTTCTTTGGCAAGGACTCTTCCACCCCCACCAATGACCCCTTCTCCCGTCTTCAACCCTCCTCTTCTTCATGGACACCCCGCTCTGGTCTTCTGCCTGCTCTGGATTTCTTTATCGCTAATTGCCGACGGGACATCAACCGTCTCGACTTCACCGCACCTTGTTCCCATTCCAACCTTACTCCTTTGGAACGCTCTGCTCTCCACTCCCTCCCCACTAATCCTAACCTTACTATTAAACCTGCCGATAAGGGGGGTGCTGTTGTAATCTGGCGTACTGACCTCTACCTTGCCGAGGCACAGCGACAACTCGCGGATACCTTCTCTTATTTACCCCTTGACCGTGACCCCACTAAGGAGCACCAGGCCATTGTCTCCCACACCATCACTGACTTTATCCGCTCAGGGGATCTCCCATCCACTGCCACCAACCTTATAGTTCCCACACCTCACACTTCCCGTTTCTACCTCCTACCCAAGATCCACAAACCTGCCTGTCCTGGCAGACCTATTGTCTCAGCTTGCTCCTGCCCCACCGAACTCGTTTCTGCATACCTCGACACAGTTTTATCCCCCCTTGTTCAATCCCTTCCTACCTATGTTCGTGACACTTCTCACGCTCTTAAACTTTTCGATGATTTTAAGTTCCCTGGCCCCCACCGCCTTATTTTCACCATGGATGTCCAGTCCCTATATACTTCCATCCCCCATCAGGAAGGTCTCAAAGCTCTCCGCTTCTTTTTGGATTCCAGACCTAATCAGTTCCCCTCTACCACCACTCTGCTCCGTCTAGCGGAATTAGTCCTTACTCTTAATAATTTCTCCTTTAGCTCCTCCCACTTCCTCCAAACTAAAGGTGTAGCTATGAGCACCCGTATGGGTCCTAGCTATGCCTGCCTTTTTGTTGGCTTTGTGGAACAACCTATGTTCCGTGCCTATTCTGGTATCTGTCCCCCACTTTTCCTTTGCTACATCGACGACTGCATTGGCGCTGCTTCCTGCATGCATGCTGAGCTCGTTGACTTTATTAACTTTGCCTCCAACTTTTACCCTGCCCTCAAGTTTACCTGGTCCATTTCCGACACCTCCCTCCCTTTTCTAGATCTTTCTGTCTCTATCTCTGGAGACAGCTTATCCACTGATGTCTACTCTAAGTCTGACTCTCACAGCTATCTGGACTATTCCTCTTCTCACCCTGTCTCTTGAAAAAATGCGATCCCCTTCTCGCAATTCCTTCGTCTCCGCCGCATTTGCTCTCAGGATGAGGCTTTTCATTCCAGGACGAGCAATCTGGTGCAGTACTCAGAATGAGAGAGTGTGGGGCAATCCACAAAAAGTTCTATTGCTTACTTGACTTTCATGGAAACAGTGTAGAACATGACAATACAGGCCCTTCAGCCCACAATGTTGTGCTACCCTTTTAACCTACTCTAAGATCAATCTAACCCTTCCCTCCCACATAATCCTCCATTTGCTCAGTGCCATAGAGCTGGTCGGAGACTTGGAGTTTTCAGACGGACTGGGAGTCGGACTGTGGTCGGATGCTTCCAGGATGCTGCATCGGCAAGTTGGCGGCGCTGGAGGTTCACCGTCTGCTTGAGATGATGGGACTATCGAGAGACTTTGAGACTTTCACCGTGCCATGGTCTGTTCTTATCAAATTACGGTATTGCTTTGCACTGTTGTAACTATATGTTATAATTATGTGGTTTTTGTTAGTTTTTAAGTCGGTTTGTCATGTGTTTCCATGATATCATTCTAGAAAAACATTGTATCATTGCTTAATGCATTCATTACTAAATGACAATAAAAGAGGACTGCCTGTCCTCATCATCTAATCTAATCTAATAATCTATTTTTTTTTATCATCCATGTACTTATCTAAGAGTCTCTCAAATATCCCTGATGTATCTGCCCAGGAAGCGCATTCAATGCACGTACCATTCTCTATGTAATAAAGGGATAACTTTGGCACCCCTCCTATGCATTACTCCAATCACCTTAAAATTATGCCCTGTGACATTAGACATTTCTCTACTGGGGGGAAAAATTCCCTGGCTGTCCATTCTATCTATACCTCTTACCATAAACACAAGAGATTCTGCAGATGGTGGAAATCCAGGGTAACACGCTCAAAATGCTGGAGAAACTTCAAAGGTCAGGCAGCATCGATGGAGAGGATTAAACTGTCAACATTTTGGACCAAGACTTTTCATTATTCTTGAAGAAGGATCTTGGCCAAAAACATCAACTGCTTATTCCTATCCATAAATGCTGCCTGAACTGTTGAATTCTTACAGCATGTTATAAATATTCTGTATATATTTTGTATATAATACCATATGATATAGTAGCAGAATTAGACCATTTGGCCCATAGAGTCTGCTCTGTCATTTCATCACGGCTGATCCAATTTTCCTCTCAGCCCCGATCTCCTGCCTTCTCCCCATATCACTTTATGCTTTGACCGATCAAGAATCTATCGACCTCTGCCTTAAATATACATAAAGACTTGGCCTCCACAGCTGCCTGGGGCAAAGAATTCCACAGATTCACCACTCTCTGGATAAAGAAATTCCTCCTTATCTCCATTCTTTTTTTTAAACTTTCAATTTCCAGGTATATTTACATTCCTTCCCCCCACAGATATCAGCTATCAGGACACTTCCATCAAAGTATAAACATCACCACCACGTCCTATACAAAACCCCTTATTAGTATAGCAGACAGGTTTACATCTACACATTGTAGAAAAGGTTGCCATGTTTTATGAAAGCTATTTGTTTTTGAGTGTACCGTACATGTTAAAAAGTACAAGGGAATGTACTCCACGATTAATTTACGCCAGCCAGAAAGTCCAGGGGCCTTATTGGATATCCAACAAAGTAAAATGTTCTTCTTCGCACAAAAAGTCAGGATGTTAAAAAGTTCTTTCTGATGCACATTAATAATACAACTGCAGGGTAGGCCTAAGAGAAAAGACACTGGATCCAGCTCCTTCTTCAGAATCTTTTCCATTTCACCCAAAATATTACTCCAGTATGCCTGAAGTTTGGGACAAGTCCAAAAACAATGGGTGAGAGTTCCAATATTTCCTTTACATTTAAAACGCATTGGAGAAACCCCTGTGTTAAATTTCAAGAGACAATCTGGAGGCAGATGGGCTGTATGCAGAATTTTGAGTTGCAGTGCTTTAGTTCTATTACAAACTGAAATTTTCTTTGCATTATCACAGATGTCTTCCCATGTTTCAGCTGTAATTTCTACTCCCAGTTCTCCTTCCCAGACCCTTCCCAGCTGCTCATCCTTTCCACAAGAACATTCCCTCAGAATGCTGTAAGAAGTACAGATGGAGACTTCACTCTTAGAATAAAACACTGTCTTTTCTATATCGGAACTATAGAAGTCAGTTAACAATGATGTTTTTTTTCTGTATATAATCTATTATCTGAAAGAACCAAAAAAGATCCTTGCTGGGTATGTCGAATTTCTGTACTATTTGACTAAAAGACATCATTGTTCCTTCATCAAACAAGTCTTCTAGATGGAAGCACATTCAACGCACGTACCATTCTCTGTGTAATAAAGGGATAGCTTTGCCATCTCTCCTATGCATTACTCCAATCACCTTAAACTTATGCCCTCTGATATTAGACATTTCTGCACTGGGGGAAAAATTCCCTGGCTGTCGATCCTATACCTCTTATCATAAACACAAGAGATTCTGCAGAAGATGGAAATCCAGGGTAACACGCTCAAAATGCTGGAGAAACTTCAAAGGTCAGGCAGCATTGATGGAGAGGATTAAGTTGTCAATATTTTGGACAAAGACTTTTCATTATTCTTGAAGAAGGATCTCGGCCCAAAACATCAACTGTTATTCTTATCCATAAATGCTGCCTGAACTGTTGAATTCCTACAGCATATTATATATCACCATATCACCAAGATACTTCTAAGAATTTTGATGACAAGAGCTAAAAGTAAGATACAAGCTGAAACAGGCAAAGAACAATGTTATTTTGTGAAAGACAAAGGTACAAGCAACGCAATATTGATGTTAAGGATACTATTAGAACGAGCTATTCAAGTGCAAAAATAATTGTTTGTTTCATCGACTACACAAAAGCATTTGATAAAGTGATGCACAATAAGTTATTTGAAATATTACAGAAAACTCTAGATCCAGATTTGAAAGACTTCCGCCTAATCAGAAATCTGTACTGGGAACAAACTGCAGCTGTAAGAATAGATGGAGAAGTGAGTCAGTTTACGAAAATCAAGAGAGGCATTAGACAGGGTGTGTTTTCTACCTGATTTAAATAATGTGTACAGTGAAACAATATTACAAAAAATAAGAGACATCTTGGGAATCAAAGTTGGTGGTGAAAACATCAGTAATTTCAGATATGCAGATGACACTGTGTTAATTGCAAGTACGGAGGAAGAACTTTACAAAACTTAATTGATATAATTGTTGAAGGAAGTACAAAAATGAGTCTATCTATCAATTGCAAAAAGACAGAATGTATAGTGATATCTAAAAAGAAGGAGAGAATGTATGGTGATATCTAAAAAGAAGGAGAATCCTGTCTGCAGGATCTGCAGCTACTTAGGAAGCTGGGTGACATGAGATGGCAGGTACGACATGGACATCAAAAGAAGAATAAGGATGGCAAAAGCCACCTTTACGAGAATAAAGAGTATACTGACCAACACGAAACTAGGCATGACAACCCGCCTCAGAGTATTAAAATGTTACGTTTATCCAGTTACGTTATATGGCTCAGAATGTTGGACAATATCTAGTAACACGAGGAAACGAATTGTAGCAACAGAGATGTGGTTTTTGAGGAGGATGTAAAGAATATCATGGATGAAACGAACATCTGTCATGAACAGAGCAAACACAAAAAGAGAAATAATATACGAAATTATGCAAAGGCAACGTAACTTCATTGGACATGTGATGAGGAAAGAGGAGTTAGAATGCAGGGTAATTATGGGAAAGATTGAAGGAAAGAAAGCAAGAGGAAGACAAAGACAAATGATGATGGAGACAGCAGCCAGAGAACTGGAAATAAATACCAATGAATTGATCCACTTGACCCGAAACAGGAGTGTGTGGGCCATGGCAGTCAAAGCTCAAACTGGGCACGGCACCTGATGATGATGATGATGATGATGTTCTATATATTCTGTATATATTTTGTATATAATACCATATGATATAGTAGCAGAATTAGGCCATTTGGCCCATAGAGTCTGCTCTGCCATTTCATCATGGCTGATCCAATTTCCCTCTCAGCCCCAATCTCCTGCCTTCTCCCCATATCACTTTGGCCTTGACCAATCAAGAATCTATCAACCTCTGCCTTAAATATACATAAAGACTTGGCCTCCACAGCTGCCTGGGGCAAAGAATTCCACAGATTCACCACTCTCTGGATAAAGAAATTTCTCCTCATCTGCATTCATTTTTTTTTTACTCAGTTTAACAAAACTTTCAATTTCCAGGTACACTTACATTTCTTCCCCTCACAGATATCAACTATTAGAACTCTTCCATCAAAGTATAGACATCACCACCACATCCTATACAAAAACCCTTATTAGTATAGCAGACAGGTTTACATCTACATATTGTAGAAAAGGTTGCCATGTTTTATGAAAGCTATTTGTTTTTGAGTGTACCATACATGTTAAAAAGTCCAAAGGAATGTATTCCATGATTAATTTATGCCAACCAGAAAGTCCAGGGGCCTTATTGGATATCCAACAAAGTAAAATGTTCTTCCTCACACAAAAAGTCAGGATGTTAAAAAGTTTTTTCTGATGTGCATTAATAATACAACTGCAGGGTGGGCCTAAGAGAAAAGACATTGGGTCCAGTTCAAGCTCCATCTTCAGAATCTTTTCCATTTCACCCAAAATATCACTCCAGTATACTTGAAGTTTGGGACACGTCCAAAAACAATGGGTAAGAGTTCCAATATTTCCTTTACATTTAAAACACATTGGAGAAACCCCCGTCTTAAATTTCGAGAGACAATCTGGAGGCAGATGGGCTCTATGCAGAAGCTTGAGTTGCAGTGCTTTAGTTCTATTACAAACTGAAATTTTCTTTGCATTATCACAGATGTCTTCCCATGTTTCAGCTGTAATTTCTACTCCCAGCTCTCCTTCCCAGACCCTTCCCAGCTGCTCATCCTTTCCACAAGAACATTCCCTCAGGATGCTGTTAAAAAGTACTGATGGAGACTTCACTCTTAGAACAAAACACCCTCTTTTCTATGTCAGAACTATAGAAATCAGTTAACAATGATGTTTTTTTCTGTATATAATCTCTTATCTGAAAGAAAGCTGGGTATGTTAAATTTCTGTACTATTTGACTAAAAGACATCATCGTTCCTTCATCAAACAAATAGTAAGGGACAGAGGGTCCAGTGAGATGGAGGAACTGAGTGAAATGCATGTTAGTAGGGAAGTGGTGTTAGGTAAATTGAAGGGATTGAAGGCAGATAAATCCTCAGGGCTAGATGGTCTGCATCCTAGAGTGCTTAAGGAAGTAGCCCAAGAAATAGTGGATGCATTAGTGATAATTTTTCAAAACTCGTTAGATTCTGGACTAGTTCCTGAGGATTGGAGGGTGGCTAATGTAACCCCAATTTTTAAAAAAGGAGGGAGAGAGAAACCGGGGAATTATAGACCGGTTAGCCTAACGTCGGTGGTGGGGAAACTGCTGGAGTCAGTTATCAAGGATGTGATAACAGCACATTTGGAAAGCGGAGAAATGATCGGACAAAGTCAGCATGGATTTGTGAAAGGAAAATCATGTCTGACGAATCTCATAGAATTTTTTGAGGATGTAACTAGTAGAGTGGATAGGGGAGAACCAGTGGATGTGGTATATTTGGATTTTCAAAAGGCTTTTGACAAGGTCCCACACAGGAGATTAGTGTGCAAACTTAAAGCACACGGTATTGGGGGTAAGGTACTGGTGTGGGTGGAGAATTGGTTAGCAGACAGGAAGCAAAGAGTGGGAATAAACGGGACCTTTTCAGAATGGCAGGCGGTGACTAGTGGGGTACCACAAGGCTCAGTGCTGGGACCCCAGTTGTTTACAATATATATTAATGACTTGGATAAGGGAATTAAATGCAGCATCTCCAAGTTTGCGGATGACATGAAGCTGGGCGGCAGTGTTAGCAGTGAGGAGGATGCTAAGAGGATGCAGGGTGACTTGGATAGGTTGGGTGAGTGGGCAAACTCATGGCAGATGCAATTTAATGTGGATAAATGTGAAGTTATCCACTTTGGTGGCAAAAATAGGAAAACAGATTATTATCTGAATGGTGGCCGATTAGGAAAAGGGGAGGTGCAACGAGACCTGGGTGTCATTATACACCAGTCATTGAAAGTGGGCATGCAGGTACAGCAGGCGGTGAAAAAGGCAAATGGTATGCTGGCATTTATAGCGAGAGGATTCGAGTACAGGAGCAGGGAGGTACTACTGCAGTTGTACAAGGCCTTGGTGAGACCACACCTGGAGTATTGTGTGCAGTTTTGGTCCCCTAATCTGAGGAAAGACATCTTTGTCATAGAGGGAGTACAAAGAAGGTTCACCAGATTGATTCCTGGGATGGCAGGACTTTCATATGAAGAAAGACTGGATGAACTGGGCTTGTACTCGTTGGAATTTAGAAGATTGAGGGGGGATCTGATTGAAACGTATAAGATCCTAAAGGGATTGGACAGGCTAGATGCAGGAAGATTGTTCCCGATGTTGGGGAAGTCCAGAATGAGGGGTCACAGTTTGAGGATAGAGGGGAAGCCTTTTAGGACCGAGATGAGGAAAAACTTCTTCACACAGAGAGTGGTGAATCTGTGGAATTCTCTGCCACAGCAAACTGTTGAGGCCAGTTCATTGGCTATGTTTAAGAGGGAGTTAGATATGGCCCTTGTGGCTACAGGGGTCAGGGGGTATGGAGGGAAGGCTGGGGCGGGGTTCTGAGTTGGATGATCAGCCATGATCATAATAAATGGCGGTGCAGGCTCAAAGGGCCGATTGGCCTACTCCTGCACCTATTTTCTATGTTTCTATGTTTCTAAATCTCCTAGATAGAAAATACTCTTAGAAATCCAAAGCTTCGTCGAGCACCTCCGCTCTGTCCGCCAAGACAGACAGGATCTCCCAGTAGCCACCCACTTCAACTCTGCTTCCCACTCCCATTCAGATATGTCCATTCATGACCTCCTCTACTGCCATGATGAGGCTAAACTCAGTTTGGAGGAGCAACACCTCAAATACCGTCTATGTAGTCTCCAGCCCCTTGGTATGAACGTAGAATTCTCCAACTTCCGGTAATTCCCTCCCCCTCCCTTCCCCTATCCCTGTGTCACTCTGCCCCCTCCCCCAGCTGCCTATTACCTCCCTCATGGTTCTGCCTCCTTCTACTACCCATTGTGTTTTCCCCTATTCTTTCTTCACCTTTCCTGCCTATCACCTCCCTGCTTCCCCTCCCCCACCCTTTATCTTTCCCCTTACTGGTTTTTCACCTGGAACCTACCAGCCTCCTCCTTCCAACCCTCCCCCCACCTTCTTTATAGGGCCCCTGCCCCCTCCCTCTTCAGTTCTGACGAAGGGTTCCGGCCCGAAACGTGACCAATCTTTTTCACAGATGCTGCCCGACCTGCTGAGTTCCTCCAGCGTGTTGTGAGTGTCCCTTTATACCTCAATTGTTGTATTGTCTCTCCATTTAGAAAATAGTCAATCCTTTCATTTCTTCTACCAAAATGCGTGACCATACACTTCACAACGCTGTATTGCATCTGTCCATTCTCCTAATTGGTCTAAGTCCTTCTGTAGCCTCTTTACTTCCTCAAAACTACCTGCTCCTCCACTTATCTTCATATCATCTACAAACAGCCAGAAAAGACTCCCTTTATTCGCACTCTTTTCTTCCTGCCAATCAGCCACTGCTTTATCCATATTAGAATCTTTCCTGTAATAGCATGGGTTCATAGCTTGTTGAGTAGCCTCATGTGTGGCACATTGTCAAAGGCCTTCTGAAAATCCAAGTACACAACATCAACCGATTCTGCATTGTTTCCCCTGCTTGTTATTTCTTCAAAGAATTCCAACAGATTTCTCAGGCAAGACTTTCCCTTGAGGAAACCATGCTGATTACAGCCTATTTTATCATGTGTCTCCAAGTACCCTGAGAACTCATCCTTACTCTGATCGACTCCAACATCTTCCCAAACACTGAGGTCAGACTAACTGGCCTATAGTTTCCTTAACACCAGGAATTCTGCAGATGCTGGAAGTTCAAGCAACACACATCAGAGTTGCTGGTGGACGCAGCAGGCCAGGCAGCATCTTTAGGAAGAGGTACAGTCGACGTTTCAGGCCGAGACCCTTCGTCAGGACTAACTGAAAGAAGAGCTAGTAAGAGATTTGAAAGTGGGAGGGGGAGGGGGAGATCCGAAATGATAGGAGAAGACAGGAGGGGGAGGGATGGAGCCAAGAGCTGGACAGGTGATTGGCAAAAGGGATATGAGAGGATCATGGGACAGGAGGCCTAGGGCGAAAGAAAAGGGGGAGGGGGGAAAACCCAGAGGATGGGCAAGGGGTATATTGAGAGGGACAGAGGGAGAAAAAGGAGAGCGAAAGAAAGAATGTGTGCATATAAATAAATAACGGGTGGGGTACGAGAGGGAGGTGGGGCATTAGTGGAAGTTAGAGAAGTCAATGTTCATGCCATCAGGTTGGAGGCTACCCAGACGGAATATAAGGTGTTGTTCCTCCAACCTGAGTGTGGCTTCATCTTTACAGTAGAGGAGGCCGTGGATAGACATATCAGAATGGGAATGGGATGTGGAATTAAAATGTGTGGCCACTGGGAGATCCTGCTTTCTCTGGCGGACAGAGCGTAGGTGTTCAGCAAAATGATCTCCCAGTCTGCTTTTGCCTCTCTCCCTTCTTGAAGACTGGAGTGACATTTGTAATTTTACAGTCTTCCTGAACCATTCCAGGATCTAGTGATTCTTGAAAGATGTCTCCACAGTCTCTTCAGCCACCTCTTTCGGAACTCTCGGGTGTACACCATCTTGTCCAGGTAACTTATCTAACTTCAGACATTCCAGATTCCCAAGAAACTACTCTCTAGTTATGGTAACTTCACCCACTTCATGATCCCTGACACCAGAACTTCCACCATACTGCTTGTATCTTCCACTGTAAAGAGTGATGCAAAATTTTTATTCAGTTTGTCTGTCATTTCATTGTCCCCATTATTACCTCTCCAGCATCATTTTCCAGTGGTCCAATATCCAGTCTCGTCTCTCTTTTACATTTTATGTATCTGAAGAAACTTTTGGTATTCTCTTTAATATTAATGGCTAGTTTACTTTTGCATTCCATCTTTATCTTCTTAATGACTCTTTTACTTGCCTTCCGTTAGTTTTTCAAAGCTTCCCAATCCTCTAACTTCCCACTAATATTTGCTCTATTATATACCCTCTCTTTTCTGTTGGCTTTGAGTTCTCTTGTTTGCCAAGGTTGTGTCCTGTAGAATACTTCCTTCTCTTTGGGATGTATATATCCAGTGCCTTCCAAACTGCTTCCAGAAATTCCAGCCAATACTGGTCTGCCAACATCCCTGTTCTTTTCCAATCAAATGTGTACTTCTGGTAAGAAGGCAGCCCAGTCCCTTGTAGCCGCTTCTACGAGTGCTACTTTCATATTTAAACGTATCTTTAATGTTCGCAAGATCCTTCTGTACATTGAGATCTTAAAGTAGTGCAGGTGGAGTAAATGAAGGAGATGCACTACGTGCTGCTGCCTGAGTTGAAGGAGGTGTACAGTCTACCAGTGAGTGACCATCTCGGTCACTTTTGTTGTGATTGCAAGACCCTTTTGGACGTTGTTAACGTGGAATGCTGCAAGTCCGATTTACTGACGAATTGGCGGAGAGCGGGGGAGCAGTGTCGCCTCGATTGTAGTGAGGTCTAGGCCTCAAGCCATGGTGTTGCCTGTTTACAGGCACCAGGAGAGAGGTGTCGGGGCCTGTGCGCTCTACAAGGGGTAGCGTGGCGCAGCGTCCAGTCTGGAGTCGGTGCTGACCTACCACCCCACCGCCCCCCAACTGTTTGCTCGGCAGAAGACATGCTCTGTTGTGATCATCTGCAGATTTTGGAAGCATTGAATGGCTTGAGTTTGGACTCTTTCATTGACTGGCTGTACCCTTCTACCTTATACGTGCTATGCGTGCTTTGTGCTGTGTATGACTGTTGGTACTATGTTTTGCAACTTAGCCCTGGAGTAACGCTGTCTCGTTTGGCTGTATTCATGAGTATTCATGTATGGTTGAATGACAATTGAACTTGAATGGAATTGAATATTATCCTGCACACCTGTACCAAGTGACAACTCATTCTTCTTCGCTCCAAAGTGGCTTTTTTTGCTCTTAACACGACAACTTAATTCCTATCAAAACTGTAGTATTTTTTAAAGGTAAAAATCACTTTCCTTGCAGTAACTTAAACTCAGTTGTGATCCACATTGCCTTAAGGATCATACCCTAGTTTCAAGAAAGTGAACTTCCTGTGGCTGAAGTCTCCTCTGCTCACAGCAATAATCTGCTTCCTCAGTTGCCTGCCACCTCATTGCATGCAGTAACACCGACTAAGTCTTTTGACAATGCCACCTTCCACTGATTGCTTTAATGGTTAATTCAGTCCGCAGCTAGATTGAGAGAGGACTCAGAGCTCTGTGAGTGGCTTGTATTGACCCAAAGAGAGGCTCATTCATGTTTCAATTTTTTTTTCACCCAGGAAGCAAGTTCATTATCCACTTAATAATATGGAAGATAAAAATAGGTTCCGGCATCTTTGTAATATTGCAGTGATCTGCAGACCAGATGTGAATAATCAGGTGAAACATATGTACGGTATTGTAATCTACTCGTTCTTGTTGCCTCAATAATTTACTGTTCCGTTAACATTTCTAATTGACTTGAATTAAATAATTGGCACTGACTCATTTAGTGTTAAGAATCATTTGACTCATTTGCCTGCCAGCATATCAGAAGACTATTTCAAGGGTGATAGACCAGTTTGATAAAGTGAAACCTCATATACCCTCAGTGGCCACTTTATTAGGTACCTCCTGTACTTAGAGTAGCCACTGTTTGTGGTCTTCCACAACTAAAGCCCATCCACTTCAAGGTTCGATGTGTTGTGCGTTCAGAGATGCTCTTCTGCACGCCACTGCGGTCATGCATGATTATTTCAGTCACTGACACCTTCCTGTCAGCTTGAACCAGTCTCTGACCTCTCTCATTAACAAGGCGTTTTCACCCACAGAACTGCCGCTCACTAGATAGACTGTAGTTTTTCGCACCATTCTCTGTAAACTCTAGAGACAGTTGTGCGTGAAAATCCCAGGAGATGGGCAGTTTCTGAGATACTCAAACCACCCCATCTGGCACCAACAATCATCCCACAGTCAAAGTCACTTAGATCACATTTCTTCCCCATTCTGATGTTTGATCTGAAACTCATCTGAACCTCTTGACAACATCTGCATGCTTTTCAGCACTGAGTTGCTGTCACATGACTGGCTGAATAGATATTTGCATTAATGAGCAGATGTCTAAGTGTACCTAATAAAGTGGCCACTGAGTGTATGTACAAACGTTTGTAGATCCATTGGCATATGAATTCATAACTGATTTAAGCAACGAAGAAAACTAACTCATGCGATGTGATGTAAATTAGAAATTCCATCACAGTATGGACTTCACTTAAAATGGTTTACAAGGACACAGCACTTAACAACCTTAAGATGCATTTTTGTGACTAAGGACATATATTTGAAATGTGTAATCTTGTAAATGAAAGGAATACAGCAGCCAACTTGCTTACTGCCAGAAACAGTGAGGCAGTCACGGTTAAATGACTTATGATAGTGGTTGATAGAGCTATAGTTACTGTACAGAGCACCTGGAATAATTCTCCTACTTTTGTTGTCAGCTGGTACAATAGATCTAATGTATCTACTGGAGAACAATGGTATAACATCTTACCTGCAGGATGGCAGTTTCAGCAATGCAGCACCAACGCAGATCTGTGCTTAAAGTTCTGAACTGACAGTTGTGGACAAAAACTTGAGAGCACAGACCGCCAGGCTCTAGGGCAGTTGTCACACTCTTGAATAGTCCCCTCATATGCTACAAGGTGAAACATGTACTTGTGGATGTGATAGTAAACTCAACTTGACTCAACTTTCCACTGCCTCAAGAAAGCAGTCAACGAAATTAAGGACCAGTCCCACACTGGCCATTGCCTCTTCTCCCCTCACTTGTTGGGCAGATGATACCAACAGCTGAGAGAATGAATCATCAGACTCAAGGAAAGCTTCTATCACACTGTTATAAGACTCCCTGCCACAGCGCACTCGGAGTTAATTTGTTCTGCACCTGACAATACTTAATTTATGCACTTTACTTTGTTTATTTATGCATAACTTCTGAAATGCCCGCTTCACTGCCGCTGCTACTGTGCGATCGAGAATCTCCGGAGGGGAAGGCCCCAAATCCTCAGCTTTGCCTATTGCCTGTTGCCGGGGCCGGGGTCAAAGCGCTTGGCAGAGATGGTGCTCGGTGCTCGGTGTCGGAGAGCTGGTCGGAGGCTCGGAGTTTTTGGACAGACTCGGAGTCAGGCTGTGGTCGGATGCTTCCAGAATGCTGCATCGGCAAGTTTGCGACGCTGAAGGTTCACCGTCTGCGTGAGATGATGGGACTTTCAAGAGACTTTGAGACTTTTACCGTGCCCATGGTCTGTTCTTATCAAATTACGGTATTGCTTTGCACTGTTGTAACTATATGTTATAACTATGTGGTTTTTGTCAGTTTTTAAGTCGGTTTGTCACGTGTTTCTGTGATATCATTCTGGAAAAACATTGTATCATTTCTTAATGCATGCATTACTAAATGACAATAAAAGAGGACTGCGTGTCCTCATAATCTAATCTAATTCATTTGTAGATGTTATGCTTATTTACCTAAGTTATTGTGTGTTATGTGTACTACTGTGCTTTACACCCGGTCCAGAGAAATGTTGTCTCGTTTGACGGTATACATGTATATAGTTAAAAGACAATAAACTTGGCTTGTCTTGACTTGAAGGGACTCTGACATGCTGAAAGACAAACTCTGATCTCCCTGTCTACCTCATCATGTTCCTTGCACTTTACTTATGTATCTACCCTGCAGGATGTGCTAAGATGTATCCACATTAATTAGTGAGGGTTAAAAGAGATATGCCAAATTTCTTTAAGCGCCTGAGAAAGTACAACTTACAGGGTTCACGTTGAAATAGGCTGAGAAATGGCAGGTGGAACTTAATACTGGTAAGTAAGAGGTGATGGATTCTGAGAACACTAATGGACTAGTACACATACTATGAAAGGTATGGTTCCAGGGAGTATTGAGGAAAAGAATGAGTCCAAAGATTCTGGCAGATGGCAAAACAGGTAGATAATGTGGTGAGGAAGGCATGGATAGATGTTGGCTTTCATTAGCTGGGTCATTGAATACAAGGGAAGTGTGGTTATGCTGCAACTTTACAAAACATTGGTCAGATCTCAACTGGGGTACTGTGTGCAGTTCTAATCACCACATTATGGGAAAAATGTGAAAGTACTGGAGAGGATGAAGAGGAGATTTCCCAAAATGGTTCCATAGGATAAGGTGTTTTAGTGATCAGAAGACATAGTAGAGTATCATACTCAACGCAAGTAATTGCACCACTAGCGGATAGATCTAATTTCCCGAGAGCTGAGGAGATTAAGGGGGTTTGACCGAGGTACATCAAACTATGAGGGACAGAGATAGGGTTGACCACAGGAATTGTTTCCCCTTCCTAAAAGTGAATAAAACTAAAGTGAGTAATCGTGGCAAATCGTGTCTTACTAACTTGATTGAGTTTTTATGGAAATGACGAGGGTTATTGATGAACGTAGATAAGAATTAAAGGAGATAGAATAAAGCAAATATAACTAAACTATAAAACTCACCTTTAATGTAAGTGGGTAATAGGGGACCTAAGGTGGACTTTATTCAGCCACAGAGTGTAGAGTACCTGCAACGTGCTACTGGAGAAGATGATGGAAGCAGATTCATTGAAAACATTTAGGAGGTATCTAGAGGACCACTCGAAATGCCTCAATACTGAATGCTACAGGACAAGTGCTGGAAGATAGGATTGGTACAGATGGATGCCTGCTGGTCAGTATGGAAATGCTGGGCCAAATGGCCTGTTTCCATACTCTGTGTGTCTCTCTGATCAACAGGAATAGAAACTTCTTACTATTCTTATTTATTATTATCATGTGTAACAAATTTAACTGCAAACATGCAAATTAGAGGTAGGATTTCACTCAGCCTCTTGAGTCTGTTCCCTCATCCAATGAGTACTGAGCTGACCCAACAGTAGACACAACTCCACAGTTCCAACTACTTTTCCCCCAACATCAAGAATAATCTATTACTGCTTTCACCAGCCCTACAGCGAAAAAGTTCCAAAGAGTTGCAGCTATCTAAAAGGAGAAAAAACTCACATTATTTCTGTTTTGAATGTGCAAGCTGTGACTTGGAACAGTTCTAGATTCTTCACTAGTGGAACTTTTCTCTCTTAACTAACTAACAGCTTAATTACTATGGACAGGAATTTTCTATGTATTTGTTTTCAGGTAGGACTCAAGCTAAGTCAAGTTCCTGTCTTTAAAAGCTGCTGATATTCTGGGGTTAAACAGTTTTACTCATAGGTGGAATATAGAACATAGAACACTACACAATGTGCCAACTTTTTAACTATTCTGAGATCAGCCTAACCTTTCCCTCCTACATAATCCTCCATGTTTCTATCATCCCTGTGCCTATCTAAGAGTTTCTTAAATTCCCCTAATGTATCTGCTTCTACCAGCACCCCAGGCAGGGCATTCCATTCACCCACCACTCTCTGTGGGAAAAAAATCTGACTCTGACATCCCCGCTATACTTTCCTCCAATCACGTTAAAATTATGCCGCTTGGTATTAGCCATTTCCGCCCTGTAAAAAGTCTCAGCTGCCCACTGTGTTTATACCTCTTATCATCTTGTACACCTCTGTCAGGTCATCTCTAATCTTCCATCTCTCCAAAAAGAAAATCCCTAGCTTGCTCAGTCTATCTTCACAAGACATGTCCTCTAGTCCGGATGGCATCATGCTAGATCTCCTCTGCACCCTCTCTAAAGCTTCCTCATCCGTCCTATGATGAGGTCCCCAGATCTGAACACAATATTCCAAGTATGGTCTAACAAAGGTTTTACCTAGTTGCAGCATTAACTCACAGTTCTTGAACCAAACCCCCTGACTAGTAGGCCAACATACTATACGACTTCTTAACAACCAGATCAAATATTCCCAAATATTACCGATGTTTTCTAGTTATCTCCCCAGCATTTTCCATTTGAGTCAAAATATCATTGGATTAAGCTACTCTCTGAAGACATGGACACAAAAATCTAAGCTAACGTTCCAGTATAACACTGATGGAGCTCAGATCTGAAAAAGGCACTGTTTTACTGGTGATGCCTTAAACTGAAGTTCTATTGCTCTCCCAGTTGGACTTAACTGTGCCAAATGCTATTGGGAAGCTGTTGTGATCCTAATATCCCAAAACTTTCATTGTTCATGGAAACCTCAAGAGTCGGCTGTGGTCGGGTGCTTCCAGGGTGCTGCATCGGCAAGTTTGCGGCACTGGAGGTTCATGGCAGGGAGAATTTTCTTCCTTCTACTATCTGCGTGAGATGATGGGACTTCCGAGAGACTTTGAGACTTTTTTTTTACCATGCCCATGGTCTGTTCTTTATCAAATTACGATATTGCTTTGCACTGTTGTAGCTATATGTTATAATTATGTGGTTTTTGTCAGTTTTTCAGTCTTGGCCTGTCTTGTGTCTCTGTGATATCATACTGGAGGAACATTGTACCACATCCTAATGCATGCATTACTAAATGACAATAAAAGAGGGCTGTGTGTCCTAGTAATCTAATTTAATCTAATCTAATCTAAACCTGCTGTCTGGAAACTAGTTAATGAGATTTCTATATTGCAAAAGCAAAGTTTGAAGTAAATTTATTACCGAAGTACATATATGTTACCATATACAACCCTGAGATTCATTTTCTTGTGGGCATACTCAATAAATCTAATAACCATAATAGAATCAATGACAGACCACACCAACAGGTTGGATAACGAGTGTGCAAAAGACGTAAAACTGTGCAAATACAAAAAGAAACAAATAAAATTAATAATAGATAAATAAATAAAGCAATAACTATTGAGAACATGAGGTGAAGAGTCCTTGAAAATGAGTCCATAGTTGTGGGAACAGTTCCGTGACAGGGCAACTGAAGTTGATTGACGTTATCCTCTTTGGTTCAAGAGCCTGGTGCTTGAGGAGTAAGATAGTAAGATAGTAGGGTAGTAACATAGAAGGGCTGAAATGTGTGTACCTCAATGCAAGAAGCATCAGGAACAAAGTTGATGAACTAAGAGCTTGGATACATACATGGAATTATGATGTAATGGCCATTACAGAGACTTGGCTGGCACCAGGGCAGGAATGGATTCTCAATATTCCTGGATTTCAGAGATTTAAAAGGGATAGAGAGGGCGGAAAAAGGGGAGGAGGGGTGGCATTACTGGTCAGGGATACTATAACAGCTACAGAAAGGATGGGTAATGTAGCAGGATCCTCTTTTGAGTCAGTCTGGGTGGAAGTCAGGAACAGGAAGGGAGCAGTTACTTTATTGGGGGTATTCTATAGGCCCCCTGATAGCAGCAGAGATACAGAGGAGCAGATTGGGAGGCAGATTTTGGAAAGGTGCAAAAATAACAGGGTGACTTTAACTTCCCTAATATTGATTGGCACCTGATTAGTTCCAAGGGTTTAGATGGGGCAGAGTTTGTTAAGTGTGTCCAGGACGGATTCCTGTCACAGTATGTGGACAGGCCGACTAGGGGGATGCCATACCAGATCTAGTACTAGGTAATGAACCGGGTCAGGTCACGGATCTCTCAGTGGGTGAGCATCTGGGGGACAGTGACCACCGCTCCCTGGCCCTTAGCATTATCATGGAAAAGGATAAAATCAGAGAGGGCAGGAAAATTTTTAATTAGGCAAGGGCAAATTATGAGGCTATAAGGCTAGAACTTGCGGGTGCAAATTGGGATGATGTTTTTGCAGGGAAATGTACTATGGATATGTGGTCGATGTTTAGAGATCTCTTGCAAGATGTTACGGATAATTTTGTCCCGGTGAGGAAGATAAAGAATGGTAGGGTGAAGGAACCATGGGTGACAAGTGAGGTGGAAAATCTAGTCAGGTGGAAGAGGGCAGCATACATGAGGTTTAGGAAGCAAGGATCAGATGGGTCTATTGAGGAATATAGGAAAGCAAGAAAGGAGCTTAAGAAGGGGCTGACAAGAGCAAGAAGGGGGCATGAGAAGGCCTTGGCGAGTAGGGTAAAGGAAAACCCCAAGGCATTCTTCAATTATGTGAAGAAAAAAAGGATGACGGGAGTGAAGGTAGGACCGCTTAGAGATAAAGGTGGGAAGATGTGCCTGGAGGCTGTGGAAGTGAGCGCGGTCCTCAAAGAATACTTCTCTTCGGTATTCACCAATGTGAGGGAACTTGATGATGGTGAGGACAATATGAGTGAGGCTGATGTTCTGGAGCATGTTGATATTAAGGAAAAGGAGGTGTTGGAGTTGTTAAAATACATTAGGACGGATAAGTCCCCTGGGCCTGATGGAATATTCCCCAGGCTGCTCCACAAGGTGAGGGAAGAGATTGTTGAGCCTCTGGCTAGGATCTTTATGTCCTCGTTGTCCACAGGAATGGTACCCGAGGATTGGAGGGAGGTGAATGTTGTCCCCTTGTTCAAAAAAGGTAGTAGGGATAGTCCGGGTAATTATAGACCAGTGAGCCTTGCATCTGTGGTGGGAAAGCTGTTAGAAAAGATTCTTAGAGCTAGGATCTCTGGGCATTTACAGAATCATGGTCTGATCAGGGACAGTCAGCATGGCTTTGTGAAGGGCAGATCATGTCTAACAAGCCTGATAGAGTTCTTTTGAGGAGGTGACCAGGCATATAGATGAGGGTAGTGCAATGGATGTGATCTATATGGATTTTAGTAAGGCATTTGACAAGGTTCCACACGGTAGGCTTATTCAGAAAGTCAGAAGGCATGGAACCCAGGGAAGTTTGGCCAGGTGGATTCAGAATTGGCTTCAGAAGGCAGAGGGTGGTGGTGGAGGGAGTACATTCAGATTGGAGGATTGTGACTAGTGGTGTCCCACAAGGATCTGTTCTGGGACCTCTACTTTTTGCGATTTTTATTAACGACCTGGATGTGGGGGTAGATGGGTGGTTCGGCAAGTTTGCAGATGACACAAAGGTTGGTGGTGTTGTAGATAGTGTAGAGGATTGTCAAGGATTGCAGAGAGACATTGATAGGATGCAGAAGTGGGCTGAGAAGTGGCAGATGGAGATCAACCCGGAGAAGTGTGAGGTGGTACACTTTGGAAGGACAAACTCCAAGGCAGAGTACAAAGTAAATGGCAGGATACTTGATAGTGTGGAGGAGCAGAGGGATCTCGGGGTACATATCCACAGACCCCTGAAAGTTGCCTCACAGGTGGATAGGGTAGTTAAGAAAGCTTATGGGGTGTTAGCTTTCATAAGTCGAGGGATGAGTTTAAGAGTCGCGATGTAATGATGCAGCTCTATAAAACTCTGGTTAGGCCACACTTGGAGTACTGTGTCCAGTTCTGGTCACCTCACTATAGGAAGGATGTGGAAGCATTGGAAAGGGTACAGAGGAGATTTACCAGGATGCTGCCTGGTTTAGAGAGTATGCATTATGATCAGCGATTAAGGGAGCTAGGGCTTTACTCTTTGGAGAGAAAGAGGATGAGAGGAGACATGATAGAGGTGTACAAGATAATAAGAGTAATAGATAGAGTGGATAGCCAGCATCTCTTCCCCAGGGCACCACTGCTCAATACAAGAGGACATGGCTTTAAGGTAAGGGGTGGGAAGTTCAAGGGGGATATTAGAGGAAGGTTTTTTACTCAGAGAGTGTTTGGTGCGTGGAATGCACTGCCTGAGTCAGTGGTGGAGGCAGATACACTAGTGAAATTTAAGAGACTGCTGGACAGGTATATGGAGGAATCTAAGGTGGGGGCTTATATGAAAGGCAGGGTTTGGAGGGTCGGCAAAACATTGTGGGCTGAAGGGCCTGTACTGTGCTGTACTATTCTTTGTTCTATGTTCTATGTTCTAGTAACTGCTCCTGAACCCGGTGGGAAGTCCTGCAGTTCTTGTACCTTCTTCCTGATGACAGCAGCGAGCAGAGATTGTGACCTGGGTGTTGGGAGTCACTGACGATAAATGCTGCTTTCCTGTAATGATACTCCATGTAGGTGTGCTCAATGGTGGAACTGGCTCTACCTGTGATGGGCTGGGCCATATCCATTACATTTTGTAGCAACACGGCTCTTGGCTGTGAGCAGTTTGGGACTGTTTAGAATCTTAAAATCAATATAATTCATTTTTTTCCCTTAGACAACAGAAGTTCAGAGGTTATGCAGAGCATTTTGAAAAAAGGAAAATTAGCACCTTTGAGCACCAAAGTGCACTGCCATTTTGAAATAAAATGGTACAATCTCAAGTGAATTGGTCAACTTAAGCCAAGACCCTTCATCAGGACAAAGCACTTTCAAAATGCTATGAGTTTCTTTCACATAAATCTTAGAATCATGGAAAGGTAGTGACACAGAAGTAGGCCATTCAACCCATCTATCCATGCTGGCTTCATATGAGTAATCCAGCAAATCCAACCCCCCATTCCCATCATCTTAGACCATAAAACCATTAGACAGGAGCAGAATTAGGCCATTCAGACAATCGAGTCTTTCTTTGCCATTCTATCATGGCTTCTCCCTGTAATCTTTTATGCCCTGACTAATCGGGAACCTCTCAAAGTCTGTTTTAAATATACTTCCCTCGGTGGAAGTATCGTGACTAGCCCTCCACAGCAAATTTCCTCTAGAAATCTGGAAATTAGATGGAGGTTGATATTTAGGAAAAGGCATTGATGTCACAGACAGCCCTTCTCATGAAATTGACAAATGAAAATCATTTCAAAAGACATCTGACTCTATCCCCCAAATTCTTCCCAAAAAATTGTCATGATGATTTGAAGTGAACTAAAAGAAACTAGAGGCATCCGTTGGATTGCAATGGATAGAAAATGCAATCTGATTTGGATACTTAAGACCATAAGGCATTGGATAAGAATTAGGCCATTCGGCCCATTGTGTCTACTCCTTCATTTCATCATGGCTGATCCATTTCCCTCTAAATGCCATTCTGTAAGACCATTAAGACTTTGGAGCAGAATTTTCCACTCAGCCCATACTTATCAAGAGTGACAAAAAAAACTTAATTCTTCTTTAAATAATCTTTGTTATTTTGTCCTTTGTGATATTTTGCAGAAGTTCAAACATTTCTAAACATTTAGATAATATCTTCATTTTTTAATATAACTTCATTATTTGGATAACCTGTTTTACCTTTTGCAGGATATTAGCCAGCAAAGTAATCAAGATCTAAAAAGGAATAAATCCGATTCCGGAAATATGGCTCCTGATGCTTTCAGTCTCTGGATCCTATTCGAAATCAACTTATTGTTGTTATTCTCCTAATCCAGTAGCAGCCAGTTAAGTTTCATGAAGCTCCATCAAATTCATGGAATTTGAAAATGCCTGTGCCAGCAATATCAAAATATACAAAGAGGATTTGTTGCCAGTGCTGTGTCAGTCAGAACATACATCTCACGGTAAGCAACATACTATAGAGCAAGCAAAACTAATTGAGCGGAAGCCCACAAAGTCCAAAAACAAAAGAAGGGCAACCTCTTCCAGTAAAGTCAGATCAATTTATCCAGGAAAAGACTGTGAATGGAGGGTAATCTTACACAAAATTATAGTCCATCCCTGGGTTACTAACTCCTGAACTTATGAATACCTGTATTTACCTGCAAGATCCCATAATACTATTAAATTCAAAAGTCTGATGATTCACTTCTTCGAACAGCAGAACTATACTCAGTAGCTACTTTATTAGCTACCCTCCTGTAACTAATAAAGTGGCCACTAAGTGTATGTTCATGATCTTCTGCTGCTGTAACCCATTCACTTCAAGGTTAGATATGTTATGCATTTTGCACGCCAGTAGTTATTTGAGTTACTATCACTCTGGCTATTCTCCTCTGGCCTCTCTCGTTAACAGGCCATCTTCACCCACAGAACTGCCGATCACTGGATTATATTTTGTTTTTCACACCATTCTCTGTAACCACTAGAGATTGCTGTGTGTGAAAATCCCAGGAGATCAGCAGTTTCTGAGAGACTCAAACCACCCTATCTGGAACCAACTATCATTCATGGTTAAAGTCATTTACGTCACATTTCCTCCCCACTCTGATATTTGGTCTGAACAACAACTGAACCTCATGACCATGTCTGCATGCTTTTATGCATTGAGTTACTGCCACATGATTGGCTGATTAGTTATTTGCAATAACGAGCAGGTCTCTTTCTCCTTCTCTCTCTCCACTTTCAAGTATAGTTATTTCTTATTTGCTTTATATGCTTTTCATGCCATTCTTTACAATACAGGGGAGGTAGGGTTACCATATCTTCTGGTTTTATTTTGCAATTTCCAACTTACAAAATCAACTTACAATCATCTATAAAAGTAAAACCCATTCTTTCTCCGGAGATGACCTGTATGTACAACAGATTAATCCTAGTCACTCACAACATCGTAGTTACCAAGTTCCCGGTTCTGATGGAGGTCATACACGGTACATGTGGTAACAAATATGTAGAGTCATACGAAAGTACAGCACAGAAACAGGCCCTTGGCTCATTGAGTCTGTGCTGAACCATTTACACTGCTTACTCCCATCGACCTGCACTGGGACCACAGCCATCCATACCCTTACCATCCATGTACCTAGTGACTCTTCTCTAAAACTTTGAAATTGATCCTGCATGCACCACTTGTGCTGGCAGCTCATCCCACACTCTCACCACCCTCTGAGTGAAGAAGTTTCCCCTCACGTTCCCCTTAAATTTTTCAATTTGAAATGTTAACTCCAGTCCTCTTCCTGCAGATGTGGCCTGACCTGCTATTTCCAGCATTTTCAGTTTTTAATTTAATGTAAATACAAGACTAATTTCCTCCCCAGTTGATGGCAACCACATGATCATATGCAGCCAAGAGAATCAGAATTAGAATCAGATTTATTTATTATCATGGTTTTACAGTATAATGTGAAATTTATTGCTTTGTCTCAAAACATTAAAACTACTGTGATTACAATTTAAAAAAATAAGAAAATAGTGCAAAAGATGAATAGTGAGTTCGTGTTCGTGGACCGTTCAGAAATCGGATGGCAGAGGAGAAGAAGGTGGTCCTAACATGGTGAGCGTGAGCTTTAGGCCTCCTATACCTCCTCCCTGATGATAGTAATGAGAACAGGGTATGGCTAAAATGGTGATGGTCCTCAATGATGGATCCCGCCTTTGTGTGACACTGCCTTTTAAAGATGTCCTCAATGGCAGGAAGCCTGGTGCCCGTGTTGGAGCTGGTAGAGCCTACAAGCTTCTGCGGCTTCTGTCGATCCTGTGCATTGAAGCCTCAATACCACACAGTGCTGCAATCAGTCAGAAGGCATTCCGTAATGCAGCAATCAAAATTCGCTAGAGTCCTTGGTGATACACAGTACTGTGTAAAAATCTAAGGCACCCTAGGTTTTTATATAAATTTTACTCTGGATGTTTATTTTTGTCTTCTACATGAATGTGTCAGTAAAAAAGAGCACATTTTAGATTTTCAAGCATACGTTTTCCAAAAAATTAAATGTTCCAGAGAATTGTTTGTATTTCATTAAAGAAAGATTAAAGAAAGTAACATATTAAGTAATAGACCACTTTTCAAGTCAAGACTTGATTACTTTGTAGGTATATAGCCCAGTGCATGATTAAACAAGTTAATACAGATGCTAATGATCAATGACATAATGAGTTGAATGAACTAATCTGATTAACTAAGAAAGAAACGAGTGGAGAAGGAGTCAGACTGGGCGAAGGACAACCAAACTAAAAGGTGAGGGTGTGTCAAATGTGACAGTTTAACCTTCAAATCATCAATTCTTACACCATAGCAACAAGACACATGCTGCCCATCCTGAATCAGCTGGATCTCTCCTAAGAGAAAATTTCATGGCAGACAAGAGTTTCAAGATACACTGTCCAAAATTTTCTTGGACAGAAATGGGCAAGAAACAGACAAGGTTGAGGACCAGAAACACATGTGGTTGGCCACAGAAGCTGAGTGAAGCAGGCGAGACAGACATCAAACTGACGTCCCTTCCAAATCCGAAGAAGTCCAGCATTGTGAACTGCTCTGAACTCAGGGAAACCACTGGATCCGAAGCACACCCCTCTACACTCTGGAGAAGTCTTGATAGAAGTGGTCTTCGTGGAAAAGTTGCTGCCAAAAGGCCATCCATCTGAAGTGGAAACAAAGCCAAGAGATTCACCTATGCAAATTTTTTTTGGCTCAAACATGAGACAGTTTGTCCGTAGAGAAGCTAGAGAGTGCGACATGGATGAGTGTCTGCAACCAACAGTAAAGCACAGTAAAGGTTCCCTGCAGGTCTGAGGCTGCATTTCTGCAATTGGATTTTGTGATCTGGTCAGAATTAATGTCGAGAAGAACAAGCAGATTCTTATGCAATACACAGTGCCATTGGGGGGGGGGGGTTCTGATTTGGTCCCAGTTTCATTCTGCAGCATGACAATGACCCCAACCACATGGCCAAGGCCATAAAGAACTATCATCAGCACAAAGAGGAAGAAAGAGTTCTGCAAGAAGTGGTATAGCCCTCATCTCAACATTACAGAGGCAGTCTGGGATTACCAGCTGAGACAGAAGCAAGCAAGACAGCCAAAGTCTGCAGAAAAACTGTGGCAAGTTCTCCAAGATGCTTGGAACAAGCTACTAGCTGATTTTCTTCTAAAACTGCACAACAGCGTACCTAAGAGTATTGATGGAGTTTTAAATGCAAGGGGTAGTGACACCAAATACTGATTTGATTTAGTGTTTTTTTCACTGTTTACTGCTCTTTATAGTAATTTTTTGATATTTAGAAACTTTTCATTCCATTATTTTTGAAAACATCTTTGCTTTACAGAATTTTTTACATGTGCCTAAGACTTTTGCACAGTATTGTAGCTCTGCAGGAGCAGATTTCACTATAAAATCTGTAAGTTGTAAATAAGTTTACTGTTGTTACATGAGCAAGGGTGTTGTAAAGTACTTTGTTTTGCATCCCATCCGTACAGAACATCTCATCACATCTGTACGGCAAAGAAGTACACGGGGAAAGCAATAACAGAATGCAGAACTAAGTGTTACAGTTACAGGGAAAGTGCAGAGCAGGCAACCAACAAGTCAATAACACGCAAGGCCAATTTACTGGGTACCTGATGATACAGGCTATCAGTCAAAAGTGCTCTTGTACAATGAGATGTTTAATCTTTTTTGTGGTAAGCTGCTGAAAGTGTAAGGTGATTATGTTGTAACAAGGGAAATTGACTCAAGAATGAAGCATTCTCTGTAAACTCTGGAGACTGTTGTGCATGGTAACAGCTGCTTTCCTCCTTGACTGAAGGATTCTAATGCAAAGAAAAATAGCAAATCATAATTTAAGTTAGATGAGTTCAAGGATTAAGGATCAACTTTATTGGCCATGTGCATTTATACGTATTAGGACATTACTGTGATGTGTTGGTGCAACATTCAACAGAAAACAACAATGTTCAAAAATTATACACGATGAAGAACTATATAAAAAGTAGAGTTAGTATGGATATGGAATAAAATATGCATAAGTACATAAATGTCAACAAGTATTTACAATGTAAACAACATTATAAAAAGCTGTTTGAAGTGTTACAGTGCAGTGACTGAGGCAATAAGTAGAGGGGGCAGCGGGGCTAACTAAAATGGTTGATCAGATTAACTCAAACACGAGGAAATCTGCAGATGCCGGAATTTCAAGCAACACACATAAATGTTGCTGGTGAACGCAGCAGGACGAAGGGTCTCGGCCCGAAACGTCGACTGTGCCTCTTCCTAGAGATGCTGCCTGGCCTGCTGCGTTCACCAGCAACCTTTATGTGTGTTGCTGATCAGATTAACTGCCTGGGCGAAGAAACTTTGAAGATAGAGTGAAGATTTTGCTTTGATAGCCCAATAGTGCTTTCTAGAAGACAGTTCTTGGAAAAGGCAGTTTTCTGGGTGGGTAATGTCCATAATGATATTTCCTGTCCACTTCTTTGTCCTGGACACATAAAAGTCCTGTAGTGATGGTAGACTGCAGCCAAAGTCTTTTCTGCTGACCTGATAGTTTGCTCTAGTTTTTGTATGTTGTGGGAGGATGCCGCACAAATCCAAACAGTAAGGGCTGATGTATAGTTGCTCTCTATGCTAGCAGTGTAAAATTGCACCAGTATGAGGTTATTTGGTCATTGTCAATCGTCCTGTGATTAGGCAAGGGTTAGATCAGTGGATTATAGGATGACATGGTTCGGTGGCCCAGGAGGGGCTGTTCCGTGCTGTATCTCTAAATATCATAAAAAAGCATCACGGTAGTGTAGCGCTTAGCTCGATTCTATTACAGCTCAGGGTGTCAGAGTTCAAAGGTCAATTCCTGCATCCTCTTTAAGAAAGTTTGTACGTACTTGATGTTGGGGTGTTCGCCGAGCTTAGCGATTAGCTTGCAGAAGTTTCATCACCAGTCGAGGTGACATCCTCAGTGTGAGTTGTCGGTGTTTCTCTCTGGGAGTGCTCGCATTTCTATAGGCCCCTGTCCACCTGCCTCAGTTCTGATTGGCTACCCTTTCAGTTGACCTTTGAATTCTATTGGCTCGTGTTTCTTTGGCTGTTAGGGGGTTCGTAGATGGCATCTATTTCAATATGTTTGTTTACAGAGTTATTAGATGAGAACCACGCTCCTAAAAATTCTCGTTCTTGCTTCATGTTTGCCTGTGCCAGAACCTCTGTGGTGTCCCAGTTAAAATGATGTCCTTCTCAGCCTTCGAGTTGAGAGTTTACGGCCTGTCTGGCCAATGTAGCTCTTGTTGCAGTCTCCACAGGTGACCCTGTACACCACATTGCTTTAGTCTGTTGTCTTTACTGGTGAGACCCCTTTTTACTGGGCGCCTCTGGAAGTGCATCTCGTTAGCCCCTCGATAACAGCCAGTGGACGCCGCGACGAGAAATCCATCTGTCTCAGGCTTCGTACGTCTAGGGTGGATCCAACTTTGGTCCCGTCAAATCCAAAAGGTTAGGACATCTCACCCATCCAAACCCTGGTTTGTGTGAATGCTGTGTGATTTACAGCCCCCCTGCAATCACCTGTCAACAATTATAAAGAAGTATATTTAGGAATATTAACTTAACCAACCAGAAAGAAAAAAACAAAAAGAGCCCATTATACTTAAACAGTCACATGTGCACGGTGGAGCTCAACTCTTCCAGAACCTGTTGTTTTCGTATGTACACTGCATCTTCTGAATGTCATTCAAAATCCATCCCGAACAAATGGACTCCCCCACAGTAGTACTGGTCCTTCTTCCTTGAAGCCACTCATCTGCACAAAGCACCTTTTGCAACAGGGATGGCATCCTCAGCCATCTTCCCTCCTGACTTCTCCAAGCTCCCGCCAACAAAGACCTCAACCCACACCAGTGTCCCCCCAGAAACTCTCCACCCAGCGTTCTCTGGAACCTTCTCCCAATTCCACCAACCTGATTGGCTGCCACCACATCCTGAAGCTGAACAACAAAGTCCCTGATCTCAGCTCATACCCAAACAGGCTGAAAGCAGAACAGACTGCATACCTATTGCACAGCAGTAAAAACCTTAACCAGGGCATTACACTGGTACCTTAAAGTCACCATTGGCTTGTGAATGATTGCGACGCCATGAGGTTCCAGCAGTTGAGTTGTCATTTCTGATATATTTTTGATGTAGGGCAAGGTGGCGCATTTCAGTGCGCGTTGAATAAGATCCGCATGACTTTCCCTCCTCAGTAAGCATCTCCTAATGAAATTCCATGGCTGACCGTTGTTCTGGAGCACTTTGAATAAGTGCTTCTCTTCTCCGGCCTGAAGTTAAGCGGTGCTGCAGTGAGTTTGCGCTCTCTTAAATAAGGAGAAAACGCGGCTTTTCTTGTGGCAGGCTGAGTGTTTGCTGAGGTAGTTCAATACTTGGTCTGTGTGTGTGTACCTTCCAGCAGATGGATGTCTCTAATATACCAACTGTCCTTCCAGTGACAACGTACATCCAGGCAGGAATGAGAGTCAGTTGCTACTCTCTCTTTCCATTGTAAATCTGAATGTGTTGTTGATATGATTAAAGGTATCTTCTTTTTCATTTTGTTTGAGTATTTCAAAGATATCATCAACGCATCATACCCAGAGTTTGGGTTTGAGGACTGGAAGCGCTACCTTTTCTAGCTCCCAAAGAGAAGCACCAGCGACTCGCACTGAGGATATCACCTCGACTGGTGATAAATCGTTTGCAAGTTAGTTACCAAGCTCGGCGAGCACCATAACATTAAGTGCCTTAACCCAAGCTACCAATATTCGCCACCATCCTAAACAACTTTGTATGTACTTCCCATGTATGCCTAGGTTTCCTCCAGGTGCTCCAGTTTCCTCCTACAGTCCAAATGTGTGCAGGTTAGCAGGTTAATTGGTTGTTGTTAATTGTCCTGTGATTTGGCTAAGGTTAAATCAGTGGGTCACTGGGCTGGAAGGGCCTATTCCACACTGTATCTCTAAATAAAACACATACATATATATATACATACACATATACATACATACACACACTCCATGACTGATCAGCAAAATGAAAGAAAGTGTGCAAAAGGATTGAGTTGGGAGAAACCAATTTTTTAAAATCCTTTTTTTAAACCTCTCTGAAACACTTAATATCTTGAGGATTGAATCTCCATGGTTACATCAGTTATTTGTCAGTACCAGAGAAGTTGATTGGCAGAAATGGTCAGTAAAGGAGTGTTTAAACTGAAAAGAATGATGCCTAACTGTCTGCATCCACTTCAGTTCACATCAATTGAGCAAATTTAAACAATTCAGTACATTCTAGTGATGAGCAATTCAGCCAGATGTCCTTTCTACTGGTGGGAAGAAATAACCAAACAAAAACTACTGATTATTCACTATTATCTAGCCTGAAGTTACTCTGCTTCTTCTCCATAAGCCTTAGCTCTATCATGAGTCCGAACTCTGCTTCATTGTGTCTCACACATTCTGTACAATTTAAAAGAAGGAAGTTCTTTAACAGCTCCACAGATATTTTTTCACATACTGTATTTCCATTTCAGTTCTTATCATTTTCATTGGGACATTAGAGCAGAATAGACCGTTTGGCCCATCGAGTCTGCTCCATCATTCCATCATCGCTGACTTATTATCCCTCTCAGCCCTGCTTTTTCCCCATAATCTTTGATGCCCTTACTAATCAAAGTTCAAAGTAAATTTATCAAAGTACATATATGTCACTATATACAACCCTGAGATTTGCTTTCTTAAGGCCATGCTCAATAAATCCATCAAATAATAACTATAAGAGAATCATTGAGAGACTGTCCAACTTGCGCATTCAACCAGAGAATCAAGAAGCTATCAACCTCCGCTTTAAATCTACCCAATGACTTAACCACTACAGCTATCTATGACATTGAATGCCACAGATTCACCACCCTCAGGCTAAAGAAATTCATCCTTAGCTCTGTTCTAGAAGGATATCTTCTATTTCTAGGCTGTTCCCTCTGGTCTTAGACTCCCCATGAAAGGAAACATTCTCACCACATTCACTCTAGGCCAAAGGTACCCATCCTGTCCTGGGGTCCACTAACCCCATGCTTAATAGTATTAGTTCATAGCATAAAAAAGATTGGGAACCTCAGCTCTAGTCCTTCAATATTCAATAGGTTTCAATGAGATTCCCTCTCATTTTTCTAAACTTCAGCAAGTACAGGCCCAAAGCCATCAAAAGTTCCTCATACATTAACTCTTTCATCCTCATTTTCTCCCCCACTCTCTTTCAATGGTGATTGTTGGTTTCACCTCCAAGGGCTCCATCTTTTAGGACTTACTGAACCAGACACAAGAAACAAAAATTAACATTGATGAAATTAAATGATGTTCTGAAGAATACATTTAATGACCACTCCAAAGTTTAATAACATTCACGATCACGGCTTGAAGATCCACCAAGCGAGAATGAAGTGTTTGGCGGGAGCAGGAGCAGCACAACGCGCAGGTGTCCAACCTGGTGAGACAAAGGAGGGGCCAGGCCCGGAGTCACCCCATAGTGCCCGGAACCTCCAAGTGTTGCAAACTAATCCCTCGAACATGAAGTCTAACAGGAGGCCGATCAAATGGCCTGCAGCTAACATGACTTCACTATGGAAGCAGTTTAATGACGATGTTAACCAAATTCTGGAGGCAACGGCGAAGGGAGGGGTTGGTAGGAAGCTGCAAGCCATGACAACAATTATTGTCAGTATCGCAGCTGAACGGTTCGGAGAAGAGGAGAAGGAAGGCTCCAAAACATCTTACTCGAAGAACCAAAGAGCATCAAGGATCCACAACATCAGGCAGGAGATGAAAGGGTTGAAGTCCCAAAACAAGGAGGCAGGAGAAGAGGAGCGCATTGGCTTGGCCCAGCTGATGTGCATACTACGAAAGAAGATCAGGGTCCTCCGCCGGGCAGAGTGGCATCGGAGGCGGCGTCGTGAAAGGGCCCGAAAACATGCTGCCTTTATCACCAACCCCTTCAAGTTCACCAAGGAGTTGCCGGGGGAGAAGCGCAGTGGGAAACTGGCCTGTTCGCAGGAAGACATAGACCAACATCTGAAGAAGATATATAATGATCCTGAAAGAGAGCAGGAGTTGGGAGAGCGCGACATCCTAATAGACCCACCTGAACCGGATGTGCAGTTCGACATGTCAGAGCTGCAGCTAAAGGAAGTCAGAGAGGTCGTCCGCAAAGCAAGGGCAAGCTCGGCTCCAGGACCAAGCAACACCTCGTACAAAGTGTACAAGAACTGCCCCAAACTCCTGCTGCGTCTGTGGAAGATCCTGAGAGTCTTCTGGAGAAGGGGGAAGATCCCAGAACAGTGGAGAGTGGCTGAAGGGGTGTGGATCCCGAAGGAGGAAAATGCCACCCAGATAGATCAGTTTGTCATCATCTCCCTGCTGTGTGTCGAGGCGAAGATCTTCTTCAGTGCAGTTTCCAAACGGTTGTGCACCTACCTAGCAAAGAACACCTATATTGATACATCAGTCCAGAAGGGTGGCATTTCAGGGATGCCGGGCTGTCTGGAACATACCAGTGTTGTGACACAGCTCATCAGGGAGGCCAGAGAGAACAAGGACAACCTGTCAGTGTTGTGGCTGGACCTGTCAAATGCATATGGCTCCATTCCACACAAGCTGGTGCAGCTCACACTGACCAAATATCACGTCCCCAGCAGAATCAGAACCTTATCGCTGATTATTACAGCAACTTCAGGATGAGGGTCTCTTCAGGAGCAATTACATCAACCTGGCACAAGGTAGAGGTTGGCATCATCACAGGGTGCACTATCTCAGTGACACTAGCCCTAGCCATGAGCCAGAGTGCAGAGGGCCCAGAATGAATTCCGCTCAACGGCAACCACCTATCAGGGCATTCATGGATGACCTCACAGTCACCACAGAATCAGTCCCAGGCTGCCGGAGGATTCTGCAAGGGCTCGAAAAGCTGGTGGAGTGGGCCCGGATGCGTTTCAAACCTGCCAAATCAAGATCGATGGTGCTGAGGAAAGGGAAGGTGGAGAACAAGTTCCGGTTCAGCATCGCAGGCACAGCCATCCCAACCATCAAAGAAAAGCCAGTCAAGAGCTTAGGCAAAGTTTTTAAGGAACACAACATCCATTCAGGCAACCTGCATCGAGCTGGATGGCTGGCTGAAATCTGTGGACAAGTCTGGCCTACCTGGGAAGTTTAAAGCCTGGGTGTATCAGCATGGCATTCTTCCCAGAATCCTGTGGCCCCTCTTCGTCTATGCAGTTCCGATCTCGACAGTCGAAACCTTAGAGAGGAGGGTTAGCAACCACCTCAGGAGATGGCTGGGGCTGCCAAAGAGCCTCAGCAGCATCGCACTCTATGGACACCACAACAAACTGCAACTGCCCTTCAAATCCTTGGAGGAAGAATTCAAGGTAACAAGAGCCAGAGAAGCGCGACAGTATAGGGACTCAAGTGACCTGAAGGTGGCTAGAGCAGGGATCCAAGTAAGTACTGGTAGGAAGTGGAGGGCAGAGGAAGCTGTTCAGGAGGCAGAGGCGAGGCTGCGTCACAGGAGGCTGGTGGGAGTGGTCACACAAGGCCGAGCTGGGCTAGGATCCTTTCCAACTCCCCAAATGGACACCAGAGGGAAGGAAAGGTGTCGTCTAGTTCAGGAGGAGGTGGGAGCAGTAGTGGAGGAGATGAGAGCCTGCAAGGCGGTGGGAATGAAGCAACAGGGAGCTTGGACAAGATGGGAGAATGCGGTTGAGAGGAAAGTGACCTGGGCTGATCTTTGGAAAGCCGAACCACACCGCATCCAATTTCTCATCCAGGCAGTGTACGATGTACTTCCAAGCCCATCAAACCTGCACACATGGGGCAAGGCAGAGTCATCTGCGTGCCCACTGTGCTCCAAGCGAGGAACCCTGGACCACATCCTCAGCGGCTGCGCAAGGGCACTTGGTGAGGGACGGTACAGGTGGAGGCATGATCAGGTCCTGAAGACCATCGCTGAAGCCGTCAGCGCAGGAGTTGAGTGGGCTAAGCGGTCCTGACCCTCCAAGCAGACCATTGCCTTTGTCAGAGCTGGGGAGCAGCCAATACCTGCCAAAAGAACATCTGCAGGCATTCTGACCTCTGCAAGGGACTGGCAGCTGTTGGTGGACCTCAAAGGGCAGCTGAAGTTTCCCAACCATATCACAGCCACCACCCTGCGACCAGACATTGTCCTAGTGTCTGAGTCTACTAAGCAAGTGGTGCTGCTGGAGCTGACAGTCCCATGGGAAGATAGCTTGGAGGAGACCTTTGAAAGGAAGCTCTCCAAGTACGCAGGACTGGTCAGCAACTGTCAGCAGGCTGGATGGAGAGCGAGGTGTCCCCCAGTGGAGGTTGGTTGTAGGGGATTCATAGCCCGTTCTTTAGTTAGAGCCTTCAACATTTTGGGCATCGAGGGAGAGAGGAAGAGGAGAGCCATCCGCAGTACCACCGATGCGGCAGAGAGGGCTTCAAGATGGCTGTGGCTCAAAAGGGGGGAGCCATGGAGTCATAAGTAGCTAGCCATCTGGACACAAGCTGGGGTCTGATCAGCCCCGGCTAGGTCACCTGGAGAAGGTTGTATGATGTTGAAAAACCCGAAGCACCCGATGATTCCAGGAACATCACTGAAGATGTGACCAGAAGCATCAATAGATGTATGTACACAGCTATGAAACATTTTAAATCCTGCAACACAGTTCCTTCAAGAAGCATTTTGCTCAATCACCCCAAAGGGAAAGGTACCCCGAAATCAAGAAAAAAAATGGGCAGTAAATAAAATGATAAGTGAATAAAATTAATTATATTTCTGTGTAGTTGTTTGATTTGGCAAGAGAATTTTGAACATTAAATCCACACGTCAAAAGAAACACTCACAATAAATATGTGCCTCCAATATATCACATATTATGCATCAGGTAAAGAGCTACTTTGTGAATTCTGGACCCTTACATATTTTAACAGTTAACATTAAGCTGTTACAGAGCCAGTGACAGAGATTCAGTTCCGCTGCTTCCAATTCCAAGGTAGTGACCATAATGATTTTTCCTGCCCGCTTCTTTGTCCTGGACACATAAAAGTCCTGCAGTGATGGTAGACTGCAGCCAAGATCATTTCTGCTGACCTGATAATTTGCTCTGGTTCTCGTACATTGTCGGAGGATGCCGCACAAAACCAGACAGTGAAGGCTGATGTGATGGCAGTGTAGAATTGCACCAATATTAGGTGAATTAGTCATTGAGAGTTGTCCTGTGAAATCAGCGGGTTGCTGGGGTGGCGTGGCCCGTTGGCCAGATGGGCCTGTTCCCCACTGTATCTCTAAATAAGATAAAAGGATGCCACAGTAGCATAGCAGTCGGTGTGACACTATTACAGCTCAGGACATCAGAGTTCAAAGTTCAATTCATCATCCCCTTTGAGAAAGTTTGTACGCACTTCCCGTGTTATCACCAGAGTTTCCTCTGGGCACTCCGGTTTCCTCTGGGCACTGCAGTTTCCCTCCACATTCCAAAGATTTGCGGGTCAGTAGGTTAACTGGTCACATGGTGCAATTGGACAGCACAGGCCTGTGAGCCAGAAGGGCCTTACTATTTATTTATCTCTATTTGAAATAAAATTGGGCCAGGATGGTAACGTAGCAGTTAATGTAAAGGTTAACTGTGCCAGTGACCTGGTCTAATTTCCTGCCACTGTCTGTAAGGAGCTTTCACATTATCCCTGTGACCACATGCCTTTCCTCAAGGTGCCCCACTTTCCTTCCACAAACCAAGCGTGAGGGTTAGTAAGTTTATTGGTCATGTGGGTATAATTGGGTGGTGCAGGCTCTTCGGGCCAAGATGGCCTGTAGCCATGCCGTTCTGCATCTCAAAAATAATTTTGTTTTAAATTCCATGGGTCCAAGGTGATGCATATCTCCTTGCCATTTGGTTTAGAAACATAGAAACATAGAAAATAGGTGCAGGAGTAGGCCATTCGGCCCTTCGAGCCTGCACCACCATTCAGTACGATCATGGCTGATCATCCAACTCAGAACCCTGTACCTGCCTTCTCTCCATACCCCCGATCCCTTTAGCCACAAGGGCCATATCTAACTCCTTCTTAAATATAGCCAATGAACTGGCCTCAACTGTTTCCTGTGGCAGAGAATTCCACAGATTCACCACTCTGTGTGAAGAAGTTTCTCCTCATCTCAGTCCCAAAAGGCTTCCCCTTTATCTTCAAACTGTGACTTTAGAACTGTGACTTCTGGACTTCCCCAACATTGGCAACAATCTTCCTGCATCTAGCCTGTCCAATCCCTTCAGAATTTTATACGTTTCAATCAGATCCCCCCTCACTCTTCTAAATTCCAGAGAGTACAAGCCTAGTCAATCCAGTCTTCCATCATATGTAAGTCCTGCCATCCCAGGAATCAATCTGGTGAACCTTCTTTGTACTCCCTCTATGGCAAGAATGTCTTTCCTCAGATTAGGGGACCAAATCTTTGATTTATGTTTGGCTTATTAAAAGAAGAGCATAACCTATGATATGGTTTAAATGCCCTCCTGCTGTCTTATAGCAAAACCCAGAAGGAACATATTAAGATATAAAATAATGGTCTCTAGTTATTTTAAAAACTCAGCAGACACGCTCAGTGGGAACCGTCAAACCCTATAATATGGGAATACATCCACTTTGAAGGTACTGAAAACAATAGAAAATGGGCAAGAAGTTTTTCCAAAACAGTCTAAAACCACACAATTTGGAAGAAGGATAGAAGCACCATCCCACCATTATTTCTAATCAATATTCAATCCAAACTATTTCAACAGAGCTTGTGCTAAAGCTGATTGCATATCACAGTAATCTTGAGTTGCTAGACCTGCATTCACTGTTCCCAGTTGATAATACAAGAGCTAAAATCTATCTCATTAACCAATAGGTTATAAGGTTCTAAGAATGTTTAGTGAATTGAGGGAAGGGGAAAAGCAAGAAGTGCTTAGGTGGCCACAGAGAGAGAAGGAAGGACTGAATTAAGAAAGGGGGATAGATAGGTAAATGTGGGAAAAACATCAACTTTACAAGAACTTGATAATATTCCGTGTTTTAAGGATTTTATATCAATGCTGAGAAGAGGGAGGAGAAGAAGGCGGCGCGACGCAGCGCGTGCGGCCGTTCTGAATGAATATCGATATGTGTAACTAGGGGTGCTATGCACAATCCGGATTTGATGGGGACAGCCATGAAAGCGCAGAGGAACATCTGGAGCAACTTCTGAAATCCCTGCTTCGCTGCTGCTGCTACTGTGCGATCGAGAATCTCCGGAGACGTAGGCCCCAAACCCTCGGCTTTGCATATCACTTGTTGCCGGGGCTGGGGTCAAAACGCTCGGCAGAGATGGTGCTCGGTGCTCGGTGTTGAAGAGGTGGTCAGAGGCTCGGAGATTTTCGGACGGACTCGGAGTCGGACTGTGGTCAGATGCTTCCGGGATGTTGCACCAGCAAGTTGGCGGCGCTGGAGGTTTACCGTCTGCGTGAGATGATGGGACTTTCGAGTGACTCTGAAAGAACATGGCCTGTTCTTAACAAATTGCGGTATTGCTTTGCACTGTTTTAACTATATGTTATGATTATGTGGTTTTTTTTTAGTTTTTAAGTCAGTTTGTCATGTGTTTTCATGATATCATTCTGGAAAAACATTTTTATCATTTTTTAATGCATGCATTACTAAATGACAATAAAAGGGGACTGTGTGCCCTCATAATCATAATAAGATTGAATAGATTTGAAGTCATTTCACTAAAAAGACATTTATGCTCTTAAAAACTAACCTGAGTTTTCTAATCCACACTTACAGAATTTTCTTGAAACTCTTGGGGATTTGAAACCAAAATCTCGCTTTTCCTTCTGAAATCTCAAGAATTAAGGATCATGGATCAACTTTATTCACATCATTTGCAGGTTTTATGCACTGACTATGGAGTGTTGTCATGACATGCAACAAAAAACACACAAAAATTATGAGAATAAAGAATTACATCATTATGTGTATTATAATTATATATACAGCTTAGAATAAAGTCAAAATAATAAATTGTAATAATGAAAAGAATAAAATCTTTCAAGCAGATGATCTTTATTCTTCCATGCTCTCAATGGTGGATGGCACGTCCCATAACTTAATCCTTTGCACATCATCATATACATAGTAAATTGAGCCCGCACTCTCAAACCTTCCTTCCGAAGGTGCTTAAAACTGAGCACAATGCTCCATTTAACCAGAGCTGTGCACAGCTGCAACTTGCATTCCTGTTCTCTTGAGAGAGAAGCCAACATTCCATTGGCCATTCGAATTATTTCTTATGTCATAAGTGTTTAGTGAAGTCCATACTTGTACCTTGTTCAGCCACAGTTTCTTGCAGAGTTGATGTGTTATGTTTGTAATCATCTTACCTCAGTGTCTGCAGGAACACATTACCTGTGCTCTCATCCATGCCTGGCAACTCTTGCCAGACCATGACAGATGTAGAAGCCAGATGAAGACCATATTGGGTTCATCTGGGATACCCTCTCCCAGTTTTAGCAAGCCTGCCAACGTTCAGGGTTTATGTAAACAGATGGCAAGCTGCCCATAGAACTGAAACTCAATACGAGAGAACACTCCGAGGGAGATTATTTAAAAATCATTTTATATTGGAACAGAGGAACCTGAGAGGGAGACAACAGAGGTGTACTGAATTATGAGCAGGCTAGAGATTAAGTATGAAAGAATCTATTTTGCTTAGCAGAAGGGTCAAAAGCCAGTGGCCATGGATTTAAATGTAATTGATAGAAAGATTATTGGGGCAATGAGGAAATATTTTCTCAAGGGATAGTAAGAGTCTAGAACTCAGTGCTTGAGCAGGTAGTGAATCATTATATTTAAAACCAATTTGAATGTGTACTTGAAGACATATGACCTACAGTACTTTAGTGCTTCCTCGGGAAGTTGGATAGCTCTTTTACAACTGTCACAAACATGATGGGCAGAATGGCCTCCATGTGGGCCAAAAAATATTGTTATTCTCTGACAATAGTTGGAGCATAATCCACTGAGTCAAATTTCAAAGATAGCCAACTAACTGAGTTCCTGTCTTTAAAAATTTCTTAAATTATGTTAAGCAACACAGACAAAATGCTGGAGAATCTAAGCAGGATAGGCAGCAGCTATGGAAATGAATAGATAGTCGCTGTTTCGGGCCAAGACATTTCTTTAGGACTGTGAAGGAGTGGGGGACATCAGAATGAAAAGGTAGGGGGAGAGGAAAGAGGCTAGCTGGAAGATGATAGGTGAAGCCAGGTGGGTGGGAAAAGTCAAGGGCTGGAAAAGAAGGAATCTAATAGGGGAGGAGAGTGGACCATCAGAGAAGGGGACCCAGGGGGAAATGATAGGCAGGTGAGAAGATGTAAATGGTCAGAGTAGGGAATAAGGGAAGGGGGAGGAAAGTGTTTACTGGAAGGAGAAATCAATATTCATGCCATCAGGTTGGAGGCTACCCAGACCAGAATATAAGGCATTGTTGGCTGTATAATTATGGTGTCTAATAGCTTGTATATCGGATATAGATAAAACATACTTCAATCAAAAATCTCATTATAGATAATAAACACTTTTGCAATTTGTGGTAAATTCCATTATTCCTTTGCAATTTGACCATTTCTACACTCAACAGCTATAACCGTATTGTTGAGTCATATATTATAATGAAATTAATGTTATGCAACTTCTGTTAAAGGAAGTCTGGATCTCATTACCGGTGTTCAGATATTCTGTGACTTCAGTGGATTTCATTATAGCACCAAATCTGTTAGATGGGTTTAAACTTAATACAGTAAATCATTTGGCTCTCTTCCAGGGAAAGTAGGACCTGAACAGAAGAGGCAGTTTATACCTGAACCAGAAGGGGACTAAAATACTAGCGGGAAGATTCACTAGTACTGCATGGGGGGTGGGGGGTTGTTTAAACTAGAGGTGCAGGTGGATGGGAACCAGAGTGAAGTATAGATAATGGAGTGGTTGTGGAGACAGATATTAAGTTTTCAGACAATGGCAAGAATAAAAAGGTAGAGCATGGTGCGACTAATGTTCTGAGTTACATATATTTCAGTGCAAGAAGTATCATAGGAAAGGCAGGTGAGCTCAAGGCATAGATCAACACATGGAATTATGATATCGTAGACATTAGTGAGACTTGGTTGTAGGAGGGATTAAAAGGGGATGGACAATACCATGGCAGTGCTCAGTCAGGACAGACTGGAGAAGTCATCTAATGAGGCTTTATGGGTAGAACTGAGGAATAAGAATGGCATGAACACGTTAATGGGCTATATTATAGACCACCAAACAGTCCATGGGAGTTAAAGGAACAAATTTGCAGAGAAAGCAAGAAATATTAGGTTGTGATAGAAGTTGATTTGAACTTTTCCCATCTTGACTGGGACTTACACACTGTAAAATAACTAGATGGGATTGAGTTTGTCAAATATATTCAGGAAAGTTTCCTTAATCAGTACATAGAAGTCCCAATGAGAGAGTGTGCAATACTTGATCTCCAATTAGGGAATGAGACAGGGCAGGTGACAGAAGTTTGTATAGGGGAGCACTTTGCATCTAGTGATCATAATGCCATAACTTTCAAGGTTATTATGAAAGAGATAGCTCTGGTCCTTGTGTTGAGGTTACAAATTGGAGAAAGGCCAATTCTGATGGTATCAGAAAGGATCTGGCAAGTGTAGATCATGACAGGTGGTTTTCTGGCAAAAGTGTACTTGGTAAGTGGAAGGCCTTCAAAAGTGAAATTTTGAGAGCACAAAGCTAGTATGGGCCTGTCAGAATAAAAGGCAACGATGACAGGTTTTTGGAACCTTGATTTTCAAGAGATATTGAGGGCCTGGTCAAGAATGACAAGGAGGTTAGCAGGTATTGGCAGGTAGGAACAAATGAGGTATTTGAAGAGTGTAAGAGATGTAAGAGAACAAGAAAGAAAAAAATCAGGAAGACTAAAAGAAGGCATGAGCTTTTTCTAGCAGACTAGGTGAAGGAGAATTCTAAGGGCTTCTACAGATATGTTAAAATCAAAAGGATCGCAATGGACAAAATTGATCATTTGGTAGATTGGAATGGTAATCTACACATGGAACTAAAAGAGATGGGAGAGACCTTAAAAGGATTTGTTGTATCTGTGTTTACTTGGGAGATGGACAGAGTCCATAGAAGTGCAGCAAAGAAGCAGCAAGGCCGAGGTCAGACAGATCACAGAGGAGGAAGTGTTTGCTGCCTTGAGGCAAATTAGGGTGGATGAATCCCAAGGGCCGGGCAGGCTGTTCCTTCAACCCCTGTGGGAGTTATGCAGATATTTGCAGAAGCCTAGCAGAGATATTTAAATCACCCTTAGCGACAGATGAGATACCAGAGGATTGGAGGATAGACAATGTTGTTATACTGTTTAAGAAAAGCTCTAGGAATAAACCAGGGAATTTTAGAATGGTCATCAGTAGTGGGAAAGTTACTAGAAGATATTCTAAGGGAGCAGATTTATGAGTAATATGGTTAAACGTGGACATTAGAGATAGTCAGCATGGATTTGTGCATGGTAGGTAGTGTCTAACCAGTTCTTCGAGGAAGTTACCTGGAAATTTGATGAAGGCAAGGCAGTGCATGTTTTCTACATGGACTTCAGCAAGACATAGGAGGTTGGCTAAGAAGGTTCAGTTGCTTGGCTTTCAAGATTAGATAGTAAATTGGAAGTCAAAGAGTGGCAGTAGATGGTTGCCTCTCTGACTAGAGGCTGTCACAATGGGGTGCTGGGAATGGACCCAAATGCAAGACACAGACACTGAAATACAAGGAACAGGACTTCACTAGAGCAGGGACATGACAGGATACCGACAAGGAGCAGGGACAAGAACGCAGACTTGGGCTAGAACCCAGACAAGGAACAATGTACTAGGAGCCTGGGTTTGGGCTCCGAGCCAGAGACTGGACAGGGCCCCAGAACCAGGCAAGGACATGACATGACTATGGGAAAGGACATGGCTGGGGTTTAGAGGCTTGAGACTGCAGGCTGGGGTCTTGGTCTAGAGGCTTGGAGACAGGCTGGGGTCTACAGGCTTGGGTTCTTGGAGCTTGGCTTGGGATCGTCGAGGCTTGGGTTCTTGGAGCTTCTCCTGGGCAGGACATGGAACTCTTGGGCAGGACGCAGAACTCCACCCCACAGAGGCAAGGACAGGGAGGGACAGACCCAACCACAGGGTAACAGCAAATGGCCTTCTTACCCAACAGAGGCAAAGGACAGGAAGGAACAGAACCAACTGCAGGGTAACAGCAATCGGCCTGGCTTACCCAACAGAGGCAAGGACAGGAAAGGAGCTCAGTCCAGGGTGGCTCTGAGTCTTGGGGCAGCCAGCACCTTGGCTGGCTACAGAAATGGCCAAATCCATACCATGATGACTACCCCAACAAGTGGAAACAAGGCTCCATGAAGCAGTGGTCCTCCAACCAGGCCTAGAGATCACAAATGGTTTCACTAGCCTTCCATCAACAGGTTGCTCCAAGGGGGACTGACAAGGCAAACCAGCCACTCATACTCAACCCCAAGGCTACTTATATTCCAAGCCCCAAGATGGGAATCAGGTGCCTATGCTTAACTCAATCAAAACAAGGGACAGCTGGAAGACCCAGAGTCCTGAGTCCATGGACCGGACCGTGAACCGGAATGCAGACTTCACGGACCGGACCATGACAGAGGCCTGTGGTTAGTGGAATGCTGCAGGGATTAGTGCTAGGTCTGTTGTTGTTTGTCATTTATTTCAAAGATCTGGATAATAGTGTGATTAACTGGAACAGTAAATTTGAAGATGACACCAAAATTGGGGGTGTAGTGCATAGCGAGGAAAACCATCAAAGGTGTAGCAGTATCTGGACCAGCTGGATTAATGGCCTGAAAATGGCAAGTGGAATTTAATGCAGACAAATGGGAGGTGTTGCACTTCAGTAGAGCCAACCAGGATAGGTCTTACACAGTGAACAGTAGGGAACTGAGCAGTGTGGTAGAACAAACAGATCTGGGAATACAGATCCATTATTCATTGAAAGTGGCATCACAGTCAGACAGGGTCATAAAGAAAGCTTTTGAGATATTGGCCTTCATAAATCAATGTATTGAGTACAGTAGACATGATGTTATGTTGAAGTTGTTGCTGAGGCTTAATTTGGAATATTGTGTGCAGCTTTAGTCACCTACCTACAGGAAGTATGTAAATAAGATTGAGAGAGTACAGAGAAAATTTACAAGGACGTTGCTGGGACTGGAGGACTTGAGCTATAAGGAAAGATTGAATAGGTTAGAACTTTATTCCCTAGAATCTAGAAGATTGAGGGGATATTTGATAAAGGTATACAAAATTATAAGGGGTATAGATAGGGTAGTGCAAGCAGGCATTTCCACTGATGTTGGGTGAGAGGTCATGGGTTAAGGGTGAAAAGTGAAACGTTTAAGGGGAACATGAGGGGAAACTTTTCCACTCAGGGAGTGGTGAGAGTGTGGAACAAGCTGCCAGCACAAGTGGTGGGTGCAAATGTCAATTTCAAAGTTTAAGAGAACTTTGAATAGGTACATGGATGGGAAGAATATGGAGGGTTATGGCCCGGGTGCAGGTCGATGGGACTGGGCAGTTTAAATGGTTTGGGACAGACTAGATAGGCCAAAGGGCCTGTGCTGTAGTTTTATATGACTCACTGTCTCTGGATCAGATGTGGCCTCAAGGGTAGGTAGGGTCATAAAGAGAGCTTTTAGCACATTGACTTCATAAGTCAAAGTACTGATTACAGGAGTTGGAATGATAATTTAAATATGTACAGAACATTGGTTAGGCTAAGTTTGCAGTTCTGGTTGCCTAACCACAGGAATCATATCAATAAAATCAAAAGAGTACAGAGAAAATTTACAACAATTTTGCCGGGACTTGAGAACCTCAATTGTAAGGAAAAGTTGAATGGGTTGGGACTTAATTCCTGGAGTGGAGGAGAATGAGGGGAGATTTGATAGAGGTGTACATAATTATGATGGGTGTAGATAGGAAAAATGCAGACAGACTGCTTCCACTGAGGTTGGCTGGGACTTGAACTATAGGTCATGGGTTAAGGGTGAAAGGTGAAGTGTTTAAGCGTAACATGAGGGGGATCTTCTTCACTCAGAGGGTAGTATGAGTGTGGAGATAGCTACCACCAGAAGTGGTGGATGTGGGTTTGGTTTCAATATTTGTGAGAAGTTTGGATAAGCACATGGATAGGAGGGGAATGGAGAACTTGGTCCAGGTGCTGGTCAGTGGGACTAGAGAGATTAATAATTCAGTATAAGCTGGATGGGCCGAAGTACCTGTTTCTATGCTGCAGTTGTCTAACACAGTAACCACTGCTCATCATTGATTAAACTTGCCCCTAGATATAGCAGGTCCAACAGCCCTTCCACAACATCCTGCTGTAAGTGGAATTGAGAATCACTACAATGCCTCTTTATAGGGCAAGTGAGACCTATGTGCCTCTTTAAATAATCAACCTGTAGATGTCGTATTGGAAAGCACAGAGTCTAAACCAAAGTCCATATGTTCAGGTAATGAATTCAGTGTCTAATCAGTTATAAAATATTAAAGAAAATGAAAATGAAATTGGATTGAGAGGAACAGGAAGAAAAATGTGAAATATATATATATATATTTAAATTTTTATTAGATGTCCAACAATTAAAGGCTGAGAGAATCAAAGTCCATACTTATGAACTTATGTCCCCACCACCAACTATGGACTCACTTTCAATGACTCTTCATCTCATATTCTCGGTGTTTATTGTTTATTTATTATTATTTCTTTCTTTTTTGCATTTGCACAGTTTGTTTCATTTTGCACACTGGCTGAACGCCCAAGTTGTGCAGTCTTTCATTGATTCTGTTATGGTTATTATTTTATTATGGGATTATTGAGTATGCCGATAAGAAAATGAGTCTCGGGGTTGTGTATGGTAATATACAAATGTTTGTATATATACTTTGATAACAAATTTACTTTGAACTGAACTTTAAACTTTTGTGAAAAGTAACATACGGCACCAAAATAGTAGCTTCCCAATAATACAGACATTGAAAAGGGTATTTGGACTAAACTGGATTAGACAGAACATCCTACGTTGAGTTTAGTTTCTCTCTAACCTCAGTAGCAGAGAGCCTCACTAGGAGAGATCCTAATGAAGGGTCTCGGCCTGATAAACCTTGACTGTGCATTCCTTTTCATAGATGTTGCCTGACCTACTGAGTTCCTCGTGTGTTTTTGTATATGTTACTCTGTTTAACCTCACAAGCAGAAACATTGTTCAGTACAGGTGAACAGTACAGCAGACTGTATTTTCAAAAATAAACACAGACCTGACAACAAATAAAAGTAACTGACTGTTGTGTCTGACCTTGAACCAGCCCTTGCCTTAAATTGTTGTGTGACAAAAATAACAATGAGTGAAAATCTCACCATTATTTTCTCGGCAAATTCTTGCTTGTTGTGTAATGCCGGAGGTAGCCTGTAGATAATTCACTCAGAGCTTTCATTTTTATTTGCCCGCCTGTAAAATGGGAATTGCCCTAATGCCATTTACTCTTGAATTATAATCATTGTCTCTCTGCCCTTTCTTGCAATACAAATAAACTTATGGCGACTTCTCTCAGCTGACGACCGTTCACATTTAAAATATACATTGGACCAACTTGCGAAATACGTCGGGTACAGTTGTGTGTATGGACGACCTCCTGCATAGATTCCCCCCCCCCTCCGATGGAACAGTTGTTAACAGTTTCTTTAGAACAAGCCACGAGAGAGCTCAGTCGTAACAAAGGTCCTGCTATCCGAATATCACTGAATGAAATGAAATTGGGCAAAAGAAAACAAAAATGCGAAAAAAAGTACCTCAGGTTTGTGATATTAATCTCGAGTATTAAACTTGAGCCTTCAGTCTCCTGCAATACAAATAAACTGAACTTCTACGTAAACCGGTACGGGAAACATCCGAAGAATCAACAGTAGCCGCGGATGTGTAGGGGCATTACTACCAACGATTAAGCTAATGTACGTTCACTTATGTTACTTTATGTTCGTTTCTGGCATGCAGCAGGAGACAGGGCAATTGGAAAGCGTTGACTTTGGAAACTAGATTTATTTTAGTCACGTGGCATTTTGGAACGCATACAGCATCGTTCGTCTTGTTATGGACTGGCGTTCGTCCATTTCTCTCAATACCGTGCAATACATTTTCCTGAGACCTATTAATCCATTTTATTCACTGCTTCATTAATGTTTCAATGGCATAACCGAAACTTTGTCCAAAGGGAAATAGTGCTTCGTGGAAATATTTATTTTTTTTTGCAAACAACGTGTTTGAAAATTATACAAAATTGCCTTCCTTGGCCAACCAGGGCAGACTAGCGATGTGAACAACGGTGGTGTCGCAGAAAAACCGCCTCGTTATTTATATAAACACAAGAGATTCTGCAGATGTTGCAAATCCAGAGTAACGCATACAAAATGATAGCAGGTCAGGCCTTCTTCAGGACACTTTACTTACATTCGGTGTTTTAGAGTTGCCAAAGGAAAGTGCCGAAGGTGAACATTCGCTTTTCCCACTGCAGTGACATCTGTTGGATTTAAAAATATGAAAAAAGTTGTTCAGTTGATCACTGAACCACGTCTACAGCGCTGGACAGATTGAATTGTAGGAATGAGTTCTGTGAGATTGAACAAGAAACGGAACTGTAAAATTTAAATCAACTTGAGAATGAGGGTTGACCTCATTGAAACCTATCGAATGGTGAAAGGCTTCATACAGTGAATGTAGAGAGGATGTTTCCTATGATGAGAGAGTCTAAGACCAGAGGATACGGCCTCAGAGTAGGGTAGAGGAGGAATTTCTTTAGCCAGAGAGAGGTGAATCTGTGGAATTCTTTGCCACGGACAGCTGTGGGGGTCAAGTCTTTGTGTATATTCAAGGCGGAGGTTGATAGATTCTTGATTAGTCAGGGCATGAAGGGATACAGGGAGAAGGCAGGAGATTTGGGCTGAGAGGGAAAATGGATCAGCCATGATGAAATGTCAGAACAGACTCGATGGGCCAAATGGCCTAATTCTGTTCCTATGTCTTATGGTTTTAAAAAAAACTACAATCCAAAAGTAAAAAGTATTTAGCGAAAGATGTTGAATGACTATTACAAAACATTATACAAATATTTTAAATTTTATTTTCAACTTCACATGTACAAGGTGTACATTCATAATATGGATGATCCAACAAAATACACTCTGGACTCTAAGTTATAGAACTGTGTTGTAAATCAGAATGTGTAGGCATGCTTGCAAATAATCACAAAACGAATACATTTCTTCAGCCTCCATACCACTGGTTTACTGTTTTATCTTGCAATGAGTGTGTCAATCTGGCGCTATGTTTCATTATTATTATTAATTATCTGCATCCCTGAAATGATTTTTTATTCATATTTGTAAACTCCAACTTGCTATATTTAACATTACAAACGATGCAAAGTAATTACACCTGTCTCATTCAGAAATTCGCAAAGCAAGATTGAAAATATAAAAATAAAGGCAAAGCAAGTGACATTTACACACGACATAATAAAATATATCACATTTATAAAAATTTTAAAATACAAGAAATAAATAAAAAAACGTTCATGTGCTGGGATTATAACAGTGCGGCGGGTTTTACGGCTGTAGGTATCAGACATTAAACATAAGCATTGACGTCTTGCTCACGGTGTAAAATTATGTTTCTCTAACTTTTATTACACGTCACCGTTATTCTGCTTTTTAAAAACTTGATCTGTAGAAAGCCGTGTTTTACACACTTAATCGAGCTTAGCTCCAAGAATTATGGCACGTGAGAGACCCTTCCCTCCCACCCGTCCAACTGAAAAAAAAGTTTAGCTACTTTATCTTAAAGATACCACTCAGTAATTGCCCTGTAGAGAGATACGAATTTGGTTCTTTTGTTAATTTTGGTGATCGTGGAGCAACTCACCAGCTTCTTGGGCCTACATAGACCAAGTGATTGCTCCTTCTCGAGTTACTACGAGACAACTACTTCTGATATTTACAGTATTGCACTTTACTGCACTTAATTGCGTTCCACCGTAAAAAGTCATGAAATGCTTCTTCGTAACACTTAAATACTCCAGGTTGCTACCATCAAATCCGACATCGATACCGTTTAATCTACACTGTACCCGTTACTTCAAATAGTTTTTTTTAATGTTTAGAAAACAGATTCTATCCACCATGCTGTTTTTGTTTTCCCCCTCTGCGCTTTATCTTTATTTTATTGTAAACAATTTAAAAATCAGTTGGAGGAAAGGAAACATTCGAGGATGTTCTTTTATTTATCGCAAGCTCCCATTTTAAGAGTTACTGCAGGAGTACCAATTGACTGCAAACCAAAAGCCCAACTATCCAGTCAAAGTACTTCAAGGAACCTCCTCGAGAAATGTCGAGTTCATTTGAGGAAGGAAAGAGAGTGAGAGAGAGAAAAAAGAAATATTTATTGCTGCTTCCTGCAAGAAGATGTTTCGGTTCGTTCGTTGAAGAACCAATTCGTCTTCAGTTTTCTGACATCCTTAATAAGTCTGTGACCACCTCAACATCCAACAGTTTTATATATAGATATATAATAGTGTGTTATTCGCGGTGAAGTCCTTTAGCATTGGAAGAGCCGCCTTGTAAGATCGGTTAAATCTGCCTTCGGTCCGTAGTTATTTATATAGGAAAGAGAAAGCGCTCTTGGTTATTTTGTTTCAAATGGAGACCAGCCCCAGACAGGTCATGTAATGAGAGTTCCTCGTTACCATTTCACATCTTGTTTTTATGCCGTTCGGTGTCACCATGAGCGCGGATAAACTCAAAAGGCGAGATGAATGGTTAGAATATCAAGTCTTCCAACTCCAAAGCAGGCTAAAACGCCTTTCCTCCATATCCACCCCCCGCCCCCACCAACTCGCAAGAAAATGTCAGCAATTTTGTTTTGTTCGCTCAGATCTAAATCAATGACTGCGCACCCCCATCTATGTTTATACAAATGTACAGAGGCACAGATACACGCGAGGTCACACACAGATTGTATCTATGGCCGAGTCTGCCTCGCCCCCAATTGAATTGGAAAATGCTCCGAACCCGCCACATAAATCGTACCCCTTAATAGCAATGAGGGGTGGTCTTTCTGACCCAGACCAGTCCGTGCCCTTTTGTCCTTTGGCACAGTGGGATTCGCCCCCTTTGTGTCTGAATCGAGTATTTGTTTTGCGTTTCTGTCTCTGAGAGAGCTTTAGTGATTTTGTTCTTGAGATCCGGGCGTGCAGTTGCTGCTACCTTCTCCCATTCGGGGCTCCTGCATTTGCATTATGTAGTGCAACTGTTGATACTGACAGAGGAGTTTCTGAAATTGGTAGTTTTGGCACTGATCACCAGTCGGGCACTGGGTGTGATGGTGGTGGGCGTGATGGAGGTGGTGGCGACCCGTCTCCGCTAACTGTCAGAGTCCCAAGGCCTCGGCGTGCTTTCTGGCTTTGAGCCTTAGGTCAGCGATGCTTGAGTTCTTGCTGCTCGTCTTGACGGCGGCGGCGGCGGCGGCAGCAGCAGCAGCCGAGGCGGACTCGGCGATCGAGGCGATCTGCAGTCCGAAGGGAGGCGGAGGGAACATCAGGTAGGGAGCATGCGCCGCCAGGTGGTGGTGGAGGTGTGAGTGCGCATGCGCCACTCCGTCCAACTGTAGCTGCGCCTGTACCTGCATTGATAGAGAAAGTAGCTTTTAAATACAAGCGATCCTGCAGGTACCGGATCACACAAAAACACAGAGCAACACACACAAAATGCTGGCAGAACTCAACAACTCAGGCAGTATCTATGGAAATAAATAAACAGTTGACGTTTCGGGCCGAGACACTTCATCGGGACTGGAAAGGAAAGGGGAAGATGCCCCCTGTGAGGGGAAGGGAAGGAAGGAGGACAAACTGGAGGGTGATAGGTGAAGCCAGGTGGGTGGGAAAGGTAAAGGGCTGGAGAGGAAGGAAACTAATAGGAGAGGAGAGTGGACTATTGGAGAAAGGAGGAGGTGCACCAGTGGCAGGTGAATAGGCAGGGGCGGAGAAGAGGTAAGAGACCAGAGTGGGCAATAGATAAAGAGGGAAGTGGAGGAGATAAGAAATAAAAATATCGGAAGGAGAAATTGTTGTTCACGTTTTTCAGGTTGGGAAACTACCTGGACGGAATACGAAATGTTGCTCCTCCAACCTGAGAGTGGACTCATCGTGGCACATGAGGAGGCCATGGGACGGACATGTCTGACCAGGAATGGGGATAGGAATTAAAAATGGTTGGCCATTTTTGGCGGAGGGAGCGGTGATGCTCGACAAAGTAGTGCCCCAGTGTACGTCGGGTCTCACCAATGTAGAGGAGGCCGCATCCGAATTCAATAGACGACCCCAACAGATTTGCAGGTGAAGGGTTGCCTCGCCTGGAAGGACTGTTTGGGGCCCTGAATAGAGGTGAATGGACAGGAGTAGCATTTCTGTCGCTCACAGGCCTACGGGCCAGGAGGGAGACTAGTGGAGAAGGACGAATGGACAAGGGAATCAGGGAGCGAGCGATCCCTGCAGTGAAAGTAGTTTTTGTTTTGTTGTTTTCCTGTTGCAAAAATTCTGACTGACGGAAAATAAACTAATTGTGCACTCATCTCTCTCGTCGTCTCGCTCGGCAGGCTCTCTGCAAACAAATGATAATCGAATTTTGGCTAAATTGTGGGGAGCCTTGAGTAACTTCCACTTTGAAATACCGAGGACATTTTTCTTCTAACATTGAAATGAATCAAACTTTCAGAAATCTTTTATTATTCGATTCACGGGATCGCTTGTTCGTGCAACTCCTCACTGCCTCTCCCGTACCAAAGGCACCCAACTAGACAAACTGAGCTAGATAATTAAAATAAAACTGAATAAGAGAAGCATAGAGGGAAAGACTGAGCTGAGATGAAGGCTGGAATTTTAAAGGGAGGTCTCATAGGCTGGGATTAGGCTAAATGGAAAGAGGGTGACTTTAACATTGAACATTCAACATAGAACACTACAGCACAGTACAGGCCCTTCGGCCCACGATGTTGTGCCGGCATTTACATCTAAGTACAGAAGCCTAAGGCGCACATTCAGCGATTCAGGAACAGCTTCTTTCCCTCTGCCATCAGATTTCTAAATGGGCATTGAAACCATACCTCATACTTATTTAATTTAACTATATTAAATTAAATATGCCGCAAAGTTAACACATTTCACGATACATACTGATGATAGTAACCTGTCTTTGATTCTACCAGCAGCTTGTTAGATCCACTTATGTGAAACTTAAATGCGGTCTGAGGGGTAAAATTCCCGTCTCGGCTGCACTCTCAATAGTTCTAGAATTGCCTGCCTCGGGATGGGGGTGGCGGTTTAAAAGGTCTTAGTAGATTCTAACTATTTACCCTTCTCCGTGTCCCTCATAATTTTATAAACCTTCACTCGGTCGGAGAGAAGGGATACAGTATCCTCCTCCCTGACGGTAGCAATGAGAAGACTGCACGCCCTGGGTGATGGGAGTCTTTAGAATGGATGCCAGCCTTTTTGAGGCAGATGAAGGCACATACAAAACAGCGTTTAAAATGTGTTTGGAAGTCACATGGACAGGAAAAGCACAGATACAAACCCAATGCGGGAAGATAGGGCGAGTGATCATAGGTACTACGGGTAAACGAGTTGGGCCGAAAGGGCTCGTTTCTATGCTGTGCCTTCTATGATCGTGTGAGCCGGACAGACAGCGAACAAGTGCGGATGAAAAACCATGAGTGATGTAAGTGCTATGGAGATAACTAGAGAAAGTAATGGAGGTAACTTGAGAAAAGGGGTAGGTAGACAGACAGAGACAGAGAATCGTACAGCACAGAACTAGACTCCTTGGTGGGCATTATCCATACCGTCCCTTGTACCTATGCGTTTTAATCAATATTTACTTGCATTAGGTTTTCTACGCCGTGAGAGGTATCTAAGACAATGAACGATGCCTTACAGCTGAGCTCGAGATTACGGAAGGGAAATGTGATTGAGGGAATAATATTAATTATACGGTGAAGATTGGCTCCTTTTGCTCAACTGGCATTTGGCGCCGTGTCTTATATCTGTCCAAAAGAATATGTGAAAGGAGGGGGGAATTAAATTTACCAGAGAGAAAAGCGAGTGACACCTTTTGGCAGGTTGACATACCCCATGCAATTCAGAATGTAAACTCTGCCGCGCAATGCAGAATGTTACAAAATATTCGTAAAGGGAGCCCAAAGGAAGACATTTTGATCCAATTGCATGTGCCGTTCTCATTCCGTCCAATTACACGGAAGTCTGGATCTGATCATAATCCTGACCCAAGCAAAATGTGCTCTTTGTATATGATAGTTTTGTCTTCTTGCTGCCAAACTCCTTATCCATTTGCTTTCATTAAGCTGCGCGCGAAATTAATTGTAAGCAGGATTCCGATGCCAGATTTTCCAACTATAGTGTTATGTTACCGTTGAAGGAAACCGACTTTCCCTGACGAACTGTCAGAGGATTCGGGCGGGAGCCATGTGTTGAGGATGACCAAGAAGGGCTTTATTTTTTCGTTAACTGCGATATGTCTGAACTTGCGTAAACCATTGAGAAAATGACTAAATCATCAAACCTTCCAGAGACAAATCGAGTGATGCATAAACAGCTATGTAGTGTAAAAGAACGGCCGCGCTGAAATGGTTCAATTTTCCGGTTATCGAACCAGGCGCTATTGATAAACTTTTTTTTAAAAGTTTCCAATTGTTTTTAAATGCCTGTAAGAAGAACTGAAACTGCTAAGACTCCTCAAGTTACACGAGATACAGGCTGGCCGCCACTGGCCGCTTACATTGGGAACGTCTCAATTCCCAGATTCATAAAAGATTCACGATCAACCTAATAAAATGCTTCGCTGCGCGGTGGACTAACAGTATAGTTAAAGGCAAGTACCTGTTGGAAGGGCATCCGTAATGCTCCCATGTTGACGTACGGAGCAACGCGGCAGGCGTCTAAATGACTTCCGGTTCCCAATATGACTCCTGATGAACATTGGTGAGAAAAGAGAGGACAACATTAATACGGCGCCATTTGAAATTGGGCGCAAACAGTGGGGGGGGGGGGCGTCTTCAGCCTGGTGACTTAGCTTTTCATATCCCACAGAGACATCTGCCCATCATTTGTGGAAATATATTTATAGATCATCCAACATGTCCACTGTGCAAAGTCCCAAAGTCCCATTACAGTCACTGAGACACCTTTGATCTGCAGTTCCTGTTACAAAATAAGGAGTACTGTAATCAATTATAGTACAGTAAACTTCCACGAAATACGATGTGCGCAGGGCCAGATTGTGTGTGTGTTTTTAGACATATAGTTCGGGATTACCGGTAATGACCCCTCTGCTCTTCCAATTAATGCAGAGGGAGCTGTCACATCGACCAGAATCGACCCATAATTTAGAATCTCACCTGCACTCCCAATAATTATCTGACACACAAAAAAAAGTTTTCAAATGATTTTCCACAAAAGAAAATAAATATACCAAGTATTTGACTTGGGGAATGTTTTTAGAAATGATTTTGAGAGATTCTCTTGCACATTTATATCCCGGGAGTACGGAGCAACTTGTCTTACTATCTGGTTTTGAAGGATTCGCGTTTTGAAGGGAACAGTGGGATTTTACTCAGGAATTTTTACAGGTTTGCCGAGGCTTGGTCTAGTAAATGAAAACCACATTTATCTCCTTGGCGCGTTTCAGCCACTATTCTCTGTTGAATGTAATTATATTTCTCTGTTCAGGGGACTGTTTGTGTTTCAATAGAATGCTCTCCACTTTCGCCCTAATGCGGAGTTATGAAAGAGATCCCGAAATTAAGTAGCCAACTGCCGCGGGGTGGAGGGCTGGGGGAGAGGTAAGTTGATTGAAATCTTGCAAGTCACGACAAACAATACCTTTATGCATTTGATTTTCTTGCTTCCGACATTTGGCTCGTCTATTCTGGAACCAAACCTGCGGAGGAAGAAGAGAAATTAAAATCGGGCCCGGAGATTAATCGATAAACGTTGCCTGATTCACTTTGTCATCTGGCGAAGACGGATGGACCGCGTTCTGTACTAGTATGTCACTAATGTGAAATAGTCAGTAATCTAATAACAGAAACCGCTGCGATATCTTGCGGCCTTTCAATAAACCACCCTCAGAAAATGACAGGCATAAATTAACTTGTTGTTTTGGCAGAGATCAAGTAAATAAACAGTGTTGTTTGTATATTTGACAAAGTGTAACTCGGCGGAAAGTTGTTCTGCTTGACAGCAGCGAATCCCTTTTTTTTGTTTTGTCCGTAGACAGCGAAACGAAAGCGTGGACTAGCGCACGCTTCCATTTGACGAAACCAGCAGACATCACACGCGTGTACAAAAATATAAATCCACCCTTTGATCTCTGCAACATTTGCCAAATGATCACGCGGATAATTAATATTAATTGCATTTCCTAGATCAAATATACCTTGAAGCTCTCTTTAATTGCCTTAATAATGGTCATTTGAAATCGTATAATTAGTGAACACTGAAACTTCAAACGGCATTGTTTAATTACCCAAGATACCTTCATAATGCTCTGTAGTGTGTTCTAAACTCATTGAAGGGGATTTACTGTTTAAAGTAAGGATTAGGATATAATCGCCAATGTAAATATGGGAGTCACATAATGGCTCTCCTCACTGTCATTACTGCCTCGTTTTACCAGATACAGTTGGACGCTTTAATTCCAAGTCAACATTACACAATACTTAGAGTGCAGAATTGCAACTAATGACTAATCTTTCAGCTCCACACATGTTAAATATACAGCAAATCAAACACACTTTCGCAAGGTTATTTGGCCGCTGGATCGGCCCCTGCTACTTTCACCATTAAAAAAATGTTTCTTTTTTTCCACTCTTCAGCGGAGTTGAAGGAGCTCTGGAACTACAAATCTAAGTACAGTGTACATTGGTTGATTTGGACTCGTGAAATTAGACATGAAATTGACGGTAGCTTTCAAACTAATTCTGGGAGTTATTTTACCATTTGAAGGAGGCGACGGTCTGAGAAGAGAGCATTAGATGTTTCCCCAACTGGTTTATAGGTTTTAGACAAGAAGGCAAAAGTTATACCACACAGCCCACATCCAGCCGCCCCCCACCCCCTCCCCAGCGCACACATAGATACACAGAGAGAGAGAGGAAAGTTTTTGTCAAAATTACAGGCGGCGATAGAGGCCCTTACTTAAACATAAACACGCCGATCATTAATGTGTTTAATCGGTTGGATGCCTAAAGATATTCACCTGAGCGTAAATAGAGCAATAAAGTATTTACGGAAGGAGAATGGGGAGATGGAACGGTTGGTCGAATCCATTGGGTTAAATCTCGTGAGATGCGCGGATCAATTACAATTAGAGGCGGAATGTCGATTTCAAATATGTTAAGTTAAAACAACTACATTGTTTCAGCCCGTTTTACACAATCAATTCTTTATTAAGCATCACTAAATGCTGCGATTTGGAAACGGTGGTAATATGATTTCTTTTTGATTTCCATTAGCGACAGTGAATAATGACATTTAATTTAGACCCGCGCCATAAACGAAAATATATTATGTGTAATTGAATTACCGGCTGGCTCTCACTGCTCTCATAAGTTTAAATTACACGGTGACAGATGCCTGGTGAGCCTTCGGAGGCCACAGAGAGCTGCAGGTTAATAACACCTATATTTACCACAGTCACCCGGATTTCGTTAAGATGGATTTTGTTGTCGTCCTTTCCTCGTCCCACTTTTTTTTACATCTAATATATTCCCCTGTTAACCATACGAGTTACAGTCCTTTATCAGGAGAATTATAGTTTTCCCCTATATACAGAGGGTTATCTTGTTCCCCCACCAACCCCCCATCCGTAAAGTTATATTCTTCTGTTTCATCTGGAGCGTTATATCCGATCGTGTCTCCACATACTTATATTCTGCCCCTCCTACCTGAATATTTATATTTACCCTTTATCGGGAAAGATATCCCCTCTGCTGCGGGCAATTCCCCCATAGCCTGCCACAGTGAATGACAATGTTCCCCTCTCGTTCTCTCGCGAAAAGATTCAATTACGCCGAGTGACCAGCGCGGCTGACGGCAGACAATTTTATATCTGATCTCGCGAATCTGCCTATATTATATCAAGTCAGTGCGCTGACCCCCATTTGCCGCGAGAATGAATGTCGCGCCGCTAATCCGCTCTTCGGCTATTAACCCTGGTAGTTGTCTCCCTGGTCCAATCTATCCCGTATCTATCTCTCTATCTCCGACTACTTGTTTATCTATTTGTCTGGTTTAGACACCTCCCCTGAGATTTCAATTTAAAACGCAATTTGGCTGGTGGTTAATGCGCCCCCAGTATTGTATAAAGTGTACACTTCCTATAAAGATGTAATTTATCATTTCCAATGTATAGCGAATACTTACTTACTCGGTTAAGTTGCTGCTTCCTGCTTTTAATCAACCCTAACGTCCAAGTGATCACATAAAATGTAATGTGTGTTTCCCGAAATGTGATCCAGAGAGCTGAATTCTCTCTTGTCCTCTCCATTGCTCGGTTAATACTAGATTCGATGAATACGCAATCAGAAACCAGTGTTTGAACATTTTACCCATTTATGAGCCGATCTGATTTTCTTTTGAAAATATCGAATTTCTCAGGGGAAAATGCCTTATCACTCGGGATTTGGTCTCCTAAAGTCTGAGGTTAAATGTAAACAGACAGAAGTATGATTTGTGCTTCGACTTGGAGTCCCCATGTTTGAATGATGAAGGGTAAACAACCCGTAACAAGAGTATCAGCGTAAACGCGCTCTACTTCCGAACAAAATCTCCCTTGTTGAACTTTTACCTCAATTCCACTTTCTCTTGCAGTGTTAAATGCAATTTTATTTTATGACTACTTATGATCTGAAGTTGAAAGTTAATGACGGCTGTGGTAAACCGCGTGTGTCCATAAACAAGTCTCATTCTAGTGTGCTTTAAGATCTTTCTCATTGAACCCAGCTCACCTGGACCCTAGCTTCGGACAACCCTAGTCTCTGGCTAAGTTCTTCCCTCATGAAGGCGTCGGGATAGTGAGTCTCATCGAACAGCCTCTCCAGTTCATTCAACTGTTCCAGTGTGAAGTTGGTCCTGCTGCGTCTTTGCTTCAACTTTGTCTGCCCGTCCTCGTCCTCCGATTTCACATCCTCCCTTTTCTCTTTACATTCATAAATACCTGAAAGAGAAAATTTTGTCTGGTAACCCATGTCTGCAGCAGGCGAGGGATGGGGATCTCTGTCTCTCAGATGCGTACACACTCACACACAAACACAAACATACAATTACACGCCTACAAATACACACACAAGCACTCTCGCACATGCATACAGTACATGATAAACTTCAGTATAATCATAATTTGCAACCGCAACCTGAATAAATCTGATTGTTGTAACATAATCGAAAGTGCTGATGGAGTTGGGGCCGGGGCAGTCAATTAAATATCAATTAACCATCACAATAATTTATACAACAAATTTGCAGATATCCCTCTCTTTACTTGGGAAGTTCCCCCCTCCCCGAGCCTCGTAATGTACAAACTCTCAGATGAGAATCGTTTGTTTTTATTTACAATCACCCAGGAAATAAAGCGGCGGGTCGAACAGTTGTTGCTGGGTCCTAGTTAACTTCCTGAATTATCCTTAGCCGAATCTTGGCTCCTGTCTGATCTGATGTTTTGTTGTGCACTCTCTAGATCTGACTCACACGACAGAGGCCTGTAGAAGGGACGCGGCCTCTTAAAAAAGCGGGGCTCGTTGTCTTTCAGAGATGGATGGGGAGAGAAGTCTCACCTTTAAAATGTCTCGCTGACATTTTATTCCTGGAAGAACAAAGCGGCACAGACAAGCAAACTATATGTTCCAATTAAGGAGCATAAACACGCGTGCGGATTTACCGTGTTTTCCCCCCTCTCCTGTCATTACCCGCACAACACACTCTTTGATCACTGCGAGTGCCAAATAGCATTTGTGTTTCAGTCTCTTCCACAACACAACAGTTCCAACTGCCAAACACTGTCAAGACGGCTGAATCCTAATAATCGGAGAGAGCAGGATTTCCACCTTGCCCTGTTTATTTTATAACATGTCTATATTACGTATTAAAGCTCGCCTGGACAATTCACCCCGTTCCATCCTAAAATATATCTATATTACTAATAAATCCACCAGTCGGCCATCTGAACATATTGTAAACTTTTTTCCCGCTAGTTTCGTTATCTGGATTACTGAGCATCGCATCTCTTAGTCGTTGCACTTGGCGATTTCTGCCGCGTTGAAAGAAGGACTCGCCTACTAACTGCAGTGCAAAGATTGGGACGTGCGTTTATTTCGTCGGTGGCCTAGCTGAGGGAAGAAGCGTGTATGTGATTGAGTTCCAGTGTCACTGTTTTAACATGTGCAGAGATCGTTAGCAAACTTTAATTAGTATCTAAATATATTCTTTCAGTATTTAGGGTAACATCGTTGTGTGCGAATCGGTAAAGCCTGACTTGATGTATATGTTTATAGCAGCTTTATCACAATAAAGACAATACCAGTTTATTCCCGCCACTGTTGTTTAATTTCTAATTATCGACCCCTGCATTTCGAAACACGTTTACAAAAAAAATAAGCTAAGAGATAAAAGTTAAAAATTAATTTGATACATCAGCCGCATCTCTCTTTGTCGTTTGAGCGGTAAAACCCAGGATACTGCCGTACTGTTCTGGGTATTTGTCCTGATCGGCTTTAATGCACGTGTCAGTGCAAAAGCCTCACGCTCGCTGTCAGATCTTGATTCTGATCGAAGCGGGGGTATTTTGGCTGAATACAATTTACCGAGATATTATCTGATGTCGGCACATATTTATGATGCAAAAACGAATTTCTAAATCGTTCGTATTTAATTCTTGGCGGGAGGGTGTTTTCAACAAGGGCATAATGCAAAAGAGAGTGGAAGGCAAAACCGGTTTAATGATAACAAATTGAAAATTTTACGCTCAAATTCTAATGGATATTTTTGTTTAAATTTAGCTTGAAGGTGAGAATCGTGAGAGTAAAATCTATGCCATGAGAAATGCTTTGATCTTTCAATATCCTGTCTTGCCAAGTCTCGGTGTTTGTTTAACCCCGGGTTTTCCATAACAACGTTACAGAAAGATGAAATCCGAGACTATTACAAATGAATCTCTGCCAAGTCTTCCCCGAACTATATGAATCATAATAAACTATCCTCTTTACACCAATAGAGATTGCCCTCCTTGTTTAGAATCTCTCCGAGACTGCTGCTCATTCGATCATCTGGCGTAATCGCATTAGAAGAAGACACTGCAGTGATTTCTTTCAAGTCAGTGGCAGAATTCAGCACAAATATGAATGGCAATAAAAAGCGCCCGAACAATGTGTTATTGCCTTCAATTGAATTAAACTGAAATATTAATATGTATTGGACATAATGAATGTGGCATACAATATCGCACATCAGAACTGCTCTATTTAGCAGCAAAGGCCTTAGTATTATTACACGATCAGCGTTTTATATACGAAGTTTAATTTCTGCACGTTTTGTGTTCCAATTGATGACATTTGATATGGTTGCCAGGCTTTACAGAGCTAAAATGTTTATTTTTTTCATATTAGATACTGCAACGTTGTATGTGTGTGTGTGTGTGTGTGTGTGTGTGTGTGTGTGTGTGTGTGTGTGTTGCGGGGGGGAGGCGTCACATGAAGTAATTGAATCCAATCAGCAACAGCACACGGCGGCTAACAATTGTTGTACCAAATATTCGTATGCAGTAGACAATTGGGCCGTGTTTGCATTTGGATTTATTATTTCACAACTCAAACCTTTTGCGATTTGAAGAATAAAATATTCGTCTCTCTCCCTCTCTTTGTTTTCACTTTTACAGTAAATTCATTTTTTTTAAAGGAGCAGCATTTGGTTACTTTCTCCGTCGAAACTATGTGAAAGGGTCGTTTTCAAATAGGTCTCTTTATGCAATTATGTTAGTGATTTTGCGATCATTTGTTTGACGACTCTGAAAGAGAACAATTTTCTTGGGGTTAAGGGTATTCGATCACCCAGCTGTTGATCAGGGGAGGTGCTTTTTAGCGCTATTTAGTCCAGCGATTATTTTAAACCAAATCTCACGACTGTGAAAAGGCAACGCAGCCACAATGTCTGAAGCGTTTCGCCGTCCGTAGAATTCGTGCACTTTTGAACTGTAAATATCTTGAGACGATGCGATGGGATGGAGAGGGCCGGCGGGGGGGGGGGGGGGGGGGGAGAGGACACGTAATCTACGCCATTCCAATAGTCTGTGCAAATACTTCCATTCACCCCCTCCGCAAGAATTTTGGCGAGTAATTCCCGCTTTCCCAGCGGATTGTAAGCGAACTTTTCCGTGCAGGGGCCGTGGTGGGTGCGGAATCAATTTCCGATGTTTCTCAATAAAGCCTTGATATAGGCCGAAAAGAATGCTTCCTGTTTCTTCAAAAACTGTTAACTTGCTCGGAGTGAGATCGGCTGCCGTATAAGACATTTATATTAAAACACACCACGCGCGCGCGCACACACACACACACACACAAGACTGCTTACCTTCAGAACTTCTGGCCGAATTCAATTCTTTCACCTTCTCGTTCTCACTCTCTATATCCTTGTAAATGTGTGTCGGGCATTGACTGGTGTCTGTGATGTCTTGGCAACTGGAATCCGAGCCGCTCAGCTCCCTGGATCGAGCTAACCCGCTCTCCAAAACTTCCCGATAAGTGATCGCCTCTTTCTTATCTTTGTTTTTCTGCTCGAAGGATTTGGAGACGAACGCGGTCAGCTCTTCCATGTCGAGCTCCCTCGCTTCTCTCCGCGAGCAGGCTTCAAGCCAGGCGCAAAATATCCTCCTCCCCCACCCCCCCTCCGCCACCACCACCTCCGATGGGTTTGTAATGATGACTTGTTATTTTACTGAGTACCTTGTTAGATGGTATTGGAAGGGGTGTTGCGAAGGGAGACTGGCCCTGGTGTTATGTGTTACTATTTGAGATCAGAGTATTTATACTTGGCGATCAAAGCCCACCCCCCCCTCCCTCCATCTCCTCAGCAATTATTCAGCTGGGTACGTCTCAGACGCGTGGATCTTGCAACCTGTGTAGCTCACCGCCACCTCCTCCTTCTCCCCCGCCTCCCTCCCCTCTTCCAATATACCAGGAACCGAATAGGATTCTTTTAATTTAATTACAACCCTATTATTGCGCTCCCATTACTTGGATAAACACCCCAGACGTATGGCAACTATTTACATAGGAAGTCACTGAGAGTGCCGGGTTCAGTGGGTGTGAGTAAGTAAGGCTTGCTCGCAACATCACAATTACAGCGAGAGCTGGTGGAAACAATTACGTGAATTTTAATGGTCTGAAAGAAAGGAAAAAAGTTTTAATAAAAATACTTGCATCTATTTACTCAAACAATGTATCAGGTAGTCCAACAATTACAACGCTCCTTTTATTTTTACCGATCTATCTTACAGATGTTTACTTGCAGGAGTGTACAGAAAAATTATGACTGTTTTGTTTACATATGTGCCTGTGTGTGTGTGTGTGTGTGTGTGTGTGTGTGTGTGTGTCTATGTGTGCGCGCGCGCGCGTGCGTGCGGGGATGCAATGATATATGAGCCCTTTTTATGCTCATGTTCAAATTATTTGTCACTCCAATTGCAAATTATCACTTTCCAATACTCATTAGAGTTGTTAAGTCATTTTGTACGATTAAAACATCATGAAATAGTATTAGTTTCTAAACGTATGAATAACAGAAAAAAGGTGTTTTAGTTTTTTTAAAGTGTAATTTTCTTTTATAACTACAAACATAACTTTTGATTATTAAGGTTACAGAAATGTGGAATCCAGTCTCTGCGTGTGTTTTGCAGCTCACAAGGAACTTCTCATATTAAAAAAGCGCCGATCGCTAACAATTGTTTATTTAATGTCTTGGCGCAATGTATAGATTTGGAAGTCATGGAAAAAGTTGCAACGATAAAAGAATCCATTGTTTTGCACTGAAGTAGTTACTTAAAAAAGTAAAAGCCGTTCTCAATTTGGCCGAAATGTTGCCGCATGAATTTTAACTCTCATTTTTATACAAGTGGGGAAACTGTATCATTGCTACCTTTTACAATTACTGATCTTGACATTTATTGTATTGTTTCATCTATACGTCACCTCCGATATAGATTTCTTTTTACAAGTGACATGCAATGGAGTCCTTAATTCAATATGCCCGCAAATGAACAAATAATCCTCCCAGAGTTCGCCCTTTATCGCTGTTTAAAGCAACTGCTCATCTCCAAACATTGAAATGTGACCAAGGGAAATGCGCCCAGAACACCGAACTGGTCAAATCACGAGAGTTGGAAGGGAGGGGGAGATTGTAAAAGAAGGGGCGAATATTTTTTCCAATACAATATGCTACATTGATACAGTTTATTCCCTGTCACCCGCCCCCTCCCCCAGAAAGAGTTCCTGTCTCATGTCAAATCGTTCAAAGGTAGTGTAGGGATAACGCCAGAAATTCAATTCCTGCCCTATAGCACACCTAATATTATGATAGGAAATTGGCCTGAAATTGCATTAAAACATATTGCAGTTTGGAGCCCCCAAATCAATAAATTCTATTAAAAAGCGAAGATTGCCTTTAAAAATCTTCTAATTTATTTTATTTAATTTGGAAGTACTTGGGCACAGGGCATTTAACCGCTACTCATTCCCCATTCTGTCACATTACAAAATCAGGTCAGATGCACGCGAATCTTAACCGGTATCGCCAGTGCTCTGATATGAAAAAAATAATCTTCTATTGAGTTACTTATAAAGAGCAGAACGTAACTTCTTTCCGTGCTGGTTGCGTCTTTCCGTCAGCAAAATCTTTTGTAAAATATAGGAGAATTCCGCTACATTGGAGCCAAGTATTGCAACGCCCTAAAGTGCAATCGTTCCCACAAGTACGCGGAACTGGGAGATCCGCGTCCCAATGCCTTTCCATAACTTGCACTGTACACATTAACCCTCTGGAGGATGGGTTGCGTACATCAACCTACTGAAAGAAAATGGGATCGGTGTAAAGTGCGCAAATTTGGAACTGGAATTTAGAACGCAATTTGAGACGTAAAATTCCGTACTAACAAGAGAGGGCAGGTTGCATACTTCAGAACTGGGCATTTCACGGCTACACCTTTCCCAAGGTTCAGCGGAAACGAGTAGAAGTCCCAGACTTAAACAGGTGAGTATGCCTATCTCTCCGGGATTAAACAACGCAACTTTGCGACATTTCCTTGCCCAATCCTGATTTTTCACGGACGAACCACCAGTTTTCGGTGACGTTTAGAACTTCGCGAGTGAAAATACAGGTTGTAAATGAAACACTGTACAAGTGCACTCAACGTCCCCCTCGCCCACCCCGCAGGCAGAGAGAACATATTCAAATTAACACCAACGAGTTGAATTCCCAAATGCTTAAAATCGCTCCGAAGACGTTTTAAAATTGCCGCCTTTAACTTCGTTATTTTCAGTTATTAATGTTGCCCTTTTTGCGCCAGTCCTCTCTATTATGTCTCACTTATGATAAGTAAACTATGTTATTTTGAAAAGCTGACGTCTTCAAGCAATCGGGCGGTTTTTTTACAAGAACCCTGCTGATCAGTACATACACACACACGCGCATTCAATAAAGTGGTTTGTTATTGTTTGTTCAAGAGGTGTGAAGTACATTTTTAACAGCTTGCTCTTTGCCTGATTGCAAACTGCCTAGCCGTCTGATATTTCCCGTGGAACCTCTTCCAGGATTTCAGTCTCCCTTCCCCTACCCACTCTCCAAATCCACATACACCGCAATTTTTGTAAATCCACATTCTATAATCTTTCCAAATCCTCTCCCCCTTTAACCTGTGCGTTGGCCCCGCAGTAACTGGTGCAATATTTAAGTTGGACGCCTTTCTGGCTAGTGTTGTGCTATGTGTGCTGGGCCGGCCATTCAAAGTCCTTACTGTACATGCAAAATTCCGCTCTAATGAAGTTTGCCTCGTCATGATTCAGAGCAGGCAACTGTATACATTAATTGGGATCCAGTATGGATCTGAGCGGAAATGGGACAAGTGTGAAATAAGTGACATGTCCATAAGTGACACGTACATGTCCACTTACTAACGATAAACACAAGAGATTCTGCAGACGCTGGAAATCCAGAAAAACACACACACAACACACACACACACACACACACACACACACACACACACACACACACACAACACACACACACACACACACACACACACACACACACACACACACACAAATGTTGATGGAACTCAGCAGGTTAGGCAATATCTATGGAAAGAAATAAATTGTCCTCGAGCATGTTACTCTTTTTATTAATGTACCGGTTTAAATCTGCTGGGACATAAATCCATGGTTATAACAGGGACTTTCGTGAACTTGCTAAAAAAAAAAGATAGCCATAAAATTAAAGACTAGACTTAATTTCCCGAGTTTTTTTCCCCGCGCATTACACATAAGCACACAGCAAAAGAAAATCTTTAATCGTTTCATCGATCCCATAGTTCGACAAATTGGATAACAGTAGAAACGCTGTTGAATTTTAATTAACTCTTATAATGTCCTCTGATTGAGATGCACTTAAATAATGGCCAGACTTCAAAGTCGTCCCAATAAATCTTTTAAAATTACTTATGTAGAACCATTGACATGGATTACACATGTGACTTCCAATCTAACAACACCCCCAGGGTAGGCAGCGCAGGAAGATACAGGATTTAAATGGGACCCAGGCACAGTTTTGCTAGAAGTCTCACAGCTTCCTCCAACAGGCCATCGCTCAAGTACACCACATGGATGTTAAAGAGAATACTCTCCGTGATGGCTCAATTAAACGGAGAGATGAAACCGGTTTTAAAAGAGTATACAGATCTTGCCAAGGACAGAAGGGAAGACAGGGATAGGTCTTAAATTCTCAGTGAAATATTAATCACAATTTATTGTTCTCCAAGGGCCAACGCAATCATGTAACGATAATGTACCGGAAGACGCGCACCTCTAGTAAATAAAGGGCCGCGCTATAATTTCACAAGTCGCATTATACAGTTCACCAGAGATTAATCTGTCAATTAGCGTTTTAACGTCTCAGTGACTGAAATGCGAAGGGCGACCCTGCTAGAAAACCAAGAAGCACCTCCGACCATTAGTCTGTTGTGACTGTTAAGATGATTATGTTCTCTTCGTCGTACACGTTAATGAATATTGATAGCGTTCTTTTAAAAGTCCATATAAAATACTAATTCGGCAAGCAAAAACACTAAGCCCACCGAGGTGCAGTAGTAATATGCCAATGTTATACTCGGCAGATTAACAAGTAGAGATGTTCTCAAATAAATGTTATCTTACTTCATGCAAAATGCCTGTCTAGACCCCCGATTCTATTTTATCCTTAGAAAGAGTACTGAACGTCCTCAGGTTTCCGTTTACAGCGGCAATGGGTTCAAATATAATAGACTCCTAGATTAGTATTAACGGCGAATTCATTTTCAACTGTATTAAACAGATATCCAAACTTACTCCACCAACTCACTGAGAGGTTTAAGAATATATTGATACCTTTATAACTACAATGTCCCAAAATTTATATTTTCTCTTTGATGCCTAAATATTTATTTATTAGAGTTAAATTTTAGTACAATTTTTATTTTCTTTGAGACTGTCCAGTATTTATTAGGCTGGGGAAATCCGTTCATAAAAAAAAACACTTCTTTCATGTACGAATTCCCTTCGGTGTTGTTCTGAATCGATTTTCAAGCATCAATGATATTTTATGATCCTTTATGGCTAAACAACTTCTCCAAATCTCCTTCGCGTGGAAGTGATTGATTTTAAAAAATATATATATTTGAAGAATAATTTCTGGGCAGATTCTTTCGTACAAATAGACTGGCTGGTTCACCGGAGACTTTAATATAATTTACGTGAAAACATGTTTTCATTCACTATAGTATTTGAAATAATTAATGCCTCCTCATATAAACGAGGATCCATTTACAATCTCTCATTGCGTCGACCATGCTGCCTTATATTTTTAAATGCATTTGATTTTAAATAATTATGATCTCCGGATCGAAAGGCAGCCTTCCTATTGCCACGGTACTGTGCAATCACTCATGTCCCGTGTCTAGAGGGATTAGTCACCACCACTTGTCTCAACTGAGACCACTTGAAGCAGGTAACAAAATAGACATGCACAAAATAAATTAATAACTAGCTTTGACATGAACCTGCTAAATATGTACCGAGCACCATTGAGAATCAAATAAGATTTTAAAAGAAGATCAAGGATATTACCTATTTTTAGTTATAAAGTTAATTGCTGTATTTTGTATTCGCCAGCCCACACAAGAGAACAAAATGCGCGCCAACACTCCCCATCTGCATTGTCGTTTTATTTTCTACCTTAAACGTTTTGAAGATAGCGATTAAAAAAAGAATGGCGCACTGACCACTGGAATGGTAGCTAGAACGATCAGGGTTGGGGCGGCTTCTTAGTGAGATTTATATTTTGTATGAAACGTAGGAACGATTCACACACCAGCTTTAACGATTCACCGTTCGATTAAATTAACGAGGATTAAAAACGCCGAGGAGAGCGTGATGGTGAAGCGGGTAGGGGATTAAAAAGATAAATCCAGATCTGCTTAATGGACACGGCGTGCTCCCGGTCTCAAATGAGCCTTCAACAGGGATGTAAGTATCTCAAAAAACAAAGGTGCGCTTATTAAATATCCAGGCCAGCAAACGTCGCTCTTCATTGTGACAAGAATACTTCTTTGAATGGAAGGCCTTCAATTAGTTATTTTTTTCTCTTCTGGAAAGCATTAATATTTTTATTAGATTATATGCCATATCGAGAAGTTGCAAATTGTATTTTGTGGTGTAGCAGATCGTTTGGACGATACAACATTCGCGTCTTTTAACACAACGTTACAGAATATTTGTATTAATGGCAAATTAAAAAATGTCAACAATTAAAACGCAAGTCGAATGCTGAAATGTACACAAATGGCAGATTGATTTTAAACTGTATATGCGAAATTCCCAACTTCAGTGAAGCGTTGCACCAATATTTTGCACGGCTTTATTAATATTTGTATGCTGGGGCCTTTGCCATTGATTAAATATTGTACACATTGTTTTAATGAAGAGGTCCAAATAGCTGTGTGTGAGATCTTTCATGAAGTTATCAGCAATTTCTGCTCAGTTTCCTTTTTGGTGAGTGTATGGGGTGGTGGGAAGGGGGGAAGCGGTGGTGTATATGTGTGTGTTGAGGGGAACGCTGGCTGGAATTGGCGGTGGTTGAAGAGAATGGTGTTAGCCATTAGAGCCCCACTACTCCCTTGATGTTCTTTCTTTTCCCCCCAAGTTATGTCTTCTAAGGAAGGTAACGAGATGCAAAATACCATTTGTATAGTGTTATCAAAACTGGGGCAAACGCCCACAGTAACAGTTTCATCCGAATATTAAATTTGCTTTTAAAAACAGACGCGCGCGCGCACACACACACACACACACACACACACACACACACACACACACACACACACACACACACACACACATGAGCATTAGACTATTAAGTGTTTATACGATGTTAATTAGCTGCGGTGGAGCCCTAACCAGACTTTGCCTGTAACTAATAAGAAATCAATTAGCTAATGAAGTGGCCATTAAATGAAAGCGCGTCTTAGCATGGATATTTATAATGCTTTCCTATGATCCACTTAATTGCCGCTGTCATACAGAGCTCACAGCTTTCAGCATATCTAATGAGAATCATTATATCATAACTGGCACACTTAGAAGATTTAGTGGCATAACTGCTTCCCAATTATTTTTAATTACCGGCCATTCCTGTAATCAGGGGCTCTGGTAGCAACCTAGTTTCCAGCTATCTTTAAGCGTTTCATTTTACTTTTTCTTCCCCGTTTCTGGTGACTCGCCGCTGAGGCAGACTGCTCTCCTTCCCATCAGAGAGGATAAATGTTGCCGTGAGATTTAAACACACAGAGTGCACACATTTCCCTCCCTTCTCCCGAAAAGAAGACGCAGAAAGTCTGGCTTTATTTGGATCAGGTCGCCACCTCACATTCCCCTTCAGCTCCACGAAAGGTGGATCCCCATAACCTCTGACCCCGTTTGGAGTCCAAGTGATGGCTTCGAACCTCTGGTGCGAGGGCGCAAAGTTGCGCTGGCTTTGACTTGCTTTTAATTGAAATCTATTTTCGAAAGTCTCTTCCACAGATCACAACTTGGACAATGATTTGTTTTTGGAAGGGGGGGAAGGCGAGGGTTGGGAGTGTACCTTGGTATTCACAAATCGACTCGACGTTGGTCACCTACAATTGATCGCAGATGTAGATATATTTAATTAACTGTAGCATATCTATTATGGTGGGGTTAAAACTCCTGCACTGGGCAAGTGTACGTGGAAGGGTTGCGGAGGGACGAATTTCCGCTCGTGCAATAGTGCGAATCTACACTATAGCTGTAGACAAGGTGAACAGTTCTGCATATACGCCCTTTGAATCCTAGGGAGATGATGCTCTCCTTGTCCCCTCTACGTAAGCTGCCTTTAGACAATAGCGGAACAAACAAACAAAGAGAGAAAAAAAAAGCTCAGGGCATATGGGGCGAGCTTTTAAAAAGCTCCGAATAAAACTGCATCTTTCAAAAGGGTTATTGTTGTTGCGGATATTATGCAAATTGAATTTGTTAATTCTGCAACCTTATTTCCCCAAATCTGCCTCCAACACCTGCCACTGATTCATGCATCAGGATAAGAATATGTTGTGACATTCTGCTCATTAAATAAACAAGCCACTTTCATTTTAATAGCATTATGTAGAAAGCACTATCAGTTCCTGTAGGTTGGCTTTGCTATAATCTGAATTGACACCGCTAGTTTATGAAGAGATGTACTTGGAGTTCACTTTTTTTTTGAAATGGTGAAGGTTTTTCGTACAGTGGGAGAGACTTGACCTTTACTGTCCGAGGTGTGATCTGCCTCCTTTCCGTTTTCTCGTTCAACACATCTGCCCCTCTCAGTCTCAGTTGTCCCTCTATTGTACTGGACCGAGAGGCAGCGCCGATAGGCTTATGCAACAGCAGCCGCTGCCCGCCAAACGTCACGAGTACAATAAGGTCCTCTGGGATGATTGAATTCACCAGTGTGATATGAGCATTGATATTAATTACGTGGGGCAGCATGCTGATTGGAGTGATCAAACTCCACCAGGGCAACTCGAATTTATATAACAATAAATGTTATAAAAAGTCCCGAGAGACGTCACGGGAGCAATTATCCAAGAGTAATTGACACGGAGCCACGAGGTGATGTTCGGTTAGGTGGGCTGAAACGTGGTCAAGTTTTAAGAAGTTCAAGGAGAGGAAAGCGCGGGGGGGGTAGTTTTAAGGAGGGAAGTACATCTTGGTTAACTTCTTCTTCGGTCCGGCACCCCTCCTGGGGCATAGGCCGCTAACAGCAGCTCACTGGAGTCCTCTATCCTGGGTTAGTCTTTCAACTTTTTCCAGGTGTATCCTTCCTCCTCACCTCAGGGACGAGGTCTTCCGTTGCCGTTTCTGTACCGCTATGGTTTGACGGGAGGGGTTTGCTAGGCGCATGCTCAACCCTTCTCATTTCGCAGGCGGGCTCGGGCGGCATTTGCGGTTGAATAAAATTGGTTAAATTAGAAGCTACAACTGGCGGAGCAGAGGTAGAAGGGGCATCGGGCTACCCTTCATGTTCCTGGTTCTGATCTGAATTTTGGATGGGATGTTCCTGGTGCTTCCTTTGACCCAGTAATCCCATGTATAGACTTAATGAAGAGCCTTTTATTTTTGCGATTGATCTGGCAAAGGCATTTAAGTGTTGTACGACTAAAATATATTAAAAGGAGATGAAGTTTTAGACACAAGGAAATATAGATACCCAAACATGGAAGCAGTAGTAGCTCACCAGTATCCTCTACCCAGTCTTTCAAGTTATCCCCAAATGTAGCCTGTTTCAGTGTATCCTTCCTGTCCAAGGGATGCGGTCTTTAGAACTCCTGTTCAAGTTCCTGTAGCTCTGGGTTTTTTTTCGGGATGGGGTTGCCCATGCCCAAGTTATCAGTATATGGCCGTGCACCTTATTATCTGCCTGCACTGCACTTCCTCTGTAACCATAAACACTATATTCCACACTCTCTTACTGTTTCCCCTTGTATCGCCTCAGTGCACTGTTGTAATGAAGAAATCTGTATGAATGGCATGCAAACAAAGTTTTTCATGGTCCCTCAGTATATGTGACAATACTAAACCAGTTTTTCGATTGACCTATTGAGAGTCGTGTGGCAGAGTCTCAGCCAGAAATGCCAACCGTCCATTTCCATTGATTTCCTCAACCTGCTGAGCTCCTCCAGAATTCTGCTCGTTGTAATAAAGTTGTATCTTTTATGCATTGTCCTTGTATCTTTACTCTCACATTTCAACCATCACTTCATTAATTTCCTTATGTGTCTCCTTTCAGCTTTTTTTTCACTTTTGGGGAGAAGTGAGAGGCGCTTTCTCACCTCTTCACTACCTGCTTAACTTCAATTACTTGGCCCCTCAAGCCCACCCCACCTTTCAGTGTGATCTTTGCTAATCTGCCCTAAGCCTTGCCGCTCCTCTCCAGAGTTCAGTACTGGTAGTCCTTTGTATTATGGCTTAACACCCCCTTCCAGCAAACATCTTTAACCCCACCCCTCTCCTGGCTTCATCTGCCTCCTATTTTCCCCCCAACACCCCTGTGTCCATCTATCAAACACTTTCCAATGTCTCCCACCTCCATGCCTCCCCTCCCCCATCCGACACGACCTGCCCATCGCTTTCGAGCTCCTTGGTCCACCTCTGCCCCTGTTTCATCACTTGCTCTCTTTACTCTGGCCATCTCATCCATTCTCAGTCTGATGCAGGATTTGTACTAAAAACATTGACAATTCCCCCCCCCCCCACCCACCCAACTGCCACAAACGTTGCTCTGTCTGATGAGTTTTTTCCAGCAGCATGTTTGACCCTCCTCTCCTCTGCCAGTCCCTCATAGCCTCAATTCCCTGGTCATTCCAAAAAAAGGAAATTTAAATGTCCCCAGTGAAGCTGGCAGGAAAAATCATTGCAAACTGCCTTTTCCAAAAGCGCCATTCTGGAAAGTGCTGTAGGGCTATTAAAACAAAAACTTCATGCCGTCTTAAAGTTTCTTCCCCCAGGCAGTTAATCTGATCAACCATTCTAGTTAGCTCGTCACTGCACATCTTCAAACACTTTTTATAATGCTGCCTACATTATAAATACATGCTGGTATTTATGCACATTTTATTCCAAATCTGTCCTTTAACCTCTAACTTTATTTTTGATATAATGCTTTATAAAGAATTTATAAAAAGATTCTCGGTTCCCTAAGGTTGTCATAGCCGGGGGAGGTAGTGGGGATAAGTTCCGACAACCTATTAGACGCTGTCAATGGTGTGCGCATAAAATCGTCTCTGACAACCAAGGCCAGCTCCTGGCCTTCACGTGTGGCTTAGCTACTAAGCCCAGCAGACAGGGGAAGGGGCAAAGGCGGGTTACTGGTGCCTTAAAACCAGTCACCTTGTGAAGATGGGGCTCGTCAGCCATGGTTGGCAGCTCATCTAGGAGAAGAAAAATTCTAATCTCAAGCCTCTGCTGCTTGGCAGCCATAACCACTTGTGGGGAAGGCTGTGGGAGTAAACCCTGAAGAAGAATCCCGAGCTGGAGTTCCTAAGGCAGACTAATATCGAGTTCAATGATGACTCAATTCTTGCAATGTAACTGGTGTCAAACTGTATCGATCCCTGCCGCTCATTTGGATTAATCACCTGCATGGCGAGGAGGAGCCTGCTGTATGGATAACAGCATACTGCCCTGGCTTGTGTATCATGTGGACAGATAGGACTCGATATCCACGGTCAATCCCAACCATTGGAGGGCCTCATACTCTTTACAATTGTTGAATGTCATGTTTTGTTGCATGTCAACCCCCTACCAACACACTGCGGCAAATGCTTTATGTATATGGCAAATCTTGATCTTTGATGTATCCTCCATAATTCTTTGAGGTAAACAATTCCAGTGATTCACTACCCTCTGCATATAGATTTCTCCATTTTTCATTCACAGACCAGAGGCTGAGAACAAGCAATCGGCAAAACAACGTAACACCATTTATCAGGAAATTAAATGTATGGAAAACCTTTCATTCAAAAAAATCTAAAATATAAGAAAATTGGTAGCAAAACTCAACAACACTTGCCTTCCTCCAATAATTACAATTAGTGGCTTCAGAGAAGTTAAGATCTTGTCTGTGGTCTTGTATGAACTGTAAACCAAAGTGAAGAATGAATTTTCATTCAAGTGCCTACTGGAAAATATTTGTGTGCTTTTTTTAAAATAAGGTGTTTTGCCCAACAAGAAAAATACACTCAGTGGCTACTTTATTAAGTACACCTATACACCAGCTCGTTAACACAAATATCTATTCAGCCAATCACATGGCAGCAACTCCGTGTATAATAGCATGCAGATACACTCAAGAGGTTCAGCTGTTGTTCAGACCAAACATCCCGAAGGGGAAGAAATGTGACCTATGTGACTTTGACTGCAAAACGATTGTTGGTGCCAGTAGAGATGGTTTGAGTATCTCAGAACCTGCTGATCTCCTGGGATTTTCACCTACAACAGCCTCTAGAGCAGAGGTTCCCAACCTGGGGTCTGTGGGCCCCTTGGTTAATGGTAGGGGTCCATGGCATAAAAAAGATGGGAACCCTTGCATTTAGAGTTTACAGTGAGCAATAGTTCTGTGGGCAAAAACACCTCGTTAATGAAACAGGTCAGAGGAGAATGGCCAGACTGGTTCAAGCTGACAGGAAGGCGACAGTAACTCCAATAACTACACATTACAACAGTGGTGTGCAGAAGAGCATCTGTGAATGCACAGCACGTTGAACCTTGAAGTGGATGGGCTACAGCAGCAGAAGACCATGGGCATATACTCAGTGCCCACTTTATTAGGTAGAGCAGGGTTATTAGTACAGTGGCCACTGAGTGTAATTTATAGAAATTATTCATAAAACTTTCCTCAGTATTGGAGGGAAATCAGGTTTGGCCTTAATATAGTAGCATACAAAAGAGAAGCAGGAACAGGTTATCTGGTCCTTCAAGTCGGTTCAAGGCATAGCTTTCTGATTTTCCACCCCAACCTACATCGCCACACACACTTTCTCTTGCAGTGCTTCTTGGATGTTGTGGATGCATTAATAGATTTAACCCATCCTTTCTGCTTTTGATGCAATTCCCATTAATTGAATCTACCCAGGTGTACTATCTGCTGGAGGTTCAATAATAGTTTTAGGGTGTCTTGCTTTTTCATGGTGGCTATGTTGACACAACTGTGGCATCTAACACAGCAGGACATCCTGCGGCAAAACAGGTCCAATTTGCCTGAGATTGGATATACGTTATCACAGTAGTTACTTTGATTATTCTGAAGTGGCGTTTCTGTGAGGTCTGTAATTATGGTTTCAAGTCATTTCATGAAATGAATCATTCCTTTCATCAATCTACAGAAGCCTGCTACTGAGACAAGCAATGTTTCTGAATGTATAAAATATATGAAAGGAATGTGTAGCACTTGGTCAAAGAATCTCCAAATGTGGACTACCTTCTGTACAGAATGTACAATAAATGTGCAATGTTAACATAGATCAGTGAAATCACGTAGAAGTTCAACATCATCTGAAATTTGAACTAGTCTAGTGTGTGCACACAACTTTCCACACATTGGAAAACTGTGTGCATTTTCCAATGAATGCAAATACTACTACTAATACTATTAATAGTATTATTATATAATTATTTATCTCTTATTGCTGGGGTAGTTAGTAATTTTTATACAAATAGATATATGTGATGGTTGTTTTAATGAGCTAATTGGATCTAAAAACCTTTGTCAATATCTGATGGAGAATTATTTGTATGGGCAAGTTAATTAATCAGAAATTAACATTTCGGCTTCCTGTAAGTACACAACAAGACCGAAAAATTTTATCATTAAGTGCTTAATATGTACTGATTTTGTTTTTTACATTTTTTTTACAAATGCTTGTCTTTTTCTTTCACAAGACCCTTAAAAATGTCTACATACTTTAAAAATTTCTTGACATCCATCAGTCCAATTTAGACACCAGACAAAAGCTTCTGAAGCAACATGCCCATATTTAGTATGAATGATTGGCAAGTATGCTATGGGGGATTGTAGCTTTAAATCAACATAATTTCCTCTTCTTTCACCACTCTTCTCTACATTCTTTTAATTCTAAGTTCTATTCTTTAGGACTAAGTGAATTTAAAAGCTCCATTTAGAACCAAAAAGAAATGCACCTTTTTTGTTTTTTTTTTATTATTTGTGAGGCATATGGGGAATTGTTTCCCCAAATGTCAACAATCAAGAGCTGCCAAATTGTCGGCCCTTTTTAAATCCGGAGCTGGCCTCGTCATAACATTATTGTAAAAGTTCAGTCATCACTTCTCGAGGACGTGTTTGGCAGCCTGGCAGGTCCAATGGCAGCCCCTGGAGGCATATATGATCACATTATGACATAGTATTTTCACTTCAAGTGGCGCAAGGGGAGAGCATAGAACCGCGTTCTGATTCTTCCACCCCAACCTACATCGCCAAGCACACTCTCTTGCAGTGCTTCTTGGATGTTGTGGATGCATTAATAGATTTAACCCATCCTTTCTGCTTTTGATGCAATTCCCATTAATCGAATCTACCCAGATGTACTATCTGCCGGAGGTTCAATAATAGTTTTAGTTTGGAAAAGATAAATAAGAGACAAGAAATTTTGGCATGTACTAATTATCTTAAAATATCAATTGATGTTTGCTGATTATTTTCTAATTGAATTCCCTTACCACAAATTCTCATTACACAATTCCTAGCTTGCTGTTAATGCAATGTAAATTATTTTGATACAGATCTCTATTATCATTATGAAAAGCGGTGCGATTTCATTCTAATTACGTACCATGCGGAATTTTTGTAATCCCCATATAGATGCTAACATTGTTTCTGCCCAGTTTTATTTAATTTTCCTGAAATTTGGTTTCCACAAATCTTAAGGCCTCAGATCCAAGCAGCAATAGACGCTGATGTAAAAATGGCATGTAATACTCGGTACGAGATTGTTGCAGGCTTTTTGCTGATGTCACAGAGCTGGAATGAGCATTGCTTCTTTTGGTTCAGCTTGTGAAATTGTGGATTATAACAGAGTACATGGTTTGAAAAAGTATCAATATTTTTATGTTCTCAATGTAAGAATGATTTATTTTCTTTATACAATATATTATGATTGATGAATCAAAGAGAACAATAATGTATATACACTGGGAATTTTACTTTGTCTAGATCAAACAAAATGCATTTTTAATGGAAAAATTATAAATTCAGGATGCGTGCATAATAATTTTTTTTAGTTATGTGCATTAAACAAAATGTGTACTCATTTTACTGTTTACGGTGTATTTGTATTCTGCATCCACAAATATCCTTAGACTGTAAGGCCATAAGACATAGGAACAGAATTAGGCCCATCAAGTTTGCTCTGCCATTCCATCATGGCTGATTTATTATCCCTCTTAACCCTATTCACCTGCATTCTCTCTGTAACCTTTGACACCCTTACTAATCAAGAACCTATCAACCTCTACTTTAAATATACTCTATGTCTTGGCCTCCACAGCCATCTGTAGTAATGAATTCCACACATTCACCAACCTCTGGCTAAAGAAATTCCTCCTCATCTCTGTTCTAAAGGGATGTCCTTGTATTTCTGAGGCTGTGCCCTCTGGTCCTAGACTCTCCAACTATTGGGAACAGCCTCTCCACATTCACACCAAGTTTTCAATATTCATAAGGTTTCAATGGAATTCCCTTATTTTCCTTATTCTTCTAGTGAAAAGGAAGTTTTGATGTGGAGAGAAGCATAGCATTTCTACAGTGGCTTTGAAGACTTTAAAACATCCTAAAACAGTTTACAAACATTAAATAACTATTTGAAATATCAGAGTGAAAATCAGCCACAAATAAGTCCCTCAGCAACTAAGGTACTAAGCAAACAAAGGAGATAAATTTGACTAATTTTGACTCCAGGGTTGTGATCACGGGATTGCTACCCATGCCTCGTGCCAGTGAGGCCAGAAATCACAAGATTATACAGTTTAGTATGTGGCTAAGGAGTTGGTGTGGGAGGGAGGGCAAAAGATTTTGGATCATTAGTCTCTCTTCCAGAGAATGTAAGACCTATACAGAAGAGACAGTTTGCACCTGAACCGGAGGAGTACTGTTATCCTAGTGGGAAGGTTTGTTAATTCTGCGTGGTGGGTTTTAAACTGGAATAGCAGGGGGATGGGGAACAGAGTACCAGAACAGTTAGTAGAAAGACAGTGGAGGCAGATGTTAGTAAGACTTCAGACAAAGTTAGGAATCAAAAGGTTGATCATGGTGCGACGAGTGTCCTGAGATGCATATATTTCAATGCAAGAAGTATCGTAGGAACGGTGGATAATAGTGCTGAAAATGAGGTAGCTGGTTTACAAACCGAGGCAATGTGTAGAGAGGAGAGGCTGTTGACAGGGCAAAATTGCAGTCAACAGGATGAGATTTTTAAGCTGACAAAATCAAAAAGCGTGAATACAAGACTGAAGATGTTGTATTGAATGTGTGCAATATGTGGAATAAGGTAAATGAACTTGCAGCACAGTTGCACATTGGCAGGTATGATGTTATAGGCATCACTGAATCATGGCTGAAGGATTATAGCTGGGACCTTAAGGTCCATGTATACTCATTGTATCAAAAGGACAGACAGGAAGGCAGAGGGGGCAACGTTGCTTTGTTGGTAAAAAATTTAAATCACATCATTAGGAAGAGGTGATATAGGGTTGGAAGGTGTTGAATCATTGTAGATAGAGCTAAGGAACTGCCAGGGTTAAGAGATCCTGATGGGAGTTGTATACAGACCCCCAAACAGGAGTAAAGATATGAGCTACAATTTACAACAGGAGATGGAAAATGCATGCCATAAGGGCAATATTACAATAGTCATGGGGGATTTCCATATGTAGGTAGACTGGGTAAATCAGTCTGGTGCTGGATTACAGAAAGGGGGATTTCTAGAGTGCCTACAAGATGGTTTTTTAGAGCAGCTCGTGGTTGAGCCCACTAGACGATCAGCTATTCTAAAGCAATGAACTGGAATTGATTAGGGACTTAAGGCAAAAGAATCGTTAGGGGCAAGTGATCACAATATGATTGAATTCACCCTGAAATTCGAGAAGGATAAGCTAAAGTCAGATGTAGCAGTATTGTAGTGGAGTAAAGGGACTTACAGAGGCATGAGAGAGGAGTTGCCTAAATTAATTGGAAAAGAACTCTGAAAAAAGGCTGGAATTTCTGGAAGCAATCTGGAAGGCACGGAATATATATATCCCGAAGTATACTAAAGGAAAGATGACGCTACAGTGACTACCAAGAGAAGTCAAAGCCTACACAAAATCCAGAGAGGGCATATAATAGAACAAAGATTAGTGGGAAGTTAGAGGGTTGGGAAGCTTTTAAAAACCAATAGGAGGCAACTAAGATAGTCATTAAGAAGGTAAAGATGGAATACAACAGTAAGCTCGCCAATAATTTTAAAGAGGTTTCTTCAGACACATAAAGTGTAAAAGAGAGGCGAGAACAAATATCAGATTGCTGGAGAGGCAGTGATGGGGGAGAACAAAATGGCAGACAAACTGAATAGGTATTTTGCATCAATCTTCACTGTGGAAGACACTAGCAGAATGGTGGAAGTTCCAGATATCAGGTGTCATGAGGTGTGTGAAGATAACATAACTAGAGAGAGGTTCTTGAGAAACTGAAAGGTATGAAGGTAGATACGTCACCTGGACCAGATGGTGTACACCCCAGTGTTCTGAAAGAGGTGGTGGAAGAGATTGGGGAGGCATTAGTAATGATCTTCCAAGAATCACAAGATCCTGGAATGGTTCTGGAAGACTGGAAAATTGAAAATGTCACTCCAACCTTCAAGAAGGGAGGGAGGCAGAAGGAAGGAAAATATAGGCCAGTTATTCTGACCTCAGTGGTTAGGAAAATGTTGGAATTGATTATTAAGGATGAGGTCTCAGGGTAATTGGAGGCACATGATAAAATAGGCCATAGTCAGCATGCTTTCCTCAGGAGAAAATCTTGCCTGAGAAATCTGTTGGAATTCTTTGAAGAAATAACAAGCAGAATAGATAAAGGACAATCAGTTGATGTTGTGTATTTGAATTTTCAGAAGGCATTTGATAAGGTGCCACACATGAGGCTGCTTAACAAGCCATGAGCACGTGCTATTATAGGAAAGATTATAGCATGGATAAAGCAGTGGCTGATTGGCAGGAGGAAAATAATGGAATAAAGGGGGCCTTTTCTGACTGGCTACCGATGACTGGTGGTGTTCCTCAGGGCTCTGTGTTGGGACTGATTCTTTTTACATTAAATGTCAACGATGGAATTGATGGCTTTGTTGCAAAGTTTGAAGACGATATGAAAATAGGTGGAGGGGCAGGTAGTTTTGAGGACGTAGAGAGGCTACAGAAGGACAGGCAGATTAGGAGACTGGACAAAAAAGTGGCAAATGGAATACAATGTCGGGAAATGTATGTTCATGCATTTTGGTAGAAGAATTGAAAGGGTAGATTATTTTCTAAATGGAGAGAAAATACAAAAAAACTGAGGTGCAAAGAGACTTGGGAGTCCTTGTGCAGGATTCCCTAAAGGTTAATTTGCAGGCTGAGTCCATCATGAGGAAGGCAAATGTGATGTTAGCACCATTTCAAGAGGACTAGAATATAAAAGGAAAGATGTAATGTTAAAACTTTATAAAGCACTGGTGAGCCCTCACTTAGAATACTGTGAGCAGTTTTAGGCCCCTTACCTTAGAAAGGATGTGCTGAAACTGGAGAGGGTTCCAAAGAAGTTCAGGAAAATGATTCCCAGATTGAATGGCTTGTCATATGAAAAGCATTTGATGCTCTGCGCCTGTATTCACTGGAATTCAAAAGAATGAGGGGTGACCTCATTGAAACCTATGGTGAAAGGCTGTGATAGAGTGGATGTGGAGAGGATGTTTCCTATGGTGGGTGAGTCTAAGACCAGAGGACACAGCCTCAGAATAGAGGGGTGTCCTTTTAGAATGGAGATGAGTGGGAATTTCTTTAACCAGAGAATGGTGAATCTGTGGAATTCTTTGCCCCAGGCAGCTGTGGTGGCCAAGTCTTTACGTATATTTAATGCAGAGGTTGATAGATTCTTGATTGATCAGGGCATAAAGGGATACAGGGAGAAGGGATGAGATTGGGGCTGAGAGGAAAATTGGATCAGCCATGATAAAATAGTGGAGCGGACTTGATGTGCCAAATGGCCTAATTCTGCTCCTATATCTTATGGTCTTATTGTGTTATGGACTTTTGGGAATATTCTCTCTACTTCAGGGGTTCCCAACCTTTTTTATGCCATGGACCCCATGCTGGGACCCCCCGCTAGTTTAATTTTAGATACTTTTTTGTAAAATCTGCATCCAAACCACTGATGTTCATTTAAAATTACACTCAGCAGCCATTTTATTTGATACTGGAATGGATCTCAGTGTTGTCTCCTGCTGCTGTAGCCCATCCACTTCAAATTTTGATGTATTGTGTGTTCAGAGATTCTCTTCTGCACACCACTGTTGTAATGCATTGTTATTTGAGTTACTGTTGTTTTTCTGCCAGCTTGACCCAGTCGGGTCATTCTCCACTGTCCTTTCTCATTAACAAGGCATTTCCACCCACAGAACTTCCACTCGCTCGATGCTTTTACCTTTTTGCACCATTCTCTGTAAACTCTCAACACTGCTATGCATGAAAATCCCAGGAGAACAGCAGTTTCTGAGATACTCAACCACCCCATCTGGCACCAACAATCATTCCATGGTCAAAGTCACTTAGGTCACATTTCTTCCCCATCCTGATATTTGGTCTGAACAACAATTGAACCTATTGAACGTGTCTGCAACCTTTTATGTATTGAGTTTCTGCCATATGATTGGCTGATTAGATTTTTACATTAATGAGCAGGTTTACCGGTGCACCTAATAAAATGACCACTGCATGCACATTTTTGTCCAAAATTATTTATATTTGTATCACAAACAACAGAGGTAACAACACTGATCCCTGTGGAGTATCACTGGTCGTATTGGGTCTTGGCCGGAAATGTTGACTGTTTTTTCCTCTCCATAGATACTGCCTGACCTGCTGAGTTCTTCCAGCATTTTATGGGTATTATTCTAGTCATACTGATTGTATTTTTCTCATTCCTGACCTCCACCCATTTCTGGCCTCCCTGGATGAACTCTCCAGGCTGCCCTCTGAACGCAACTGCACCATTCTCCCAAAATCCCCCCACCTCTTTGCATCCCTCCCGATCATGTTGGAAGCATCTAAATCCTGGAATGCTGAGCTACCAGATATTCTCCTTATCTCAAACAAATCTCTGTAACGGCCACACCATCTTAATTTCATGCATTAATTAGATTAGATTATGAGAACACTCTGTCCTCTTTTATTGTCATTTAGAAATGCATACATGCATTAAGAAATGATACAATGTTTCTCTGGAGTGATATCACAGAAAACAGGACAGACCAAAGACTAACACTGACAGAACCATGTAATTATAACATATAGTTACAGCAGCGCAAAGCAGTACCATAAATTGATGAAGAACAAACCATGGGCACGGTAAAAAAAAGTCTCAAAGTCCCCGAGTCCCCGATAGCAGGCGGCAAAAGGGAGAAACTTCCTGCCATAAACCTCCAGGCCACCATCAACTTGCTGATGCCTTGGAAGCAGCCGACCACAGCCGACACTGAGTCCGTCCATCCAAAATCTCAAGTCTCCGACCAGCCTCTCCAGCTCAGCCTCCCAAGTGCCTTCGACCTCGCCCCGGTCGCTGAAACAAGCAAAGCTGGGGATTCGGGGCCTCCTGCTCCAGAGATTCTGGTTACTACACAGTAGCAGCGGCAGCAAAGCGGGCATTTCAGAAGTTTCTCCAGATGTTCCTCCGTACTCTCACATCTGTCTTCGTCAAATCAGAATTGTGCATGGTACCCTACTTGACAGATTACAGATATCATTCACCAGAGAAGCCGCGCAACGCTATTGTCGCCCCGTCATCTTCTCCTCCTCCGGGCTTTGAATTCAAGTGACTAACACATAGGACTCCTTGCATTGTAATAAACACAACTCAGTCCATCAAAATCATCAAGTTCCTTAACCTGCCCCTGCCTGAACATTTCTTGGGTAAGATCAAACTTGGGAGAATTGCATGCCATTCTGGTCTCCTACCGACAGGACAAATCTCAAAAAAATTGAAAGAGTGTAGAGAAAATTTACAAGGATGTTGCCGGGACTTCAGGATCTTCGTATAGGGAAAGGTTGAATAAGTTAGCATGTTATTCCCTAGAGCATAAGAGAATGAGCGGAAATTTGATTGAGGTTAACAAAATTATAAGAGGTATACAGTAGATAGGATAAATGCAAGCAGGCCTTTTCCACTGAGGCAGAGTGGGACTAGAACTAGAGAGCATGTTGCTACAGGTGAAAGGTGAGCTATACAAAGGGGAACTTCCTCAATCAGAGGGTGGTGAGAGTGTGGAACGAGCTTCCAGTGGAAGCAGTGGATGCAGGTTTGACTTCAATTATTAAGAGAAGTTTGGAAAAGTACATGGACGTGAGGAATACGAATTGGTATGGTCCCGATGCAAGTCGATGGGACTAGGCAGAATAATAGATGGAGTAAACGGCCTGTTTCTGTGCTGTAGTGTTTTATGATTCTATGACTCTGTGAATCTCTTCAGGGCTCATTGTAACATCTACCTTCCTCTTAATTCATCTAGGGGCTGGCCTCCTGGTGTGGTTTGCAAAAGAGTGGGGGTGGCATGGCAAATTGCAGTCCAAGAAGAGAGGAAGGCAGGAAAAAGGAAATTATAGGCCAGTTAGCCTGACTTCAGCGGTTGGGAAGATGTTGGAGTCGATTGATAAGGATGTAGTTTCAGGATACTAGGAGGCACATGATAAAACAGGTCAAAGCCAGCATGGTTTCCCTAAAGGAAAATCTTCCCAGACAGAATATGTTGGAAATCTTTGTCCCTTGAGAGACAAACGACTTTTGTACTTGGATTTTCAGACGACCTTGACAAGCCGCTTAACAAGATAAGAGCCCATGGCAATACGGGAAAGATACTAGCATCAATAAAGCAGTGGCTGATTGGCAGGAGGAAATTAATGGGAATAAAGGGAGCCATTTCTGATTGGCTGCCAGTGACTAGTGGTGTTCTGCAGGGGTCACTGTCAGGACCGTTTCTTTTTATGTTGAATGCCAGTGATTTGGATAAAGGTATTGATAGCTTTCTGGCCAAGTTTGCAGACAATACAAAGATAGGTGGGGGCCAGGTAGTTCTGGGGAAGCAGGGAGGCTACAGAAGGACATACAGATTAGGAGATTGGGCAAAGAAGTGGCAGATGGGAATATAGTGTCGGGAAGTGTATGGTCATGAATTTTGGTAGAAGAAATAAAAAATAAAAGCTTTCTAAATGGAGAGAAAATTCAGAAATCTGAGGTGCAAAGGGACTTGGGAGTCCTTGTGTAGGATTCCCAAAAAGTTAATTTGCAGGTTAAGTCAGTAGCAAGGAAGGCAAATGCAATGTTAGCATTCATTTCGAGAGGAGTAGAATATAAATGCAAGAACGTATTGCTGAGGCTTTATAAAGCACTGGTGAAGCCTCACTTGGAGTATTGTGTGCAGTTTGGGGGCCCTTATCTGAGAAAGGATCTGCTGGCAATGGAGAGGGTGCAAAGGTGGTTTACAGGAATTGTCCTGAAAATGAAAGGGTTAAAGTTTGAGGAGCACTCGATGGTTCTGCTGATCAGACAGAATATAAGATGTTGCTCCTCCACCCTGAGGGTGACCTCATCGTGGCACAAGAGGAGGCTATGGCCTGACGTGTTGGAACAGGAATGGGTTCCCATTGGCGAGTTTCTGATTCAGTGTCAGTGTAGTGTGTTCTGCTGACATTGCTCACAGTGCATTCTTTAGTCTCTGGACAAACCTTTCCGCCAAGCCATTTCAAGCTGGGTGGTACGGTGCAGATGTCATATGTCTTATTCCATTCATTTTCAGGAATGTCTAAAACTGTTCCACAACAAACTGTGGTCCATTGTCACTCACTAATTGCTCCTGAACAAGAGTCCTTGAGAAGAGGTTTTTCAACACATCAATAGTGTGTGAGCTGTAGTGGAGGCTATTGGGAACACTTCTGGCCACTTAGTAGCTGCATCCAGTACCTAAGAAATTTGTGCCCATGAATGATCCAGCAAAATGCACATGAGTCATCAGGCAGAGCAGTGCAGGTCACTCCCAGGATGGAGAGATGCTGATCTACCCCAAACAGTGCATGACAAACTGCTCGATCTGCTGATCTGTCCCAGGCCACCAGACAAAGCTTCCACATTTTCAGCATGCCCAGCACGTAGCTCCTTCAACACTTTAGCTCTCATCTTGGAGAGTACAACAACTCTCAATACCCACATAAGGCACCCCCTTATCCTAGCATTGGAGTGCTTCCCTCCAGAAAAGTTTGCAAAGATATCCCCTATCCTGGCCAGGGTATATTGATCTACTCTCAGTACTGGGTTGATGGTGACCATAAGATCATCACAGAGCCTAAAAAACCCATCCTTCTTGTCAACTGGGACCTCTGACATTGCCCATGGGCTCCACGCAACCTTGGAAAGAATTCCTTCACCCTTGATGCAATCTAGCTCACTGGCTGCTTCATCATGGATGGTATAAGGAATTAGATGGCCTTTGTAAAACTTGAGTGTGGCATTTTCATGCAGTACAATTTTATCCTTGATATGTTTGAGTTTTCCAGTTCCGTCCTTGGACACCACTGTGACATTGACCAGTACCTTTCTTAATTTGCTCTTAGTTGACTCTATTGCAGGAGAAGTGGTATGAAAATGGTGGATGGATCTCCAATCAAGTTATGGTTGTCTCTGCCAATCACAGCTCCACGATGCTGACCCTTCTGTTTTTACCATATACAAGCCCAATGTGGTTTGTTGGTCGTTGTATTTCACTATTACAAATGTCATTCCCACAGGATTTATCTTTTCTACAGTGTAAGTTCTTAGTTGGATATCTGCAGGCTTCAGTTCAGTATCCTTGAAATGCTGTTCAAACTCATTTTGTGGAATGACTGAAACAGTTGAGTCAATATCCAATTCCATTTTAATTAATTTGCTGTTTACCTCTGGTGTAAGTTATATTGTTTGTGTCTTGTTAGTTTTCACACTGTAAATCTTAAGGCTACGCAGTCCTGGTCACTCTCATCATTATCAGGTTTTTTTTTCATCAACAGGATGCAGAGTGATGCTCTTTCTGAAACTGCAACTTGACTTTTTGTCTTTATCTCTTCCCTGTGCAGTCCACTTATTTTTGTTTGTTGGATATGCTTTTTGTATGTGTCCTACTCTGTTGTACTTTTTGCAAGTATCGCTTTTAAATGTGCATTCGGCTGATGTTTGTAAGCCCTTGCCTCAACTGAAACATAATTTGTTCAGCCTGGCCAGTTTCTGTTTAGATGTTGCAATTTTGTTCATGCTTACTTTCATTCTTCACTGCAGTTTGGTTGAAGCAGTTAAACTTCGAAGCAAGCTGTGTGTTTTTCTACCTGTTCTGTTCAGCAACTTTAACACTCATTTCTTATCAGCTATTACATTTGTACATTAGCTTTCAAATACAGCACAATTTGTTCAGTATATATCACCCTGTTATCTGTTTTGTAATCAAATGCATCTGTCTTTCTGATGTAGACAGCCATTTCTGCTTTTTTAAAAAAAATTATTGTTATTATCACCTGTTACTCACTGTTTACGAACTTGTGAATGTTTTCTGTTTTCTGCCTTTTGTTTTACTCAAATCTCTCTCTCCCTTTCCAAAGAAACATGTGCTGTGATTTTTTTTTTTAAACTCAAATGTCTGTCTCTCCTTCCAAAAACAAAAATGTGTTGCACTTCAACAGGTAGATAGTCATCTCCGGTTCATCTTAAAACTCTGTCACCGTCACTGTTAACGTTTTGTAACTCCAAAAACAGATGGAAAGAAAAGCACAGGACCTGGGAATAACCTGTCTACTTGGGTCTTTCTTTAGTAAGGTGCTCACATATGACGTAACCCATAATGAAATAGGAGAGCAAACAAAGAATGCTTAATCAAACAATGTATTTACAATATGGTTGAACTATTACTGAAATATTGAATACTCTACACCAGTGACCTGCCGCTGTCTGTAAGGGGTTTGTACTTTCTCTCCATGACTGCATAGGTTTCCTCCAGATGCTCCGGTTTCCTCACACATTCTAAAAGATGTACAAGTTAGTCAGTTAAATAGTCACATGGGAGTAATTGGGCTGGAAAGGCCTGATACCATGCTGCATCTCTAAAATAACTTAGTACCAAAACAATATTTAGGACTCATCAATATTAAGGAATGTAATTATTAGGAATGATAATTATTAGCAACTTGTTGGGAGATGTGCAGAACCCAAATATTCTTTCTTTATTTAGATATACAATGTGGAACAGACCCTTCTGGCCCAATGAGCCACACCACCTAGCAACCCACTTATTTAACCCCAGCCTAAATACGGGACAATTAACACTGACCAACTAACCTGCAAACAGGTACGTCTTTGAGCACCCAGAGGAAACCCATTCATGGGGAGGACATACAAACTCCTTACAGATGGCGTCGGAAATGAACTCCGAACTCCAATGCCCCGGGCTGTAATAGATTCCCACTAACCACCAGCCACGTGGTCCCATTCTGAACCCTATTTAAGACCACAATAAGACACATAAGATATAGGAGCAGAAGTAGGCCATTCGGCTCATTAAGTCTGCTCTGCTATTCAATCCTGGGCTGATTCAATTCTTCCAGACACCCCACTCCCCTGCCTTCTCCCCATACCCTTTGATGCCCTGGCTAATCAAGAACCTCTCTATCTCTGCCTTAAATTCATCCAATGACTTGGCCTTCACGGTCACATGTGGCAACAAATTCACAGATTTACCACCCTCTGACCAAAGTAATTTCTCCACATCTCTGTTCTAAACGGACATCCTTCAATCCTGAAGTCATGCCCTCTTGTCCTAGACTCCCCTACCATGGGAAATAACTTCACCACATCTAATTTGTTCAGGCATTTCAACATTCGGAATGTTTCTATGAGATCCCTCCCTCATTCTCCTGAACTCCAGGGAATACAACCCAAGAGCTGCCAGACGTTCCTCATATGGTAACCCTTTCAGTCCTGGAATCATTCTTGTGACTCTTCTCTGAACCCTCTCCAATGTCAGTATATCCTTTCTAAAATAAGGAGCCCAAAACTGCACACAATACTCCAAGTGTGGTCTCACAACTGCCCTATAGAGCCTCATCATCACATCCCTGATCTTATATTCTACAGTATACCTTTAGAAATGAATGCCAACATTGCATTTGCCTTTTTCACCACCGACTCAAACTGGAGGTTAACCTTTAGGGTATCCTGCACAAGGACTCCCAAGTCTCTTTGCATCTCTGCATTTTGAATTCTCTCCCCATCTAAATAATGGTCTGCCCATTTTTTTCTTCCACCAGAGTGCATGACAATACACTTTCCAAAATTGTATTTCATTTGCCACTTCTTTGCCCATTCCCCTAAACTACCTAAGTCTCTCTGCAGGCTCTCTGTTTCCTCAACACTACCCACTCCACAACACCCAATCCAGCACAGCCAATCCCCTAGTGGGCTCAACAACAAGCTATTCTAAAAAGCCATCCCTTAGACGTTCTACAAATTCTTTCTCTTGAGATCCAGTACTGGCCTGGTTTTCCCAATCCACTTTCATGTTAAAACCCTCAACAATTATCATGACATTGCCCTTCTGATATCAGCTTGCTTCAACACTGAAGTGTGCTCCCACTCCTCTCCTCCACTATTAGCAGTGTGAACAATTTCGTACAGAGGGAGTTTCCAGAAATAGGTTACCAACAAGTAGGGTTATCCCCTTCAGATACCACTTGCCCCCTCTGTGGTGGAGTCTGCAATGTGCATGTTAGCATCTGTAGTATCCAGGATATCTTCAAGGAGCAGTGCCTCAGAAATGTGGCGTACATCATTAAGGACCCCCACCACACAAGACATACCCTCTCCTCATTGCTACCATCCTGAATGAAGTACAGAAGTCTGAAGGCACACACTCAATGATTCAGGAACAGATCCTTCCCCTCTGCCATTCGATTGCTGGACGGACATTGAACCCATGAACACTACCTCACTACGTTTTTATTTCCTACTTTTGCCATACTTATTTAATTTAACTATTTCATATATATTCACTCACTGGTGTTAAAATGGTTGTTGCGGCACATCTAGTGTGTTAGTGTAGTGATTAGTGCTCGTCACTCTCACTTTCAGCTTCCACTGCTGGCTAGCAGTTTCATGTAAAGGAGAGCCGAATGGGTAGGCCTCTCCCTGTCAGTACGCAGCCACTCCATCTGCAGGCCTCATGTGTGCCTCCTCACTGGCGACGCATGGAAGCTGAACTCCCTTCGTACTCAGCCTGAACTATAGAGGACAGGGCATAGGTCTGGCCACTACATACCTAACACCGCACGTAGACACGTCCTGGTGCTCGTGAATCAGATCTCTAGCTGTGGGTAAGTAGTCCCACTGCCTTGTGGGCAGCCTTGGGAGAGATGAAGGCTACGGGAGTAAACCCAGGCAGAAAATCTGGAGTGGAGCCCCTAAGATGGCCAGACATCACTAAACATCCTTCCAGCAGCTCCTGCAGCCAAGCTGGTGCCAAACATACTGCTTCATAAGCTTTCATTTAGACTACACTGGTGAGGCCGAGAGGGGTTTCTCGACAACCGGACATCTCAGGATCTCAATACCTTCTGCACAGGCTTGAGATGATGAACATCATCACCCATTGTCCTTCGAGACAGACGGATACCAAACAACAACCACCCCCGCCACCACTCACTGTAATTCAGTTTTATTTTTCCTCTCTATTATTATGTATTGCATTGTACTACTGCTGCGAAGTTAACACATTTCATGACATATGCCAGTGATATTAAATCTCATTCTGATCTCCCAACAAACAGGAAGTGAGTCATTCCTCATAAAATCATCTGCCACTTTCCATGAGTCCTAAAGAGTGCTTTAGTATCAAGTTCTTCCTTTGCAAACCAAGAGACTACTGCAAATAATTCTGTCAAAAAACGTATTAAATATAACTCTCAGTGATCCATCATTAATTCTGCCTAATTAAAAGGCCTAGTTCTGCTCCAATATCATACGGTCTTTTGGATTTATCTGTGATGTTATTGGTTCAAAAGCTATACTGATTCTGATTCAGATTCATTGATTTATCACATATACTTCAGCACCTACAGTGAAATGTACCACTTCTGTTAACAACTAACACAACCTATGGGTATGCTGGGGACAGCCCCTAAGAGTCAGCACACATTTCCAGTGCCAACATAGCATACCCACAATACTCAGCAGAACACAACAAACACCAAAGCAACAACAGTAAAACAAGCCTCTTTACTCCCTCCCAACCACCACCACACCCACTCACACACATGAACAGTCCTCCAGCCCCAAGATAGGCCGCCAGTGGACTCACAGACACAAAGCCAGTGGGCTTCTGACTTCCCCAGTGGGCTCACAGATTTGTAGCCCCATGGATTCAACCATCTGGCTTTAACTTCCAGATTTCCAATTGACCTTCGGGCTTTGTCTTCGGAACTGACCCAGGGACTAGACAATGATGGGACCCCGATCTCTCGGCCTCAAACTCTGTACTCGCCCTCGTGCTTCCTGCTCGCAAGGACATCCAACCATGGGACCAACTGACCTGTAGGTGGGGGTGGGGCTTTCTGACCAAGTGAGCCCCCGGCCCTCTTCCTCGCAGGTCCTCATCCACAATGACTGTCAGCCTGACATCCATTGATATCCTGTGTCACACATCCACATCGCTGACCTTTGAGTGCGGACTGGAGGCCTCGATCCCATCCTTCATCTGATTCCGTCTTGACTTAATCAGAGTCATCACGAATCGAAGGCACTTATGGATATTTGACACAAGAGACATGGAGGTTAAAATCTGGAGCAGTGACCAAACTGCTGGTGGACTCAGCATTTGTGGAGGGAAGTGGACAGTCAATGCTTTGGGTCAAGACCCTTCACTGGGACTGAAAGATGGAGGAGAGATGTGCAGTATAAAGGGGAAAGGTTGGAACAAAGATGTGGCAAGTGATAGGTCGATCCAGGTATGGAGGGGTGACTGGCAGCTGGAGGAGGGAAGAGCGGAGATATAACCAGAAGCTGGGAGGTGATAGATGAAGCTCTCAACCTATTGCCTCCAAGTTTCTAGGTGTAAATATCACCTATAGCCTTTCCTGGTCCAACCACATTGGTGTCATCTTTGAAAAAGCTCGCCAATGCCTCAATTTCCCCAGGAGGCTAAAAAAATATGGCATGACATTGACCAATCTTTATCAACACCAAAAGGCTGCAGATGATGGAGATTGATAAGCAAGGAAGGTGGAGCATAGAATCAAATACGGGAGGTGTAGTGAGCAGATGGGAACAGTGGGGGGAGAGGAGGCAGTGGGAGGAGTGTGTGGATGATGGGCAGATGGACTGATTTGATGTCACCAACATATGGTTCCTTCATTCTGTGAGGCTGTCAGTCCTCTGAGACTTTGCTCCTCATTCTTATCAACAGAAACCTGATGGGGAGGTGTGAGAATGAAGAAACACCAATTTCAATTCCTTTTAAAGTGGATAATTTCTCCTTAAAAGGTCAGCAAACCATTTATTTTATGTTTGCTGTGAATAGGTAGCTTGGCTAATGGGAGAGGTTTTATGTTCAGCAAAACTGGATTTTTAAAGTTCGTGGCCATCCTTAAAATCAAGGACACGGAAAGACCATCAAAAGTCATCCTTATGTGGATGTTCACTTTTACTAGAGCTGTGACTCTCCCTTCAGCTGATACCAAATCCAGATCGCACTTTGTACAGAGAAGACACATTTATGTCTATTTGAAGTCAATCCTTAGCATATTGAGGATGAAGGAGCACGAGAAAGGGACCGGTGGGGAGAGGTGGAGCCTGAGGGATCTGACTAAGTGAAGGTAGGATGGGAGAAAGAGGAAGAGGATAAGTTGCTAAATTGGTAAATTTATTATTGCTACACACAAGATACAGTAAAAAAAAAACGTTCCTTTGCTTGCATATAAAATTATAAGGGGTATAGAGAGGGTAAATGCAAGCTGGCTTTTTCCACTGAGGTTGTGCAGGACTACAACTAGAGGTCATAGGTTAAGGGTGAAAGGTGAAAAGTTTAAGAGGAACATGAGGGAAAACTTCTTCACTCAGAGGGTCATGTGAGTGTGGGATGAGCTGCCAGTGATGCATAAAAGCTCCATTTCAATGTTTAAAATAAGTTTGGATAGGTACATGGATAGAAAGGGTATGGATGGCTATGTCTGGGTGCAGGTCAATGGGTCTAAGCAGTTTAAACGGGTTGGCAGAGATTAAATGGGCTGAAAGGCCTGTTTCTGTGCTGTACGTTTCAATGACTCTATGTCCCCAAAGAGACCATTTCATCACTTCAATACGTCGAGGTAATACAACAGCAGAACAATAACCAAGTGCAGAGCAAAGCCCTGTAGCTCAATTGCAAGTTTCTTGAAAATATGTGGATTCTAAAGATCAGGTTTGGTATCTAAACAAAACAAAGGCTGTGAGGAAACAGCCAAGAATATACGGATATCACTTTTGAATAGGGGTGAAGATAACTTCCTTTAGCCAGAGGGTGCTGAATCTGTGGAATTCATTGCCACAGACGGCTGTGGAGGCCAAGTTATTGGGTATATTTAAAGTGGAGTGTGATAGGTTCTTTGGGTGGTAGGGTGGAGTTACGTCTCTTCCAAAGGGGTGAATAAGACATTCCTTACCTCCACAAGTCTGCAAATCTTCCTTGGGAAAGGTGTAGCACCTGCTTAGCCCCCTTATCAGAGTCACACGAAGCCACAGAAGTAAGCAGTGGATGGTCGTATGAACAGCTGGTCCATATCACAATCCTGGTTATGCGGCCACTGACGCCAGGCAGACAGTCTCTGAAGAGCACTGATAATGACTGGGGTCATCTGTCTTGTAAAGACACTGCCCAGAAGGCGGCAATGGCGGGCCACTATAGAAAAATTTGCCAAGTACAATCATGATCAATGGAAGACCGTGATCAACCATGTCATACAACACGACACATAACGAACGAATGATAGGTTCTTGATCAGTAAGAGTGTCAAGGGTTACGGGGAGAAGGCAGGAGAATGGGGTTGAGGGGGATAATAAATCAGCCATGATGGAATGGTGGAGCAGACTCAATGGGCAGAATGGCCTATATCTGCTTCTTTGTCTTATGGTCTTATAGTCTTATGGAAACCATTAATTAATATTATTGATTATATTTAGAAATATCAGGCACTTTAAAATAATTACATATTTTACTCAATCACAAACAAGACAAAATCCACAATGCTGGAAAGCTTAGCAGCACACAAAAAGCTGGAGGAACTCAGCAGGCCAGGCAGCATCTATGGAAAAGAATACAGTTGATGTTTTGGGCCGAGACCCTTCATCAGGACCGGAGGATAAAGAGGAGAAGTTAGAGTAAGAAGGTGGGGGGAGGGGAGGAAGAAATACAAGGTAGTAGGTGATGGGTGAAACTGGGAGGGGGAGGGGTGAATTAAAGTTGTGTTTTACATTTTCGATTACTTAAATACTTCTCTAATGTTTCTAAGTGTCATCAATGATTGGAAATACTAAGATTGAGTGATCAAGGCCTCATGAACAGTTCATTGTCTGACAATGTAGACCCTGGTGAGAGCTTTAGTTTTAGGTGCCCGCAGTCTAGTTACAGTTCATGGAACACTTCTCCTTTATGTAGCAGTCAGAAGGAAAGTTGCTGAGAGACGCATCACTGGCAACCACGGGCACCCGTCATGAGGGTTATTTGAAGTCAGCCTTACTCAGTCGAATGGCCCAAGATTTTCTGGCAAGCTGACTGCAACTCTTCAAAGTTCAAAGTAAACTTATTATCGAAGTACATATGTCACCATGTACAACCCAGAGATTCATCTTCTTGCAGATATTCATAGTAAATACAAGAAACACAATAGAATCAAAGAATGACCACCCCCATCCAATTTGCAAAAGACAACAAACTGTGTGAATACAAAAGGAGAAATAAAGAAATAATAATAAAAAATAGTAATAATAATAGTTATAAAACTTGGTGCTTACAAAGCCAGACTAAATAGATACATGAAATGTGCTAGACAAAGAAAACAGAATTATCAGTTTAGAAACAATGAAATAGGTTTATACAGGACATTGAAACTAAATTTGACATGCCAATATGTCACTTACCCCAGCGCAGAATTATCAACAAACACAGAGATAATGAACTTTTGGTTTAATATCTGGTCAAACAGGGTGACGCACAATCAAGAAGCCAGCTGGATTAGGGAGAAAGAAAAGAATGCACTCGCACGATTAAAGAAATGCAAACACTTGAAGTTACAACGGATATGCTAAAAGTGGTCATAAAAATACCCACAACTGGAAAAGTACTGCCAGTGATAAAATTCATAATTATTTATATAAAAAATTTATTTGTCCTCATCTGTACCTATTAATACATATCAACAATTCTCTTAAAATTCCTGAAAAAGTGCTCGAATTCACGACCAAAGGCAAAACATATCTCTCACCTCAAGAAGAAATTACGAATGACCCATCAAAATATCGTCCTATTGCTTATTTACAAACTATATATAAAAGTGGTAACATCACGCATCTCACAACAAATCACCGATCACTTAGGTAACCACAATATACTTGCAGAAGAGCAGGAAGGATGTCATATGAAAGGATGTAAAAACAACTGATAATAGATTCCGTAATTCTAAATGAAGCCCAGAGGAAAAGCAGAAATCTTTCATGTTGTTACATTGCCTACCAAAAAGCATTTGATTCTGTCCCACATTGATGGTTAATAGAAGTTCTCAATATATATAAACAACACCCAAAACTTGTGGAATTCCTACATCTGATGAAACATTGGCGTAGTACAATCACCCTATCTATTAACAACCAAAAGAGAACCACCGTTACCAAAATAAACTAAGGATCTTTCAGGGCGATTATCTAAGCCCACTATGGTCTTGTCCAGCTTTAAACCTGCTTTCTAATTTATTGAATTGGAAGAAAATAGAGGATCAAATCAGAAATAACTAAATGAATTGTATCTTGACATGCCTATATGTGGATTATTTGAAATTATACACTCCTTTATCAGTAAAGCTAAAACAATTAATTCAAATAATAGATCTAGTTTCTAAAGATATAAACATGAACTTTGGACTAGATAAATGCAGAACATTAAACGTAAAGAGAGGTGCAAGAGAGCTAGCCGAATATAAAACAGAGCAGCAGGATACAATGCAACTGATGGATGAATAGGAAACACGTAGGTATCTGGGATATCAACAAGCAAAGAAAGTAGATCATAGTGCGATAAAGGGAAATATTTTAACAGAATATACTTCAAGGCTTTAGAAAATCTGCCAAACAGAGCTCAATAGCAAAATATAACAAAGGCAATAAACACTTCGTCTAAATCCATATTAACATATTCTTTCGGCATAATATCTAGGTCCAAATCCAATCTGGAAAATTCTCAAAGGAAAATAAGAACTGAAATGATAAATTTTAGTAAACACTATGTACCTCAAATGTGCTTAGATTAACGTTACCTAGGACAGAAGGAGGAGGAGGAAATACAGACATAAAAAATTTATACAACAGTCAGATAAAACTTCTAAGGATATATTTTCATCAGTGAAACCAGGATACAGCACTTTGTGCGAGCATATGCAATTCTGATAGTTTAGTAAACACCACTAAACTTAAATGAAAGCACAACCCAGAAAAATGAAGAAATGATCATATAGAAGAGCATGACCCTCCACAGAAGACGTCCCCACAATATGACCTGACTAGGTGTCAACAAGGAAGTGTTGAACACCAGGCTTAAAGTTAGAGACCTCTTCCCAGAAGGATTCCACAAGGAATCCACAAGGGCCAGGTGGTTAAAAATATATCAGAAATACATAATAAAAGGACAATAAATTCAAAATGATAAATGCAGAAAGTGCCAAGAGAAACCAGAAACAATCCGACACATTACAGGATCCTGCGGCAGTTTAACTCAATCTGATTACTTACACAGGCACAATCAAGTGGAAAATATCATTCATCAAAATCTTGCTTTAAGGTACAAACTCATAAAAAACACCATACCTTACTAAAAATACAACACTGATCCAGTTTTAGAGTCAGAGTCCTACAAATTACATTGTGACCAATCCATTTTACAGATAAGACAATCTATAATAACTGTCCCAATATAATATTATAGGACAAACAAGCAAGAATAACTTACTTAATAGATATAGCTATTCCAGAACACACATAACATACAGAAAGCAGTAAGTTAAAACACCAGATATATGCTGAATTTAATTAGGAAATTGGAAATCTATGGAAAATGAAGAGGGTAAACTACATTATCCCAATAGTATTATCTACAACTGGTATCATCCCAAATTCACTACAGAATAAAATTAAACAATTAGGCTTTCACAACAATATTTTTGTAAATCTCCAGAAAGCCACAATACTAAACACTACTAGAGTAGTCCACAAGTTCCTAGCAATTGAGAAATGAGTGTGCTTGGCTATGCCCCTACCTCAGGTTTTACCAGCTTGAACCGAAAAAAGTATAAATATAAATATAAATATAAAAGTATAAATATTAATAACATGAGGTGAAGAGTCCTTGAAAGTGAGCTCATACAGTTGGTTGTGGGAGCAGTTGAATGATGGGGTGAGTGAAGTTATCCGCCCTTGTTTGAGATCCTGATGGTTGAAGGGCAATAACTGGTACGGTTAGGGTCCCGTGGCTCCTGTACTTTCCTCCTAATGGCAGTAGTGAGAAGAGAATATGGCCTGGATGGAGGGGGGACGGTCCTTGATATTGGATGCTGCAATCCTGCAATAGCACTCCATGCAAGTGTGCTCAATGGTGGGGTGGACTTTACCCATGATGGACTGGGCCTTATCCTTTACTTTTTGCAGGCCTTTCTGTTCAAGGGAATTAGAGATTCCAGACAAGGCCATGATGCATCCAATCAAAATACTCTCCACTACACATCTATAAAAGTTTATCAAAGTTTTTGAATGACATGCCAAATCTTCGCAAACTTTTAAGAAAGTAGAGGCGCTGCTGTAATTTCTTTGTAATGGCACTTAAGTGCTGGGCCCAGGACAAGTACTCCGAGGTGATAAATCTGAGGATTTTAAAGCTGCTGACCCTCTCCACCTCTAATCCCCCGATGAGGACTGGTTTATGTACCTCTGGTTTCCTCCTCCTGAAGTTAATAATAGGGAAAGGAAGAGAAAGGCAGTAGTGATAGGAGACTCCATAGTTAGGGGGTCAGATAGGTGATTCTGTTGACGCAGGAAAGAAACTCGGATGGTAGTTTGCCTCTCAGGTGCCAGGGTCCGGATGATTCAGATCTCGTCCACAATATCCTGCAGTAGGAGGGGGAACAGCCAGAGGTCATGGTACATATTGGTCTCAATGACATAGGTAGGAAAAGGGAAGAGGTCCTGAAAACAGACTACAGGGAGTTAGGAAGGAAGCTGAGAAGCAGGACCGCAAAGGTAGTAATCTCAGGATTACTGCCTGTGCCACATGATGGTGAGTATAGGAATAGAATGAGGTGGAGGATAAATGAGTGGCTGAGGGATTGGAGCAGGGGACAGGGATTCAGATTTCTGGATCATTGGGACCTCTTTTGGGGCAGGTGTGATCTGTACAAAAAGGATGTGTTGCACTTGAATCCCAGGGGGATCAATATCCTGGCGGGGAGGTTTGCTAAGGCTACTGGGGAGAGTTTAACCTAGAATTGTTGGGGGGTGGGAATCGAACTGAAGAGACTGGGGAAGAGGCAGTTGGCTCACAAATAGAGGAAGCTTGGAGACAGTGTGTGAGGGAGGATAGGCAGGTGATAGAGAAGGGATGCGCTCAGACCGATGGTTTGAGATGCGTCAATTTTATTGAAAGAAGCATCATGAACAAAGCAGATGAGCTTAGAGCGTGGATCAGTACTTGGAGATATGATGTGGTGGCCATTACAGAGACTTGGATGGCTCAGGGACAGGAATGGTTACTTCAAGTGCCGGATTTTAGATGTTTCAGAAAGGACAGGGAGGGAGGCAAAAGAGGTGGGGGCGTGGCACTGTTGATCAGAGATAGTGTCACGGCTGCAGAAAAGGAGGACATCATGGAGGGGTTGTCTATGGAGTCTCTGTGGGTAGAGGTTAGGAATAGGAAGGGGTCAATATTTCTACTGGGTGTTTTTTATAGGCCGCCAATAGTAACAGGGATATTGAGGAGCAAATAGGGAAACAGATCCTGGAAAGGTGTAATAATAACAAGAGTTGAGATGGGAGATTTTAATTTCCCAAATATCAATTAGCACCTCCCTAGAAAAAGGGATTTAGATGGTGTGGAATTTGTTAGGTGTGTTCAGGAAGGTTTCTTGACACAATATGTAGATAAGTCTACAAGAGGAGAGACTGTACTTGATTTGGTATTGGGAAATGGACCTGGTCAGGTGTCAGATCTCTCAGTGGGAGAGTATTTTGGAGATAGTGATCACAATTCTATCTCCTTTACAATAGCGTTGGAGAGAGATAGGAACAGACAAGTTAGGAAAGCGTTTAATTGGAGTGAGGGAAATTATGAGGCTATCAGGCAGGAATTTGGAAGCTTAAATTGGGGACAGATGTTCTCAGGGAAAGGTACGGAAGAAATGTGCAAATGTTCAGGGGATATTTCTGTGGAGTTCTGCATAGGTATCTTGCAATAAGACAGGGAAGTTATGGTAGGGTACAGGAACCGTGGTGTACAAAGTCTGAAATAAATCTAGTCAAGAAGAAAAGAAAAGCTTATGAGAGGTTCAGAGAGCTAGGTAATGTTAGAGATCAAGAAGATTATAAGGCTAGCAGGAAGGAGCGTAAGAAGGAAATTAGGAGAGCCAGAAGGGGTGATGAGAGGCCTTGGCAAGCAGGATTAACAAAAACCCCAAGGCATTCTACAAGTATGTGAAGAGCAAGAGGATAAGACGTGAAAGAATAGGACCTATCAAGTGTGAGAGTGGGAAAGTGTGTATGGAACCAGAGGAAATAGCAGAGGTACTTAATGAATACTTTACTTCAGTATTCACTATGGAAAAGGATCTTGGTGATTGTAGTGATGACTTGCAGCAGACTGAAAAGATTGAGCATGTAGATATTAAGAAAGAGGATGTGCTGTAGCTTTTGGAAAGCCTCAAGTTGGATAAGACGCTGTGACCATTGAGATGTACCTCAGGCTACTGTGGGAGACGAGGGAGGAGATTGCTGAGCCCCTGGCGATGATCTTTGCATCATCAATGGTGATGGGAGAGGTCCTGGAGGATTGGAGGGTTGTGGATGTTGTTCCCTTATTCAAGAAAGGGAGTAGAGATAGCACAGGAAATTATAGACCAGTGAGTCTTACTTCAGTGGTTGGTAAGTTGATAGAGAAGATCCTGAGAGGCAGAATTTATGAACATTTGGAGAGGTATAATATGATTAGGAATAGTCAACATGGCTTTGTCAAGGGCAGGTCTTGCCTTACGAGCCTGATTGAATTTATTGAGGATGTGACTGAACACATTGATGAAGGAAGAGCAGTAGATGTAGTGTCAAGCAACACACATCAAAGTTGCGGGTGAACACAGCAGGCCAGGCAGCATCTCTACGAAGAGGTACAGTCAACGTTTCAGGGCGAGACTTCAGGGTCTCGCCCCGAAACATCAACTGTACCTCTTCCTAGAGATGCTGCCTGGCCTGCTGCGTTCACCCGCAACTTTGATGTGTGTTGCTTGAATTTCCAGCATCTGCAGAATTCCTCGTGTTTGAGTAGATGTAACGTATATGGATTTCAACAAAACATTTGATAAGGTACCCCATGCAAGGCTTATTGAGAAAGTAAGGAGGCATGGGATCCAAGGGGACATTGCTTTCTGGATCCAGAACTGGTTTGCCCACAGAAGGCAAAGAGTGGTTGTAGGTGGGTCATATTCTGCATGGAGGTCAGGGACCAGTGGTATGCCTCAGGGATCTGTTCTGGGACCCTTATTCTTTGTGATTTTTATAAATGACCTGAATGAGGAAGTGGAGGGATGGGTTAGTAAGTTTGTTGATGACACAAAGGTTGGGGATGTTGTGGATAGTGTGGAGGGCTGTCAGAGGTTACAGCAGGACATTGATAGGATGTGAAACAGGGGTGAGAAATGGCAGATGGAGTTCAACCCAGATAAGTGTGAGGTGGTTCATTTTGGTAGGTCAAAATATAATGATAAAAGTATGGTAAAATATAATGATAAAAGTATGGTAAAATATAGTATTAATGCTAAGACTCTTGGCAGTGTGGATGATCAGAGGGATCTTAGGGTCCGACTCCATAGGATACTCAAAGCAGCTGTGCAGGTTGACTCTGTGGTTAAGAAGGCATACGGTGTGTTGGCCTTCATCAATCATGGAATTGAAATTAGGAGCCGAGAGGTAATGTTGCAGCTATGTAGGACCCTGGTCAGACCCCGCTTGGTTACTGTGCTCAGTTCTGGTCGCCTCACTACAGGAAGGATGTGGAAACCATAAAAAAGGGTGCAGAGGAGATTTACAAGGATGTTGCCTGGATTGGGGAGTATACCTTATGAAAACAGGTTGAGTGAACTCAGCTTTTCTCCTTGGAGCGACGGAGGATGAGAGGTGACCTGATAGGGGTGTATAAGGTGATGAGAGGCATTGATCGTGTGGATAGTCAGAGGCTTTTTCCCAGGGTTGAAATGGCTGCCACAAGAGGGCACAGGTTTAAGGTGCTTGGGAACAGGTACAGAGGAAATGTCAGGGGTAAGTTTTTTACGCAGAGAGTGGTGAGTGTGTGGAATGGGCTGCCGGCAACTGTGGTGGAGGCGGATACAATAGGGTCTTTTAAGAGACTTTTAGATAGGTACATGGAGCTTGGAAAAACAGAGGGCTATAGGTAACCCTAGTAATTTCTAAGGTAGGGACATGTTCGGCACAACTTTTGTGGGCCAAAGGGCCTGTATTGTGCTGTAGGTTTTCTATGTTTCTATGTTTTTAACCTTTACATTTTCTTAAAGGACAGCACACAAACATTTTGAAAACAGCAGATACCCTTTAAAAACCATTAAATAAATTTAATTAATTCCAATGTAAGCTTGTCTTTCTCCCTCACAGCCTATCATCTCCATTAAGATGCGCAAATTTTTTTCAATAGGTACATTTAATGTCAGAGAAATGTATGCAATATACATCCTGACATTCTTCTTCTTCACACCTTGTGGCACCTGCACTGTGTTCATTGAGTCAATAGAGTATTACAGCACAAAAACAGGCCACTTGGTCACCTAGTGCATGCTGAACTATTATTCTGCCTCGTCAAATCAACCTGCACTTGAACCATATTCATCCATACCCTCCCATCCATATTCTTATCCAAACTTCCCTAAGATTTTGAAATCAAACCCACATCCACCACTTTCGCTGTCAGGTGGTTCCACACCTACACCACCATCTGAGTGAAAGATTTCCTCCTCAGATTCTCCTTAAACATTTCACCTTTCACCCTGAACCTATGACTTCTGGTTCCAATTTCACTCAACTTCAAAGGAAAAAAGCCTGCTTGCATTTATCTTATCTGCACCCCTCATAGCTGTGGTGTAGGTCCAGTGGACCAAACCAAAGCTGGAAAGCTGGGGAGGACTGAAACCACATAGGCCTGACAGTGGAACACAGTTGAAAAATCACTTAAGGCCCTCTCTCTCAGGGAATTTGGTAGACAATTGTGTAGGTGTCCTAAGTGCCCGAACAGTTATACAAAGTTATGCCAACATCTCCAGTCCTTGGCAAACTTTTTTTGGATTTGTCCAACTGCATTCTCATGGTATAATATTATGGACTAACATTCCGGAAATATAATTTCTTTTGCTATTGAGCTAAGCAAAGTGCAATTCAATAGGTGGCTGTTACTAAATTCAACTTGTATCAGTCAATTAAATTAATGTTTTTTTTTGTAAATTGTGGCTCTGAGCACATATGGCATGCATAATTTCCAAATATAACAAGCATGGTTTTTGTACTTTACCCACTTCAGGGGTTTTAAGTTTTAAAAATACGTAAATATATATTACGGTAGTTTTGTTGAAGTTAATAGAATTTGAAGAACTATTTATAATACTCTTCATTTTCACAAGAACAAAGAGTATCCTTTTATATCCTGAGTGCCAATATAATTTGCTAAAAGAAAACAGATTGATTTCAATGAAAAATGTCTACATAATGGAGCAGTGCCACAGATGACTAGGCGTCTGTTCTTTGCACATTTTGTTATGGATAAAGGTTAAAAGGGAGGCAAAGACAGAGGAAGTGAAAGAATACTGAGGATTATATGGTACCCTTCCATCTGAAAGTACTTTATAGCTAATGAAGTATCTTTGGAATGTTCTTACTGTTAGATAATAATAAAAACATCAGCCATTAGTGCACAAAAAGATCTCACAGTCAGAAATGTATATATGATCAGACCCCTACCTAGATATTTTGCCAGATTCAGGTGTTGGTTAGTTTATTGTCACATAAACCTAGATCCAGTTAAATCTGAGTTGAAACCCAGAGACTGATAAGTCAGGTGGTCAAAGCCGAGAGAATGGGAACCGTGGTTGGTGAGTCTAAAGGGCAAAGCCTGAAGGTGGAAACTCTTGGTTGGTGAGTCCAGGGAATCCCCTGGGCTGGCAAGAACTAGGTAGGAGGCTCGACGACTGTGAGTCCAGGGCTGGGGGCCCAGAAGCGGGCTGCCCTGAGGTTGGAGGCTGGACAGTGTGCGTGGGTGGGAGAGTGGGAAATGGGCTTGTTTTGCTGGTGTTGTTTCATTGTTGTTTTTGCCGTAGTTGCTTGTTGTGTGTTGTTCTGCTGAACATTGTGGGCATGGTGTATTGGCGCCAGAATATGTGGCGACTTTTGCGGGCTGCCCCCAATACATCCTCTGCTTGTGCTGGTTGCTAACACAAATGATGCATTTCACTGTATATTTCAACAGATATGTGATAAATAATTTTTTATCTAATTCATCTTGTTCCTGCGAAGCTCACAGAGTAAATGGTGTAGTAATAACAAACACTCCGGTATTCCTCAAGGTATGATGAGATTACATGGTTTTCCAGATCTAATTCCACCACTCTCAAAATTCAGATGAACATGTCCTGTTGTGCGTTGTATTTGTGGTGCTGATTGAATTTCCTCATTGGATGCAGGTATGATGATGTGATTTCCAGTGCTGGGAATGAGATGTTGATTCAAAGAGCTGGGGATTCCCAACTCATCCAGAACTCCATAACCTGCAATGTGTCTGCTTGTCTTAAGGGCCCCTTCCAAGGCAGCACACACAAAACAGACGCCATGGTAGAGTAGCGGTTAGTGCGACTCTATTACACCTCAGGAGTTTGGAGTTCAACCCCGGCGACCTCTGTAAGGAGTTTGTATGTCCTGCTTGTGGAACACTTGGGCTTTTCCCCGGGCACTCTGGTTTCCTCCCACAGCACAAAGATGTATCAGGTGGGTTAACTGGTCATCGTAAATTGTCCCATGCTTAGATTATGGTTAAATCGTGGATGTCGGAGGTTGATGGGGCGGCACCGCTCGAAGGACTGGAAGGCCTACTTCACGCTGTATTGCTAAATAAATTTTAAAAACAAATAAAATGCTGGAGGACCTTAGCAGGTCAGGCACATCTATGGAGCAGAATGAAGAGTCAACATTTCGGGCTGAGGCCCTTCATCAAAACGCTTCCGGAACAGGTGCCACTCTTAACTGTGTTGGATTAGAGTGTAAGATTGGTATTTTTCTCATAGTTCATCTTTCCCTGTGCTAGCTTGTGTTTTTACAGTATATAATCACCTATACACAGTTTGTGCTATTCTTCAGTGAATTCTCAGTAACTGTAATGTAGCCGATTTTCTATTTATCTAGAAGCTCCTTAGGTTTTCTGCAACAGGTGCTACACAACATGAACCTATTTCTTAGGCTCCCTTTTATCACTGGAATGTGCTTTTTCTCTAGTGAGCTAGATCTAATATAAGACAACCATGTCTACATTGATTCTTTGTCTTTCCTTTGTCATTCTCCTTTCCGTTTTCTCTTTCCTATTACAACAGAGTGAGTTGGTTACCGTTATTTGATCGGCTCCATTGTTTTTCTGAGGCAGTCGACACGGATGAGATAAGAGGATGGCTGGGTGTTCAGCACCGTCTGCCTACTTCTGACTGATCTTCCTCTCCCTCGGCCATTGGAGGGACCTGCAGGAACATTGGGATCCATGTTGCAAGGATTGATCGGACGGGCTGTGGACTCGTTTTGGGGGTCCTTGGGGTTCATGTCCCTGGATTCTGTTTACTCTTTTATTTTGTGGTTTTGAGCAGTTTGATCAGAGCAATCGATGCTTCTGTGGCCTTCAGTGAAGATTGCTTTGCCCTGCAGCCTGTAGTGGGCCAGCGGTGTAACACTGAGCTCAACTAAACGGAATACTACTTGGCTCCTAGATTAATGCTTGATATTTGATGTGTAGTCCGCTTGCGTTTGGACGTTTTCTCAATTTGTTCTTTTCACGCATCGGATGCCTGATGTTTTCTTGAACAAGTTTCATGGTCCGTGTTTTATGGCTACTTGTTTTATGCTCATGTGAAAATGCTGTTCTTGGACTACGGTTCAGCACCAAACACCGTAATTCCATCCAGGCTTGACAGGAAGTTCAGAGACCTTGGCCTTGACCCTGCCTTGTACAGCTGGATCCTGGGCTTCCTGTCAGATTGCCAGCAGGTGGTAAGAGTGTGCTCCCTCACCTCCACCCCTCTGATTCTCAACACAGGAGCCCCTCTGGGCTGTGTATTAAGTCCCCTACTTTACTCGCTGTATATCCATGACTGTGTAGCCACCCACAGCTCTAATCTGCTAATTAAATTTGCCAACGACACTACATTGATTGGCCTTATCTCAAACAATAACGAGGTGGCCTACAGGGAAGAAGTCATCTCTCTGACACAGCGGTGTCAAGAAAACAACCACTTCCTCAATGTCACAAAAACAAAGGAGTTGGTTGTGGATTACAGGAGGAATGGAGACGGGCTAACTTCTATTGACATCAATGGATCTGGCGTTGAGAGGGTAAACAGCTTTAAGGTCCTCGACATCCACATCACCGAGGACCTCACGTGGTCTGTACACACCAGCTGTGTGGTGAAAAAGGCACAACAGCACCACTTTCACCTCAGACAGTTGAGGAAGTTTGGTATAGATCACCATATCCTAAGAACTTTCTACAGGGGCACAGTTGAGAGCATCCTGACTGGCTGCATCACTGCCTGGTATGGGTACTGTACCTTCCTCAATCACAGGACTTTGCAGAGAGTGCTGCGGACTGTCCAGCGCATCTGTAGTTGTGAACTTTCTACGATTCAGGGCATTTATAAAGACAGGTGTGAGTAAAGGGCCCGAATGATCATTGGGGACCTGAGACACCCCAACCACAATCTATTCCAGCTGCTACCATCCGGGAAACGGTACCACAGCATAAAAGCCAGGACCAATAGGTTCCGGGACAGCTTCTTCCACCAGGCCATCAGACTGATTAACTCACACTGATCTAAATGTATTTCTATGTTACATTGACTGTTGTATTTATTATAAATCATTATAAGTTACTATGATTGCACATTGCACATTTAGATGGAGATATAACGTAAAGATTTTGACTCCTCATGTATGTGAAGGATGTAAGAAATAAAGTCAATTCACTCAATTCGGGAGGACAAATCTCAGAGATGTATTCTGTATAAGTACTTTGATAATGAACTTACATTGAATCTTTGAACCTTGGATCTTGAATTATTATGAACACCTAATAAAACAACAATGATTACAAGATTTACACCTCATTCTTGACTCTCTGGATCAATATCACTGAATTCACCAACTGCTTCAAGCACTGACTTAGGTGGCTCTTTTTGAAGTTTATGTGCAACGGGTTCTTCTTCAGTATCTCCAGGGATGCTAACCCTCAAGCTCCTCATTCCTTATTACTCTCTGTCAGCCCATTCCATCCACCAGTGTTCCAACCCACGTGATAACTCGGTGTTATAATTTCAGAGGTCCTGTCCTGGCCCCAGCCTGTAAGTGCTATTACGAAGAAAGCACGGCAGCAGCTGTACCTCCTTAGAAGTTTGCAATGATTTGGCATGGCATCTAAAACTTTGACAAACTTCTGTGGATGTGTGGTGAGGAATATATTGACTGGTTGCTTCAGAGCCTGGTATGGAAACACCAATGCCCTTGAATGAAAAATCCTACAAAAGGTAGTTGGTACGGCCCAGTCCATCATGGTACAGTTCTCCCCACCACTGAGCACATCTACATGGAGTGCTGTCGCAGAAAAACAGCATCCATCATTAAGGGCCCATCACCGCCCAGTTCGTGCTCGCTGCTGTCAGCAGGAAGAAGGTACAGGAGCATCAGGCCCTACACCACCAGCTTCAGGAACAGTTATTACCCCTCAACCATCAGGCGCTCGAACTAGTGGAGAAAACTTCACTCCATTTCATTCACCCCATCATTAAGCTGTTCCTATAACCAATGGACTCACTTTCAATGACTTTTCATCTCATGTTCTCGATATTTATTGCTTATTTATTTATTATTACTACTTATTTTTCTCATGTTATATACTTCATGGATATATTTTGACTGTCTTATGAGGATGATGTAATGGTCTTGCGGAGGTCACATGATGTAATTTTCCCCCCAGTGAGGTCACATGACGACCTGTTCTCAACAGGTATATATAAAGGTAGACCCCTAATGTGAATCAGTTGGTTTTCAGCTTAGTTTTGTGTTAGATACTCCGTTTTTGCTGCGTATTCGGCTGATGGCACAGTTTTGTTTTGAAGTGGAGTTCTACTTTCTATTATAAGTAGTATTGGAGAGTGAAGACCTTACCAAAATTCAGGAATTCACTGAGTCGAGTAAAGTTGGTGTCGTTCGGCAGTTTCGTGAAGGATCGACCTTATTGACTCTTCAGTCAAGAGATAGTGACCTGCATCTGAGATAACTCCTGCCAAAAGAGAAAGGAAGTTCGTGCAAGGTTCGCTCGCCAGGAAAAAGGTCAGTTCCTTTTAAGCCGTTTATTTCCGTCGTCGTGAATCCTGCAGACAAGACAGGTTCCGGCTGGGATCAGCAGTAACGACACGTCTTCGAGCAATTCTTTACATCAGGAAAGTCTCTCCTAATTGACTGCATAAATCTCTTGGACTTTCGAATTTACCATTTTAAGAACTGTGTTCGAATTTACCACTTTAAGAATGGTTTTCGCATTTACCCTTTTAAGAACTGTTCCAGAGTTGCCATATAGCAGTTAACTTCCAGTTAAGTTAGTCATTTAAATACAGTTTGCTATTTTTGAGCAATGTTTAATAAGTGTTTGTTTGTTTTTGTAAAACCTGACTCAATTCTATATTCATTGTTGCCGGTCACGTGACACTCAAGCTGGTAAAATCTGAGGTACGGCATAGCCAACCACACTTTTTTGTCAATTGCTAAGAACTTTCAGACTATTCTAGTGGTGTTTAATATTGTGGCTTTCTGAAGATTTGCATAGATATTGCTGTATAGCCCTAAATGTTTAATGCTATTGTGTAGTGCCTTTGGGATGAAACCGGTTGTAGATATTACTATTGGGACAATGTATACCCTGTTCATGTTCCAAAGTCTTTAAATTTTCTCTTTTAATTCAACATATTTCTGGTGTTTTTCACTTATTGATTTCTGTATGTTATGCATGTTTGGAATGGCTATATCTAATAAATAAGTTGTTCTTGCTTGTTTATCCTGTATTATTATATCTGGACGGTTAGTATGGATTGTCCTATCTGTAATAACTGATCAGCCATAATATAAATTGTTGTTATTATTATTTTGTATTTGCACAGTGTGTTATCTTTGACGCTTTGGTTGTTTCTCCATTGGGTGTGGTCTTTCATTGATTCTATTATGGTTCTTGGATTTATTGAGTATGCCTGCAAGAAAATTAATCTCAGATTGTATATGGTGACATATATGTACTTTGATAATAAATCTACTTCGAACTTTGAACTTTTAAATTGCCATGTGACTTTTTACATCCAATCACTTGAATGGATAGATGAGGATAGATGGGCTTCAGATCTTATCCTGAAACCAACTCATCTCCCCAACTCAACATACCTTCACTGCAACAGTGTGCATCCCAACCTCAAGTGAGTCAAGTACTATCTAGTTCAAAGTTAAGTATGCCATCACTGACTTACAGATATTATTTTCCAATGGATACACTGAAAAGGGAAAAAAATCTCCAGTAGAGAACAAAAAAGCATACATAGTAGAAGATAGCGTATAGGACACAAAACAGAGAACACTACAGCACAGTGCAGGCTCTTTGGCCAACAATGTTGTGTCAACCTTATTACCTTCTCTGAGATCTGTGTGGGAAACAAGGTGGACCATAATAGTGTGAATCGTGTCACGATGGACACTGAAAACACAGGTGTTATCTACTTTAAACTGAGCCCTCCCTCATCTTATAGCACCTGATGTGGCTTCTGTCAAACTAAAACAGCCCTGCTGGGTTCCACCTTCATTAGTAAGAATGCAAGTTCCCATACTTTCATGATCACTCTTTCATGCAGTAGTTCTTACATTGGAAAATTGGTTGTCATTTTACTCATCTGACCTTGGGGATGAACAACCAACATGAAACATGGAACGTAGAACATTATACAACCTAATCTAAGGTCTATCTAACCCTTCTCTCCTGCATAGTCCTCCATTTTTCTATCATCCATGTGCCTGTCTAAGTTTCTTAAATGCTCCTAATGTACCTGCAGGAAGTTCACCCAACTTCAGCTGCTGGCTGACAAGGTCAAGGAATTGGATCTGAGGCTAGATGCACTCAGGACAATCCAGAGTCTGAAATTCATAGGTGCGTCTTTTACTGAGGTGCTCACGTCCAGAGTGCAGACTTCAGATAGTAGGCGAGTGACCATCAGGAGAAGGGGCGGCACGGTAGTGTAGCGGTTAGCACGACGTTTTACAGTACCGGTGGCCCGGGTTCAATTCCCAATGCTGCCTGTAAGGAGTTCATACGTTCTCCCTGTGACCGCATGGGTTCCCTCCGGGTGCTCCTGTTTCTTCTCACAGTCTAAAGACATACCGGTTGGAAGGTTAATTGGTCATTGTAAATTGTCCCATAATTAGGCTAGGATTAAATTTTGGGATTGCTGGGTGGTGTCTGGAAGGGCTGATTCCGTTCAATACAATGAAAAAAAATATAGAAGATTACAGCACAGTGTAGGCTCTACAGGCCACGATGTTGTGCTGACTATTTAACCTACTCCAAGATCTATCTAACCCTTCCCTCCATTTTTCACATTGTCCTCCATTTTTCTATCATCCATGTGCCTATCTAAGGGTTTCTTAAGTGTTCCTAAAGTATCTGCCTCGACCACTACTGTAGCAGGGCATTCCACACACTCATCACTCTCCCAGTAAAAAATGTTCCTCTAACATCCCCCCCACTAGGAATGGGAGCAGACCACACATCTCCAGGAACCTGCTGCTCCTTCAATACGATCATAGAAGATCATGTAAATACTTTGAACCACTTTTATTTCTGCACATTTTATTCCATATCTGTCCTTTCATCTTTAACTTTATTAGTTCTCTTTTCTTAAATTTTTTTATATTCTATATTATTCTTTCTAATTGTTCAATGTTATTTTTTGTTGCATGTTGTGCTCTAACCAACACTTTACAGCAAATTCCTAGGAAGTTTATATTTTTGTGGTGAATAATGTTGATCCTTGATCTTTGATTTTTGATGTTTGTTCTGACCTCAGCTTCCGCTTCATTCTCTCACAACCCTTGGCAAAGCCACGAAAACGTTTCTCTTTTTTTTTAAACTTACTGGTATTTGAACATCCAGGTACATTCTGTTCCACTATTCTACATGTAAAATACTCATCATCATAAAAACTGGTCATCAAGTCCCTACATAAGTGTCAGTTGAGTCTTTAATGGCAACTCACGAGACCACATTTCCTCCTCACCACTGGGCCAACCCTGGAAATAACCAATTTTAATTGTCCTGAAGCTGGTGCAAGGAGATCCCAGCAGGCTAGCATTTGGCTTTTTCCAGTCGAAAGTCAACAGGCCTGTCAGAGGTGGCATCCTGTCTCACCAGCAAATAGCTCACATGAATTTGCAGACTCGCGTGCAGTTCAACCACGAGAGCGGGAGTTCCTAACTTGGGGTCCATGGACCCCTCGGTTAGTGGTAAGTCTCCATGGCCTGAAAAAAGTTGGAATCCCCCCTGCTAAAAGATAATTGATGATGTTCCTCAGTCAGAGAGCAAGTGGATCTCTTGAGAATAAAAATACTGTACACTACAATTAAAGTTATCTTTTTTTTTGGCGTGTGCGTGCATGTGTGTGCGATGTTGGCAGGACGATGTCTTTTTCATGCCTTTACAAGGCGCGGAGCGAGAGAAAGACTGTGTGGCGAGCCACCCCTCACACAGACATTTCGCAGTAAATTTTTTCCCCTTTATTTTACGTGGTCGAGTTGCGATGTCGACACTCAACCCGGCAAGGATGGAAAGCGTACTTGGGAGTGGACCCGACTGGGTTCGAACCCGGGAACCTCCGCTCCCGGGTCCAGCGCCGATGTCATTGCTCCACCAGCCAGCCCACAATTAAAGTTACCTGAAGATTTTCTTCTGCCAAAATCAGCACAGCGGCACGGCTAACAGAGCTGTTGACTCAGGATGCAGGCTCAATCCCGACCTCTGACGGAGCTTGTACACTCTCTCTGTGACTGTGTGGCTTTCCCCCAGGTACTCCATTTTCCTTCCACATTTAAAAAAAATACTTACTGAGATACAGCACAGAACAGACCCTTCTGGCCCCTCGACCTGCACCACCCAGCAGTCCCCTAATTTAATCCTAGCCGAATCATGGAATAGTTTACAATGACCAATTAACCTACCAAACGGTACATCTTTGGACTGTGGGAGGAAAGTGTAGCACCCAGAGGAAACCTATGCGATTATGGGGAGAACGGGTAAACTCCTTACAGGCAGCAGAGGGAATTGAACCTGGGTTGGCATGTACTGTAAACAATGCTAACTAATGCACTACCGTGCCCCTCTTACCATACCGTCACACCTCAAAGACAGCCTTTGGCCTTTGTAAAAATGTTCCCAATGCAGACAGGTGCCAGAATTGATGAGCAAATGGGAAAAGTCATTGGAGGAATGGGATTGGTCTGTGAGCTAGTATAAACGCAATAGACTGAATGGCCTCTTTCTATGTTGTAAGGAACAATGATGGAGGAGTGGCATTAAGTAAATTCTGAGGCACTGGCGAGGCAACATTGATCAGCTCTGTGAATCTATGCATTTGTGAGTTTCTCGGTCATTATTTTGCAAAAAGCCTCTGTCTTCACTCGTTACTCCCAGAAATCCTTCCAGCTATTCCGTGCGACAGCTATATTGTGCCAAGAAATTATTAGCCACAGATACCTGGAGGTGATATCCTCTGCACTTGACTCACCTGCCACATTCTAACTCTGCTATTAACAACATTCAGACTTAGAAACGGGAAATAATAAATGCAACATCCATGCTAGGACCACCGGACACAAAAACAGCTACTTCCTCCAAGCCAACACCTCCACCCGTTAACCCACCCCACCACCATTTCCTATCAGAGTCACCTTACGTACTGACACTCCTATACCTAACATCAGTTTATGTGCACGCAATTAGTCTATGTATATAAGCTAATCTTATATATATATATTTATTGTGACTTTTAAAATTGTATTCTTTATGCTTATTATGTTTTTTATGCTGCATCGGATTCAGAGTAACAATCATTTTGTTCTCCTTTACACTTGTGTACCGAAGAATGACAATAAACAACTTGAATCTTGAATCCTAATGCTGTGATTGAAAATGTAGCCTTTAAATACATCAGAGCGAAGAAAATAACTCAATTAGATCCTGCTTATGAGATTAAACAATTCGAAAAGTGCTGCTTCAAAATAAAACATTTCCAATATTTTCTTCCATTCTTTAAGTCAATGCTGTATATGTAGGTGTTCTATCGTTTCAAAAATGATTTTGAAATTGTCATGGAATCATGTCTTCTTCCCTATAACACTGGACAACAAATTTTGTCAAAAGTGTTGCTTCTTCAGAACTTTTTTTTGTGTATGATTGTTACAATGAGGCGTAGGGAGCGCACCCAAGTGCAGGACACAGGCACGGAGACTTAACGCGGAGACGGACTTGACTTGGACTCGGAGCTAGGACTTGGACTTGACTGGAACACAAAGCCTGGACCTGGACTTGACTGGAACACAGAGCCTGGACTTGGACTTGACTGGAACACGAAGCCTGGATTCAAACTTGGAGACAGACCCGGGGCTCGGAACTTGGACACGAACATGGAGCTTGGACTTGGACTTGGACACGGAGACAACAACACCATTCAATGACAGGCAATTCGTTTTGCGACTCGGAGCAGTGGCAAACGGCCAGCAATACTCAGCGGGACACAAGACGAAAAAAACAAACAACGGCAGACAATTTGTATTGCAGCTTGGAGCAGTAACAAAGGGCCAGCAATACTCAGCCGGACACAGGACGACAAAAACAAACGACGACAGTCCTTTCGTATCACCACTCCAGGTAGCACGTGAAGTGGCAAACAGCCGGCAAAACTCAGCTGGATGGCAAGCTCTCGACTCAACCCAGGAACAGCGGATGACAGGTTCTCGACTCGACCCAGGAACAGCGGATGGCAGGTTCTTGATTCAACTCATTCTTGGCGGCCCGAAACGAGCAGAGCCGCACTGCTGAGGTGACGCACCAGCAGCGAGTAGATGTAAGCCGGAGTGTTTATGCTGCCGGTTCGAATGAGGATCAGATGCCCTAATCAAGGAGCCCAGTGGAACACGGGGAAAAAGAAATTAACTGAAATGAGGAATCATCGGACCGGACCATGACAATGATAGACTGCTTGAAGCTGAAAACAAATATAATTTCAGACTACTTGTATCACTGAGGAATTTGGAGAAACTAAAAATTAACTTTTATTGAATATAATGCATTTAATTGCATATGATGATGATGCTTTGCAATAGTTCAACTAAGCTAAAAATGTTTTGTTGATGATTTTTGTTTGTATTCAGTATCTGAGGCTTCTCACTTAAGTGTCCAACAATAATCAGCCAGCACTGATGGATTCCAGTTGCCCCGATACCATTTCTCCATGCTGGAGGAACTCAGCAGGTCGGGCAGCATCCATGGAAAAGATCGATCGACGTCTCGGGCCGGAACCCTTCGTCAGGTTCAGGTCCTTGAAGGAGTCAGTTCAAAGTTGTGGTGAGTGACCTTATCTGTGCCAAAACCTGATGGTTGTTGGTAAAAATAGTTCCTGAACCTGTTGGTGTGGGACTTAAAACTCCTGTATCTCCAGTGAAAAGAGAGCGTGGCCTGGATGGTGGAGGTCCTTGCTCATGAAAGATCAATACTATTAGATCAAGTTATCCTTTCCCCGCAGATGGTAGCTGACTTAAAGATAATTTCCAAGAGTTTTGTCCATTTCAGATTTCCAGCTACTTTGCCTGCATCTCACTGTTCTAACCTTGTTTATTATTTTCCATTTCTCCTCTGCCCTCAAGCATCTTCGCGTACAGACAGATACGTTCAGCTCAACAAGCAGTGACTACTCTTTCTTAGCTGACACCATCATTTGTGACATTTGAATTCTCTGGTCTTCACCCTATCACAGACCCTCAGAGATCTCTCACCCCTCATCCTCCCCTTATCGCGTGTGCGGCCTCTCCAGTGAATGATATCTGTAATCTGTCAAGTAGGCGACCATGCACAATTCTGATTTCATGGAGACGGATGTGAGAGTACGGAGGAACATCTGGAGAAACTTCTGAAATGCCCGCTTCGCTGTCGCTGCTACTGTGTGGTAACCGGAATCTCCGGAGCAGAAGGCCCCGATTCCTTGCCTTTGCTTGTTTCGGCGGCCGGGGATAGGTCAAAGGCACTCGGCAGAGGATGGCGCTCAGGAGGCGGTATCGGAGGGGCTGGTCAGAGGTTCGAAGTTTTCGGACGTACAGACTCAGTGTCGGCTGTGGTCGGCTGCTTCCAAGGCATCGGCAAGTTGACGGTGCCTGGAGGTTTATGGCAGGGAGTTTCTCCCTTTTGCCGTCTGCTATCGGGAGTCGATCGACTCGGGGACTTTGAGACTTTTTTACCGTGCCCATGGTTTGTTCTTATCAAATTATGGTATTGCTTTGCACTGCTGTAACAATATGTTATAATGATGTGGTTCTGTCAGTGTTAGTCTTTGGTCTGCCCTGTTTTCTGCGATACCACTGCAGAAAAACATTGAATCATTTCTTAATGCATGTATACATTTCTAAATGACAATAAAAAAGGACTGAGTGTTCTCATAATCATAATAATAACTCAAAATACATACAACCTTTCCTGTTCCAAAACATTCTCTCTCGCTCTCTCTTTCTTTCTTCTCCTCCTTCCTTCCCTCTCTCCCCCCCTCCCTCCCTCCCTCTCTCCTTGTCTCTCTCTCTCTGTCTCTCTCTCCCTTCCTCTCTCTCCCTCTTCCCTCTCTCTCCCTCCCTCCCTCTCTCCTTGTCTCTCTCTCTCTGTCTCTCCCTCCCTCTCTCTCCCTCTCCCCTCTCTCTCCCCCCTCTCTTCCCTCTCCCCTCTCTCTCTCTCTTCACTACCAAAGTTTTAAAGACTTTCATGGGATTAGCTTAAATGAGAATCTTGGTTGGTATCCAACAGTTGGGCTGAAAAGCCTGTTTCCTAATGACTCTGTGACTCCCTTCCTCCCTCCCTCTCTCGCTACAGATACTGCCTGATCTATTGAATGTTTCCAGCATTTACAATTTTTGTTTTAGATCTGTAATACCTGATCCTGTTTCTTTATTGATGGTGGGGTTGAACATGTTTCTCTGGAGAACAAGAAATTCTGCAGACGCTGGGAATCCAGAGGCATAAACACAAAATGCTGGAGGAACTCAGCAGGTCAGACAGCATTTATGGAGAGGAATAAACAGTCGTCGTTTCGGGCCGAGAGCCCTCAGCACAGAACAGACAGCACCAGCAAACAACGCTACAATGGGCAACATTCTCCAGATGGCCCACAAAATCGTTTCTTTCACTCCTTTAACATCTTCTTTTTCTTTTAAGTGTCATTTTAACACTGTTGGAGCCTGTGTTCTGCATTTTAATGGTGCATTTTTGGGCTGATTGAGCGATCTGGTGTTTTGTTCTCTCCGAGAAGTTTCATGGAAGGGAGCGGCCTCGATGCCAAGTAGCTTAGAGATGGGGTGCAAGCCCATGGTTGACTCCATTCCTCGCAGATCTTGCCTTTTGAAGCATCAAGGAAGATTGAAATATCGAGATGAGTGCAGGTGAGTGAGTTTTCAGTGCCTTCTACCAGCCTCTCATTCGTTGTTGTTGGAGGAAGGTCTCTCTCTCCCCCTCTCTCTCTCTCCCCTCTCTCTCTCCCCCCCTCACTCCCCCACACACACACACTCTCTCTCCCCCACACTCTCTCTCACTCCCCCACACTCTCTCTCACTCCCCACATACACACTCTCTCTCTTCCCCTCTCTCCCTCTCCCCCACACTCTCTCTCACTCCCCCACACACTCTCTCTCTCTCCCCCCTCTCCCTCTCCCCCACACTATCTCTCACTCCCCCACACACTCTCTCTCTCCCCCACACACACACTCTCTCTCTCCCCCTCTCTCCCTCTCCCCCACACTCTCTCTCACTCCCCCACACACTCTCTCTCTCTCCCCCTCCCTCTCCCCCACACTATCTCTCACTCCCCCACACACACACTCTCTCCCCCACACACACACTCTCTCTCCCCCTCTCTCTCTCTCCCCCACACTCTCTCTCACTCCCCCACACACACTCTCTCTCTCCCCCACACTCTCTCTCACTCCCCCACACACACACTCTCTCTCTCCCCCCTCTCTCCCTCTCCCCCACACTCTCTCTCACTTCCCCACACACTCTCTCTCCCCCTCCCTCTCTCTCCCCCACACAGTCTCTCACTCCCCCACACACACTCTCTCTCCCCCACACACACACTCTCTCTCTCTCCCTCTCTCTCTCTCCCCCACACTCTCTCTCACTCCCCCCACACACACTCTCTCTCCCCCTCTCTCCCTCTTCTCTTCCCCTCACTCTTCCCCTCCCTCCCCTCTCTCTCTCTCTCCCCCCTCTCTCCCTCTCCCCCACACCCTCTCTCCCCCTCCCTCTCCCCCACACAGTCTCTCACTCCCCCACACACACTCTCTCTCCCCCACACACACACTCTCTCTCCCCCTCTCTCTCTCTCCCCCACACTCTCTCCCCCACACACACACTCTCTCTCTCCCCCTCTCCCTCTCCCCCACACTCTCTCTCACTCCCCCACACACTCTCTCTCCCCCCTCCCTCCCTCTCCCCCACACAGCTTCTCACTCCCCCACACACACACTCTCTCCCCCACACACACACTCTCTCTCCCCCCTCTCTCTCTCCCCCACACTCTCTCTCACTTCCCCACACACTCTCTCTCCCCCTCCCTCTCTCTCCCCCACACAGTCTCTCACTCCCCCACACACACTCTCTCTCCCCCACACACACACTCTCTCTCTCTCCCTCTCTCTCTCTCCCCCACACTCTCTCTCACTTCCCCACACACTCTCTCTCCCCCTCCCTCTCTCTCCCCCACACAGTCTCTCACTCCCCCACACACACTCTCTCTCCCCCACACACACACTCTCTCTCTCTCCCTCTCTCTCTCTCCCCCACACTCTCTCTCACTCCCCCCCACACACACTCTCTCTCCCCCTCTCTCCCTCTTCTCTTCCCCTCACTCTTCCCCTCCCTCCCCTCTCTCTCTCTCTCCCCCCTCTCTCCCTCTCCCCCACACCCTCTCTCCCCCCTCCCTCTCCCCCACACAGTCTCTCACTCCCCCACACACACTCTCTCTCCCCCACACACACACTCTCTCTCCCCCTCTCTCTCTCTCCCCCACACACACACTCTCTCTCTCCCCCTCTCCCTCTCCCCCACACTCTCTCTCACTCCCCCACACACTCTCTCTCCCCCCTCCCTCTCCCCCACACAGCTTCTCACTCCCCCCCACACACACTCTCTCTCCCCCTCTCTCCCTCTTCTCTTCCCCTCACTCTTCCCCTCCCTCCCCTCTCTCTCTCTCTCGCCCACACTCTCTCTCCCCCACACTCTCTCTCACTCCTCCACACACACACTCTCTCTCTCTCTCCCCCCTCCCTCCCTCTCCCCCACACAGTCTCTCACTCCCCCACACACACTCTCTCTCCCCCACACACACACTCTCTCTCCCCCCTCTCTCCCTCTTCTCTTCCCTTCGCTCTTCCCCTCCCTCCCCTCTCTCTCTCTCACCCACACTCTCTCTCTCCCCTCCACACATACTCTCTCTCTCCCTCTCTCCCCATCTCTCTCTTACCCCTCTTTCTCTCCCTCTCCCCTTTCCCTCCTCTCTCTCTCACTTCCCTCCCCCTCCCTCCCTCCCCTCCCTCCCCTCTCTCTCCCTCTCTCCCCCTCTTCCCCTCTCTTCCCCTCCATCCCCTCTCTTTCTCTCTCCCTCTCTCTCTCCCCTTCTCTCCCTCTCTCTCTCCCCTTCTCTCCCCTCCCACCCCCTCTCTCCCCCACATTCTCTTTCTCTCTCTCTCTCTCTCTCTCTCTCTCTCTCTCTCCCCATCTCTCTCTTCCTCCTTTCTCTCTCTCCCCCTCCTTCCACCCCCCTCTCTCTCAACTGAATATGTACTCATTTGATTTTGTGTTTTATCCTTTGTGTTTTCGCTCATTCTTTCTTGTTGCCATTTGCACTAACTAATTTTTTGGTGTGGGGGTGTTGACATTTTTCGTTGAGCGGGTTCCATGACGTTGCTTTGTTTTGTGGATGCCTGCAGGAAGACAAATCTCAGGGTTGTATACTGCATATATACTTTGATAATAAATGTACTTTGAATCAACCAGTCTCGAAGTGGCAACTGTTTCATTCCTTTCCATAGATGCAGCCAGACCTGCTGAGCTCCTCCAGCATTTTGTATTTGTTGTTGTGGTATGTTTCTCTGGATCTTCGGAGAAGTTCTAGTTTATTCTCTTCTGAGTTAACCTCAATATTAATGAGTCAACCTCCAACATACTCAGAAGAGGTAGGGACACCAACTATCACATATTTTAGTTGACACTCCCCTCCCAAATTCTCTTTTAAAACTTGTTTGTTGCTATATAAACTTTACATGCAGCCTAATATATTTCAGCAGAGGGGCAGATAACTATCATTGGAGAAAGGGATAGGCATTGGCAGTAATAGGTATCTGACAAAAAGTCAGGATAGGTATGATGGGCCAAATGGCTTTCTTATGACTGTTTGATTCCAAGCTCTGGCTGACAGCTGCAGAAGTTGACATCAGTAGCTGATTTTTCTCAGAATTAACAATATTCTTTGATTTGCCCTAAGGGTAAATGGTTTCCAGCCTATCTAAATAATGTTATTAAACAGAAGTGTATCAAAGCCTAAGTTCAGGGACTCAAAACAACTTTATTTTCCTTCTACAATATTGTCTTCATCAGAAGCTAGTAATTCATGCATGACCAAATTATTATTAGACCGCATTATTAAAAACTCAATGAACCCACCAAATCCTGCAGATGTTGGAAGTGCTGGTTGTTGTTATTTGAATGCTGGATACAATGGTGAAAACTGTTACAATTCAGTGCAATGAGGGAATTTCCTCCCTAATGGGTGAGGTTGCCATTTCAGTGACTCATTAACCTAAGCTCCAATCTGCCCCCATAATTCGAAGAAGAAAGGGCAAGCTCTTTGCAATCAACAGTTATCTGTTAACCAATGTCATCTAAGTAACCAGTTATAGTTTTCTTCAAGTGTGGTTTGCAAAACTTTACCATGAACAAATTAGATGCTGATTAGAAATGTGACTATATTTCAAGAATAGTTCTTCAGCTAGTAAGAAGTTGTGGCGTACTGAAGTCATTATTTATTTTGACATACAGTATGTATCAGTATCTATAGAGGAACGTAAGACACAAGATGCTGAACATCTTAAATAACAACACCAAATGCCAGAGGAACACAGCAGGCCAGGTAGGATCTATGGAGGAGAACACAGAGTGGACATTTTGGGCTGAAAAGGAAGGAAAAAGAAGCCAAAAATATCAACCTTTTTAGATTGCTGGTAATTCCAATATAAGGTTTTAACCGGTATTTTCTCAGTGACTTCCCATCAACAGCTGTCAGTGAAAATGACTTATCTATGTAACCGGGTGACCGTCAGAACTTATTCAGTATCGTTAAAAGTGTACTTAGGCATCCATCTGGGTAATGCTAGAATAGTTGTCTGTGCCTTTAAGGGAGATGGTGATGTCATTATGCACGAGCGGGATAGTGGGGAGACCATTTTGCTTTCTGCTGAAGACGTGGTAAGGTGTTGGGATTGGGCTTCTCCCAGAGTGTGCAGGACATGGTGAGGAAAGATTTTCTCGAGTGAATGACTCAACGCTGGATCTCGTGACTTAGGAAAAGTTCCTCACCATCGACGATTGCCACTGCCATATTTGTACTGTATTTGTACCGTATTAGTTCAGGTATTTTTATACTGCATACACAATTCTGTCCATACAGAAGGGTGTGGATCAAAAGTTAAACTGAGATTGTAACTGCAAGAACTGGTTGTAAATTCGTTCGTTTTGTTTTGCGACCCTCTTCTGGCACTTAAACATCTAAAACAGACAAAGGAATTAAAACCCAAAAAAGTATTTGTTGTCCTGTGTGTGTACTTTTCCCCAGGCTACAAAATAAATACAGCATCTTCGGTCCTGCATTATTTGCCCTTTTGAATTTTGCCTCTGTGGTACAATTTAACTCTTTGCTCCATCTGCATTTGTACCCAATCATTAGCTTGTTCTTTCTTACATTCGTGTTACATACATCATCTTTTAAACCTGCTAGCTTTTCCTTAGCTCTATCATACTAGCTCCCATCCCCTTGCCATCCTCATTTTATTTTTAAAGAACTGTTCATGCAGCAAATTCCTGATCAAGTTCGCGTAGCCCTCACTAAGACACCCACAAATAACTACAGGGAGCGTGTTAAAATGGCTGATTGTCTACCAGATTTTGTAGCGAAACAAAATGAACGAATTTACAACCAATTCTTGCAGTTAAAATCTCAGCTTAACTTTTGATCCATAACCTTGTGTATGGACAGAATTGCGTATGCAGTATAAAAATACCCAAACTAATACGGTACAAATACAGTCCAAATACAGTACAAATATGGCAGTGGCAATCTTGGATGGTGAGGAACTTTGCCCAAGCCACGAGATCCAGCGTTGAGTCATTCACTCGAGAAAATCTTTCCTCACCATGTCCAGCACACTCTGGGAGAAGCCCAATCCCAACACTTTACCATGTCTTCAGCAGAAAGCAAAATGGTCTCCCCACTATCCCGCTCGTGCGTAATGACATCACCGTCTCCCTTAAAGGCACAGACAACTATTCTAGCATTACCCGGATGGATGCCTAAGTACACTTTTAACGATACTGAATAAGTTCCGATGGTCACCCGGTTACATCTGTAATACCACATTGTACAGTAGAACAATGGTTACCTTGGGCTCAGGCAAACAGCGCAGAAACAGGCTGTTACACCCACCAGATCCATGCTGACAGTCAAGTACTGGTCCATACTAATCCCAGTTTCCAACACTTGGCCTGCGACATTTTACACCTTGCTGGTACAAGAGCTGGAAGAAAATGGCTCCAACAAACAACGCACCCAAGGGCAACATCCTCCAGATGGTTTACAAAACTACCTCTTTCATTTCTTTCATGCCTTCCTTTTCTTTCAAATGTAGTTCTGCTCCTGCTGAAACCTATAATTTACATTTTAGTAGTGTGTTTTTGGGCCAATTGAGTGATCAGTCTCTTTGCTGTCTCTGAGGGTGTTTTATGAGGCCTGCGGCCTTGAGGCCAAGAAGCCTGGGGACAGGGGTGCGAGCCCATGATCGACCCCATTTCTCACCAATCTTGTCAGTTAAAGCACTGAGGAAGATTGAAATCATCGAGGTGAGTGCAGAAAGCCAAGAAGTATTCAGTGCCATCTACCAGCCTCTTGCTTACTGCTTTTGGAGGAAGATGTCTACCTGCACGGTCTCTCTCTCTCCCTCTCACTTGCTGCTCCCAGAGGGAGGCTTTGCATTTGGATGGTCTCTCTCTCCCCCTCATTGCTGTCGGAGGATTTGGGTCTTGGGCAAGGTTTGTGGATCGGACTCTGTAGTTCATGTTATGATGTATTTATGGAATCTTTGTTGCTTCTTTTTTTGTTGCTATTTTTGGCAATTTTGAATCAGAGTGGCCTGCAGATAACCAACAATGAGCCGAACTGAATATGCCTGCACTCTTGAGATTCTGAGTTTTATATTCGGTGTTTCTCGCTCTTTTTTTTTGCTGTTGGCTCGATGTGTTTTTTTTGTGCGTGGGGAGTGTTGATGTTTTTCTTTGAATGGGTTCCATGGGTTCCTTTCTTTATTTCGTGTCATATGTGAGTGACGGTAAACCTGATTCAGATACGGTTCTCTGTTGTGGACTGAGAGTGGGAAGGGGGCAAGGAGAGGGAAATCATGGTTGGAAAAAGGGGAAAGGAGCAGGAAGAGAGCAGGAAAGAACAGAGCAACATTCTGTAATGATCAATAAACCAATTGTTTGGATTCAAATGGCCTTGCCTGGTGTCTCTGGGCTGGGTGCCTGCCTGCCCCTGGCATTCCTTCTCTGCCTCCTGCCCCACACCTCCCCCGTGGCCTTCACCCTTGCCATTCCCAACATCCTTTGCTCCCACCAGATTTACAAACTCGTTCTCCACTCCACGTTGACAAATACAGTCCTGTGCAAAAGTCTTTTAGGCACCCCAGCTATACATGTTCGCCTAAGTACGGTACCGCAGTTGTGGTTTCTGGAACATATTGCTGGAGGTGATGATAGAGGCTGCACAGGGGGGCCATTTAAGAGACTCTTAGATCACAGCCAACATAATCAAAGACCCCACCCAGTCCAGACACTCACCGTTATCCCCCTTCCCATCATGCAGAAGATGCAAAATCCTGAGTGCACATACAGCCAATCTCAAGGGCAAGTTCAATCCCACTGTGTTAGACTATTGAATATTTCCGAAGTATGATAAGAAAGACTTGGCCTCACAAGCTACCCCATTATGACCTTGCACATTTTGTATACCTGCAATGCACTTTGTTATTGTTTTACCTTATGCTATCTTAATGCACCGTTGTAATGAAATGATCCATATGAATGGTATGCAGGGATGTAACGCTGAGACTCTATAAGGCACACAAAATGCTGGAGGAACTCAACAGGCCAGGCAGCATCTATGGAAGAGTGTACAGTTGACGTTTTGGGCTGAAGGGTCCAGGCCCAAAATGTCGACTGTACTCTTTTCTATTGATGCTGCCTGGCCTTCTGAGTTCCTCCAGCATTTTGTGTGTGCCTTGCTGGGATTCCCAGCATCTGCAGATTTTCTCTTGTTTATGACTTTAGAAGACATTGGTCAGATCATATTTGGAGTATTGTGAGCAGTTGTGAGCAGCAGGAGGAGGAGAAGATGGCGGCGCAACGCAATGCGCGTGGCCACTCCGGTGAATGATATCTGTAATCTGTCAAGTAGGGTGCCGTGCACAATCCTGATTTAATGCAGACAGACATGAGAGAACTAAGGAACGTCTGGAGAAACTTCTGAAATGCCTTTTTTCTGCCGCTGCTACTATGTGATCCAGAGTCTCCGGAGGGGAAGGCCCCGAGTCCTCGGCTTTGCTTGTTGCTCGGCGGCCGGGGCAGGGTCGAAGCGCTCGGCAGAGATGGTGCTCGGTGCTCGGTGTTGGAGGGCTGGTCGGAGGCGCGAAGTTTTCGGACGGACTCAGAGTCGGCTGTGGTCGGGTGCTTCCAGGGTGCTGCATCGGCAGTTGTCGGCGCCTGGAGGTTTATGGCAGGGAGAGTTTCTCCCTTTTGCCGCCTGCTATCGCGGACTATCGGGAGTCGATCGGAACTTTGAGACTTTTTTTTACCGTGCCCGTGGTCTGCTCTTTGTCAAATTATGGTATTGCTTTGCACTGCTGTAACTATATGTTATAATTACGTGGTCTTGTCAGTGTTAATCTTTGGTTTGTCCTTTTTTTTGTGATATCACTCTGGAGGAACATTGTATCATTTCTTAATGCATGCATTTCTAAATGACAATAAACGAGGACTGAGTGTCCTCATAATCCAATCTAATCTAAACATCTAAGAAAGGATATACTGGCATTGGAGAGAGTGCAGAGGTGGTTTACAAGAATTATCCTGAAAATGAAAATATGAAAATGGGGCATTCGATGGCTTTGGGTCTGTACTCACTGGCGTTTAGAAGAATAAGGGTGATCTCATTGAAACCTACTGAATATTGATAGACCTACATAGAGTGAATGTGGGGGTTGCCTCTTGTGGAGGAGTCTAGGACCAGAAGGCACAGCCTCAGAATACAAGGATATCCCTTATAAAACAGAACTGAGGAGGAATTTCTTTAGCTAGAGGGTACTGATCTGTGAGAATTCATTGGCACAGACAGCTGTGGAGGCCAAGTCATTGGGTATATTGAAAGAGGAGAATGATAGATTCTTGATTGGTGAGTGTGTCAAAGGTGATAGGATAAAAGCAGGAGAATGGGGTTGAGAGGGAAAATAAGTCATCCCTGATCAACTGGCGAAGCAGACTCCATGGGCGAAGTGGCCTAATTCTGCTTCCATTTCTTCTGGCACGGCAGGATTTTCACTGTAGCTCAGTGCATAATAAACTAATATAACCATCATAGTAGGGAATTAATGACTTTTGAGATGGTTGGAAAGGTGATGGGCATAGAGGCTGCCATTAGATTGTAGGTGTAATCTGAATTTTACACATCAGCCATGCCAGTTTAAGGTGGATTGACATCTCTTTAAAAGAGTAGCCAAAGAGCTCCACACCGCCCTAAAAGTTTCTTCCTCTAGGCAATTAATCTGATCAACCATTCTAGTACTGCCCCCTGCCATCTCTTTCTATCAATTACCTCAGTCACTAGACTGCACTGAACTGCTTTAAACTACTTTTTATAATGCTGTTTATATTGTAAATACATGCACGGTATTTATGTATTTATGCACATTTTATTCCATATCTGAACTTTTAACTTTATGTTTATATCATTCTTCATTCTTTCTAATTGTTGAATGTTATTGTTCATTGTTACCTGTCGTGTCCTGAACAACAGACCACAGCAAATTCCTCATGTACTGTATATGGCAAATAAAGATGATCATTGATCTTTTAAGAAATCAGCTTACCATTAAAGTTCAAAGTAAACTCATTATAATTGTATGTATATGTCACAATATACTACCACGAGATTCATTTTTTTGCAGGCATTCACAATAGAATCAATGAAAAAGTCAAACAACCAATCAACAAAACAAGACAAATTGTGCAAGTACAAAAGAAAAAAAAATAAATTAACAAGTAATAAATAACATTGAGAATTGTAGAGTCCTTCTTAAGAACAGCAAAGGATGGGCAATGAATACTGGCCTTGCAGACAACACACCCACAAAATGTCAATGAATAAATAAGTCAACTCTTTTGTAAACCTCTTGCCAATTTGTTCATATTTCTGTGACATCTACCAAGTGGATTATAACAATAGGAATTTCATCCCAGAGTCCCGTGTGATTGAATTATGAATGTCATTCCCAGAATTGATACATAAAGGTTATGTTTCTCTGTGTCACTCACTATGTCTCACTGACAGCAAGCACCTCTCTTTTAAACTTTAACTGATGTGAAATGCTTGTCTCTGAGATGGAGATACATATAGGATCACATCCCATTCTGAACCTTGCACTCTGTTTCTTTTTACCCTGGGCTTTGATCTAATTGTATTTCGTGTCTGCTGCATGAAGCTGTCAGATTAAGAAGCATTAAAAAATCCACTTTACTCAACCAAAGTGACAGTCTCATCAGGTAGAAGAGAGAAAGACAAACGGTTACCACCTCAACATGAAATATTCTAATCTTCCTCCCCAACAAACCCCACTCCTTTTCCTTTATCTTCCATTCCTCACCCATCTGTCCCAACCTAATAAGAAGTTCAAATCAGAAGCACAAGAGATTGTGCAGATGCTGGAAATCCAGGGAAACACCGCAGGCACTCAGCAGGTTAGGCAGCATCCATGGAGTGGGATGAACAGTCGACGTTTCGGGCCAAGACCATTCATCAGGACTGGAAAGGAAGGTGGCAGGTGCCAAAATAAGAAGGTGGGGGAGGGGGGAGTACAAGCCAGCAGGTGAAACCAGGTGGGTGGGGGAAGGGGGGAGCAAGGTAAGAAGCTGGGAGGTGATAGGTGGAAGAAACAAAAGGCTGAAGAAGAAGGATTCTGATAGGAGAGGTGAGTGCACCATTGGAGAAAGGGAAAGAGGAGGAGCACCAGAGAAAGGTGATAGGCAGGTGAGGAGAAATGAAAGGGTAGGAGGATATCCAGGATGGAGAACGGGAAAGGAGAGAAGATGGGGGGTGGGTAGGGGAGAAATTACCAGAGGTTAGAGAAATAAATGTTCAGGGTGTCAGGTTGGAGCAGCCTTTCTCAACCTTTTTACCCTGGAGAAACCCTTGAAATAATTTTCAGGTCTCAGGGAACCCCTTCATAAAAATTACTATATCTACAGCTCATGGTATGTTAACATGATCAGTAAGTTCTGGAAATAACAATCCAAAAACTTGCTTGGAAAAAAAAACAGATACTTAAGCTTAGCTTACCTTTCTTGAAATTAATCTTTCTTTCCCTTTCATAAATTTTAAAAACTCATAAGGCAAACATAATAAATTTCTAAATTCTGGGTCAAATTTGAGATAAACACACACAGATTTCACTTTCAACTAAAATGAGGCAATTTCTATCCTTGCTCTTGATGCTTGTTAAAACAAGAAAATGCTTGCTCACACAAGTAAGAAGTTGAAAACTGCAGCAAAATGTTCATTGCTTTCCTATGAATCGCAGGATACTCTTCTTTCACAGAAATCCAGAACTTGTTCAGGGGCAGGTCAATAAATCTCATTTTGTGTGCATGATAAGAGAAGCTTTTCCTCTTCTCTCTAAGTCAATTTATCAGGCTCAGCTGAAGATTCAGAGAAAGTGTCCCTCACTTAGTCATACACTTGTGTTGAAAGGGAGGAAATATACTGTTCAATTTTGTTCTGCAGTTCTTCCGGATGGTTTTCAATAAGACTCAGGGCTTTCTGATATCCTTCCTTACTCTTAAGCCCAAGTAGCAGAGGAAGCATTTCAAGATTTCCTTTTGCAACATGATTTTTCCAAAGTTTGTTTCCTTTTAAATTAAAGAATCTTGTCACTTGAAGTGAAAACATTTTCTGCAGGGCCTTGCAGTGACGTGTTCAACTGGTTCATATAAAGAAAAACATATGTTAAGTAAGCTAGTTTCAGTAGCCATTCTTCATCTTCAAAGCACTCACCAAAATCAGACCTACTATTTCCTAGAATGTACTCCTTCAATTCACCTTTTAGCTCAACACCCTGTTGAGAACTCTTCCTCTGCTAAGCCACCAGATTTCTGTATGTAGCAGGAGATTGATATGCTCTTTGTCCAGGTTTTCACACAGTTTTTAAAATATTCTTGAGTGAACTGGTCTTAGAGCTATAAATACCTTGCTTCCTAAGATCTTTTACTGACTGTGGCTTTATATTCAATAGCTTTCATCTGTTTGTTTTGAGATTCCAATTGTTCTTTGCAAAAATCAGCACTTTTGCATGTCACATGGCTGTGATTTGTAATTAAGTACCTTTTCAATTTTGATGGAACCATTGCAACATTTGTAGGTTGTTTGCCACAGACTAGGCACAATGGAAAAGGACAATTTGACGGGAGTCATTGATTGGAGTACTGCGCAGATGCAACAGGAGCGTTCCTTCTCAGGTCCAAAAAAGAGCTTTTAAAAACTCAGTCTCTATAAAAGACAGATGCTGCCTAGCGGAGCAGTCATTATGGGAGGGGTCGTCGTCGGAGTATTCTTGAGTCAGAGTAGTAAGGCTTTGGCTCAGCAGGGCTTCAGCAAGAACAGGCGGAGATGAGGTAAATTCATTCCTTATTTCTTATTCAACTCTAGAGAGAATAGGGGGTATGTCTGCAGAGCTAGTGTTCTGCTCTGGGTGTCAGATGTGATGTTTCCAGGAGACTTCCATCCTCACCGATGGCCACACCTGCCCCAGGTAGATCGAGATGTGTTAGGGAACTGGAGCTGAAGTTCGACGACCTCAGGCTCATTAGGGAAAGTGATGCAGTGACAGACAGGAGCTACAGGGAGATAGTCACCCCAAGACTACAGGAGACAGATAAATGGGAGACTGTCAGGAGAGGGAAGGGAGAACGCCAGATAGTGGAGACCGTCCCTGTACTCATCCTCCTCAACAATATGTACTCCATTTTGAGTACTGCTGGGGAGGGGACGACCTACTTGGGGAAGTAACGGTGGTCATGCTTCTGGCAATGAGTCTGGCCCTGTGGCTCAAAAGGGTAAGGAACTGAAGAGGGTGGCAGCAGTAACAGGGAACTCTATAGTCAGGGGGGACATATGGGCGATTCTGTGGACAAAAAAAGGAAACACAGATGGTAGTTAGCCTCCCAGATGTCAGAGTTCAAGGTGTTTCTGAAAAGGAAGGGTGAGCAACCATAAGTTGTGGTACATATTGGTACCAATGAGGTAGGAAGGAAAAGGGAGGAGGTCCTGAAAAAGGAATACAGGGAGTTGGGAAGGGAGATGAGAAGCAGGAACTCAAAGGTAGTAATCTTGACATTGCATGGTTGAAGAATTGGAGCAGGGGGCAGGGATTCAGATTTCTAGATAATTGGGACTTCTTCTTGGGCAGGTGTAACCTGTACAAAAGGGATGGGTTGCACTTGAATCCAAGGGGGTCCAATATTCCTGCGGGTAGGTTCGCTAGTGCTGTTGGGAGTGCTTTAACCTTCTATGGCGGGGGATGGGAAAGAGGGTGATAGAGCTGAGATTGTGTCTAGTAGATGATGAGTGTAACATGAATGTAAGGAAGGATAAACCAATGACTGGGTACAAATGAAAACAGAACAAGTAGTTAAATTGTACCAAGGAGGCAAAATTCAAAAGGGCAAAGAGTGCAGGACTGAAGGTCCTGTATTTAAATGCACGTAGCATTCAGAATAAGGAGGATGAACTTGTGGCGCAATTAGAGATTGGTCGGTATGACATTGTGGGCATCACTGAATCATGGCTGAGAGAAGGCCATAGTTGAGAGTTTAACGTCAAAGGATATACTTTGTATCAAAAGGACAGGCAGGAAGGCATAGGCGGTGTTGTGATTCTGTTGGTAAGAGATGGAATTACATCTTTTGAAAGAGGTGACATGGGGCAGAGAATGTTGAGTCTTTGTAGGTGAAGTTAAGAAATTGCCAGGGTATGAAAACCATTATGAGAATGATATATAGGCCTCCAAATAGTAGCCAAGATGTGGGGTTGAGATTGCAAAGAAAGCTGAAAAGGTATGTAATAAGGGTAATGACACAATTGTAATGGGGGACTTCAATATGCAAGGGGATCGGGAAAATCAGGTTGGTGTCAGATCGCAAAAGAGGAACTTTGTTGAATGCCTACAAGATGGCTTTTTAGAGTAGATTGTGCTTGAGCCTACTTGGGGAAAGGCTACCTTAGATTGGGTGTTGTGTAATAACCCAGGTCTTATTAGGCAGCTTGACATAAAGGAACCTTTAGGAGGCAGTGATCACGATCTGATCGAATTCACACTGCAATTTGACAGACAGCAGCATAACTCACATGTATCAGTAATGCAATGGAATAAAGGGAATGACAGAGGCATGAGAGAGGAGTTTGCCCAAGTAGATTGAAGGAGGATGCTGGCGGGGGTGATGGCAGAGCAGAGATGGCTGAAGTTTCTGGGAATAGTTCACAAGGCGCAGGATAGATATGTCCCACAGAAGAAGTTGTTCACAAATGGCAGGGGTAGCCAACCATGGCTAACAAAGGAAGTTAAGGACTACATAAAAGCCAAGGAAAGGGCATATGAGATAGCAAAAGTGAGTGGGAAGTGGGATGATTGGGAAGCTTTTAAAATCCAACAAAAGGCAACTAAAAAATCAATAAGAAGGGAAAAGATGAAATATGAGGGCAGACTAGCCAATAATATAAAGCAGGATACCAGAAGTTTTTTCAGTGATATAAAGAATAAAGGGGAGGTGAGAGTTGACATTGGGCTTCTGGAAAATGATGCTGGTGAGGTAGTAATGAGGGACAAAGAAATGGCAGATAAACTTAATGTGTATTTTGCATCTGTCTTCACTCTGGAAGACATTAGCAGTGTACCAGAGGTCTGTGAGTGTCAAGGAGAAGGAGTGAGTGACATGCTATTACAAAGGAAAAAGTGCTAGGCAAACTGAAAGGTCTTAAGGTGGGTAAGTCACCTGGGCCAGATGGACTACACCCCAGAGTCCTGAGAGTGGTTGCTGAAGAGATAATGGATGCATTGGTCATGATCTTTCAAGAACCACTTGATTCTGGCATTGTCCTAGATGACTGGAAGATTGCAAATATCACTGCACTCTTGGAAGAGAGGAAGGCAAAAGAGAGGAAATTATAGGCCAGTTAGCCTTACCTCAGTGGTTGGGAAAGTGTTGGAACCTTTTACTAAGGATGAGGTTTTGAGGCTCTTGGAGACTAATGATAAAATAAGTCACAGTCAGCATAGTTTCTGTAAAGGAAAATCTTGCCTGACAAATCTGTTAGAGTTCTTTGAGGAAGTGACAAGCAGGGTGGACAAAACGGCAGCGGATGTCATTTACTTGGATTTTCAGGAGGCATTTGACAAGGTGCTGCACATGAGGCCACTTAACAAGATAAAATTCTGTGGTGTTACAGGAAAGATACTGGCATGGATAGACGAATGGCTGACAGACAGGAGGCAGCGAGTGGGAATAAAAAAGGCCTTTCCTGGTTGTGTTCTTCAGGGGTCAGTATTGGGACCCCTTCTTTTCACATCGTTTGTCAATGATTTAGATAATGGAATTGATGGCTTTGTGGCAGAATCTGCAGATAGTATGAAGATAGGTGGAGCGGTAGGTTGTGCTGAGGAAGCAATGCAATTGTAGCGGGACTGACAAATTGGAAGAATGGGCAAGAAAGTGGCAGATGGAATACAGTGTTGGGAAATGTATGATAACGCATTTTGGTAAAAGGAACAATAGTGCAGACTATTATCTAAATGGGGAGAAGGTTCAAACATCAGAGGTGCAGAGGGACTTGGGAGTCCTTGTGCAAGACTCCCAGAAGGTCAATTTACAGATTGAGTCTGTGGTAAAGAAGGCAAATGTATTGTAGGCATTTATTTCAAGGGGAATAGAATATAAAAGTAAGGAGATAATGCTGAGCCTTTATAAGACACTAGTCAGGCAGCACTTGGAGTATTGACAAGAGTTTTGGGCCTCATATATCAGAAAGGATATGTTGTCATTGTAGAGAGTCAAGAGGAGGTTCACAAGGATGATTCCAGGAATGAAGGGGTTAACGTATGAGGAGCATTTGGCAGCTTTGGGTCTGTACTCAAGGGAATTTAGGAGAATGCGTGTGGATCTCATTGAAACCTACCAAATACTGAAAGGACTAGATAGGCTGGATGTAGAGAGGGTGTTTTCTAATGTGGGGGTATCCAGAACTGGAGGTCACATCCTCAAAACTGACGGCTGACTCTTTAGAACAAAGATAAGGAGGAATTTTTTTAGCCAGAGAGTAATCAATCTGTGAAATGCTGTGCCACAGACTGAGGTGGAGGCCAAGTTCACGCGTACATTTTAGGCGGAAGTTGATCGTTTACTGATCAATCAGGGCATCAAAGGATATGGCGAGAAGGCAGTTGTATGGGGTGGTTTGGGATCCGGGATCAGCCATTACGGAATGGCGAAACAAACTCGATGGGCTGAATAGCCTAATTCTGCTCCAATGTCTTATGGTCTCATGGTCTAACTTGGATCACCAATCCATGTAAAACCCATTGAAAAGTAGCTTTCATTGTAAAGATGGACTTTTTTTGTGTCTGTTGTTGCACTAGTGCAGTAAAATGATTCAGAAGATTATAATTCTTCATCACTAACCTTATCAGAATTGTCCATAGGCTGAGGCTTAGTATCCTCCTCCTCCATCTCACACCTCCTCTTCAAAAATTGCCACACTGAAATGTCTTTAGAATGTTAATTTCCCTCCAATTTTCTGCTACAATGGTAGTTTGTTCACTCCCATAAGTAAGTTGGCGGCGCGTAAGGGGAAGTTGTGGAAGGTAACTCGGGAGGGAGATGCTGTCGTCACAGCCCAAGTTGGGCAAATCCATTCAATGCTCGGAAAATACACTTCACACTCCTCATCACCCTACCATCCTCCCCTCCGAGCAATACAGCGCTCACCAATTACCTCCCCTATGCTGCGTCAAAAACTGAGAATGAGCTCAACCAAATAAACACGGTCCTACTACACACTGCCATAGTGGGCTGAACGATCTCTAAAGAGGTTGCTAATGGGGCAGCTCGGCCACTGCCCACCACTGCGAGCGCTAGTATCACGCGTTGTGCAAAGTTAAAAAAAACAATGTTTATTTTTTTAAAATCACAATCTCTCATGGAAACCCAATGACCTGTCAGCCCTGGTTGAGAAACCCTGGGTTGAAGGCTACCCAGATGGAATATGAGGTGTTACTACTCCAACCTAAGAATGGCCTCATTATGGCAGTAGAGGTGACCATGGACCGACAGGTCAAACTGGGAATCAGGAGTGGTATTAAAATAGTTGGCCAGCATGAAATCCTGCCTATTGCGGACAGGGTGAATGTGTTCAACAAAACAGTCTTCCAAGCTACATCAGGCCTCACCAATGTAAAGGAATTGTTCTGTAAAGGCTTCTTTAGAGTTTGTTCAGGTGTTTGGGATAAGAGATGAATATGACTGTTTTGGAAGCTGTTACACTGTAAGCCACAAAATGCATTCACATCATTACATGGAATACCCATGGCATTCTATCAAAAGCCTTCAGGGAAACAGGATTTAGTGAGGAGGTTCTGGCCAGTCATGTTTTCTTAATTTTAACAAATGCACATGCAATTAGGATTTAATTTATTCTGTGGCAAAATACTAGTGATCGCCGTGTTTTCTTTGAACGATCTAACTGCCTTTACTTGAATATGAATTATTTCTACTCCAAAAATTATGAGGAATTTTCATGAGTAGTTTGAGGAAACACCTTCCACAGACCAGTTGGTTGATAACAAAAGGTCTAAGTTAAAGATAATTGGTAAAAAATCAGTGGGAAACAACGCTTTCCTTTGTAAAAAGTTGCATTGGTTTGGAACAAAGTCTGAAAAGTTAGGGAAGGCAGATTAGCAAACAAGAGAAAATCTGCAGATGCTGGAAATCTGAGCAACACACACAAAGTGCTGGAGGAACTCAGCATGCTAGACAGCATCTATGGAAAAAAGTACAGTCAGCGTTTAAGGCCGAAACCCTTCGAAGGGATTGATTAACATAGAAGTTTATGCAAATAAAAAATGGCAGAGGCGTTTTAAGTTCAAGAAACACTGAACTATTCATTTATTGTACTGCAAACATTGAACACAAAGCACAGTAAAAGTACTTTACATAATTGGGTCACCATTTCAGGCTAGTCTATTAAAGTGAACCCCAGCTTACTGTTGGTAGTCATGAATTACGTACATTTCCACCAATTACATTATGCTACACTGGCCCACCCCCCGAATTTACTAAAACTGGCATTGTGAGTCTGCCTGGAGCTCGAACAAGCCACCTGGCTCAGGTCCTACGTTCCATGGGTTGAGGAACAACAGATGCCTCTGGCTTGTCCAGAGATGTGTTGAAATGCTGATGGTCATGTCGTGACGCAGGATGGTAGCAGCGGAATACTCCAAATCTTGGTGGGACAGTTTAAGGTGTTCTACCGAAATACATTTGGGCTTACCCTTCTTAACTATGATAGAAGTCTTTTCCCTCCATTCCGAAACATGGAACAGGCCATTGAAAGGGAGCCTAAAGGATGTTGGTGTGCGTCATGAATGAAAACAAACGAGGCGGACTGTAGGTCAATAGGAACCCAAGAGTGCTGTATGCCATAATGGGAGGTAGGAACAGGTGCAAAGGAATTGAGTTTACTGATGAGAAGCCTATCAGACAGTTGTGGCACCTGGAATAAAATCACCTGGGATCTATGTTCCCTCTAAGCTGTGCGTGTGTGCGCGTGCACATACGTTTTTCAACCAGCGCACAAAGGAAATGAATGTGCGCACAAAAGGTTAGTTACTTAAAATAATGTAGTAATTAATAATTATACTTATTGAAAATAATCTTTTAGCTAACTGTTTCTGTTAACTAGTTAGTCGGTTTTTCAAATACCACAATGCACGTCACTAATTTACGTCACCTCACCTTTCCTATTCCGGTTTGTACAGCTGCATCACAGCAGCAGACATCTTTGGCGGACAGTGTTCATATGGTAAAGTTTACAAAGATCTGTTTCAAATCCTGTAGATAGCTTACTAAGTTTTTATTGGAAAAAATATTGATTCACTATGTTGAATTCAAAAGAAGCGAAGGGCGTGAAGCGCAAAAGAACTGCAAATTTGTTTAAAGTTGAATGGCTTAACGAAATAGTAGAATGCCGAAGACAGGAAAGAGAAAAAATAACGGACTTAAATATGTATGTTATTCCGTTGTTATTCTGTACAGTTTTATGTCAAATATTTTGTAAACCTACATAAACTGTGCCATGTGTGCATTCAGTGCACACATACTTTTGTCACAGGAAAAAAAATTTGCACAACTTAAGATTTTTGCGCACACTGACTACTAAAAATTAGAGGGAACATCGCCTGGGATTCACAACGGCTGCCCGTACACCAACTCAGCCGCGGACGACTGCAGATCCTCTTTTGGAGCTGTTCTGAGCCCCAGCAGGACCCACGGGAGACGGTCATGCCAACACTCAGGGAAGCCCTCAGAGCAGCCTTTAAGGAGCGGTGAAACCACTCGCACAGACCGTTAGACTGTGGGTGATACACCGTGGTGTGATGTAGCCTAACGCCAAGGTTCTGGGCCATCACAGCCCAGAGGTCTGATATGAATTGGGGATCACAGTCAAAGTAAATATCAGATGGGGTGCCAGACGAAGCCACCCGAGTGCTGATGAAAAGGCCCGAGCCACGTCTGCAGCTGTCGTCAATGCAGGAGGGGCGACCTCTGGCCACCTGGCGGTACGGTTCATCAGAGTAAAGAGGTGTGTGAAACCGCAGGAGGGGAGGAGAGCAACAGGTCTGCATTGACATGGTCAAACCGTCGCTCAGGGACTCCAAAAGGTGCCAATGGCGACTGAACAGGACGGTTAATCTTTGCCAGCCGGCACTCCACACAGGCCGCAGCCCTATCATGCACGTCCTTCCTGAGACAGTTCTTCCCGTGCGAGTGCGGGCTTCCTCCAGCTGTTCCGGTTTCCTCCACAGTCTAACGAGCAGCCAGTTAGTAGGTTAATTAGTCATTATAAATTGTCCTGTTATCAGGCAAGGGTTAAATTGGTAGGATGCTGGGCAGTGTGGCTCAGTAGGCCAGGAGGGCCTGAGCCAACTCGTAGCACTAAATGAAATAAAATAGTCGAATATACAGTAGAATGTAGAACAGTACAAATTATATGATTAATGTACATATACATTATAAGCTATCTTAATTATTTATATTTATTGTGGTTTTTCTATCATTGTGCTCTTTATCTTAGTGTTCTTTGAGCTGCTTTGGATACGGAGTAACAATTATTTTGTTCTCTGTCACATTTGCATACTGGAAGTTACACTAAACAATTGTGAACACACCACAGACTTTTCAGCCCATGATGTTCTTCCAACTTATTAACCAGCCCTAAGATCAATCTAACCCTTCCTCCTTCCCTCCCACATAACCGTCCATTTTTCTATCATCCATGCACCGAAGAATCATTTCAATGTCCCGAGTGCGTCTGCCTCTACCACCACCCCCATGCACTCCCCACTTTCTGTGTATTTACGTCTGACATCACCCTTAAAACATAAGACCATAAAACACAGGAGCAGAATGAGACATTCAGTCCGACCTTAAAATTATGGCCCCTCATATTAGTAATTTCTGCCCTGGGAAAGTGTCTCAGGTTGTTCACTCAAACTATCCCCCTTGTCAACTTTTACACCTTCATCAAGCAACCTCTCATTCTCCTTCACTCCAATTGGCAATTGCTTAATTAGTTCGGCACAACATTGTGGGCTGAAGGGCCAGTTCCTGTGTTGCAGAAAGATTAATTGTTCGTCAGTACGGCATGACATTGATGGAGTTTTGTTGATCGAGGGGACCTGTATATACATTCATTGGTAGTTTATTTGCATTCATAGATACACTTCTGTGCACGAATGTTGTGACACGTGATTATCGGAATTACTGTCACCTTCCTGTCAGGTGAACCACTCTGCCCAATCTCGTTCCACCTCTCTCATCAACAATGCATTTTCACCCACAGAACTACCACTCATTGGATGTTTTATTGCTTTATAGTACTGTTCTCTGTCGACTCTAGAGACTGTTGTGCGTGAAAATCCAATGAGACCGGCAGTTCTTGAGATATTCAAACCACCCCACCTGGCACCAACAATCATTCCATTGTGAAAGTCAATTAGGTCACATCTCTTCCCCTTTCTGATTTCTATTCTGTACAACAACTGAACCTCTTGACCATGTCTGCATGTTTTTATGCACTGAGTTCCTGCCATATGATTGGCTGATTAGATATTTGCATTAACAAGCAGGTGTACCTAATAAAGTGGCCACTGAGTGTACTTTCCAGCAGGGATTTCTAGATGTCATGAGTGGGAAACTTTCTTCTCTTTACTCTCCCCTTCTCCTTTGTGGGGGTCACTGTAACACCTTTCATCACTTTAGTCTTTTCCCTGCCCAAGTTTAAGTAGATCAGCTACTCCTTACAATCCAACCAATGGTTCATTTGTCTGAATGATTCACTGTTACTGCAAGACCTCACCAACCCTCTTGGGTAGTCCATAGTTAAATTGTATTTACTTGTGTCCACATAGAATCAGAATCAGAAACAAGCTTAATATCACTGGCACATGTCATGAAATGTATCGCTATGTAGCAGCAGTCGTCCCTCTCCACACCTTGTGGCACATTGGGTGGCAACCTTGCCGTTTCGTTTGCATTTTTGTCTGTTTTTTTTATGAGGTCGAGTTACCAGTTTGATGCTCAACTCAGCACAGATGGAAAGCATGCAATGAGCAAGCTGGATTCGAACCTGGGACTGGTGCGGAAGCCACTACACCACCGGCCAGCTTAGTACATTGCAATAGGTAACAATAGTAAAGGCATCCGTTAGTCTTGCGGGATCATGGATCTGCGCCCGGAAAGTCTTCACTATGGAAGACCAGCAGTTGCCCATGCTGCAAGTCTCCCCTCTCCACGACACCAATGTTGTCCAAGGGAAGGGCATTAGGACCCATACAGCTTGGCACCAGTGTCGTCGCAGAGCAATGTGTGATTAAGTGCCTTGCTCAAGGACACAACACACTGCCTCGGCTGGGGCTCGAACTCACGACCTTCAGGTTGCTAGTCCAATGAGTTAGTAAGAGCTCTTCCTTCAGTTAGTCCTGACAAAGGGTCTCGTCCTGAAGCGTCGACTATACTTCTTCCTAGAGATGCTGCGTTCACCAGCAACTTTGATGTGTGTAACCTATCAACCAGTACGTCTTTGAACTGTGAAAAGAAACTGGAGCACCCGGAGGAAACCCATGCGGTCATGGGGAGAACGTAGAGGCAGTGCCGGGAATTGAACCTGAGTCACTAGCACTGTAAAGCGTTGTGCTAACCACTACACTACCTTGCTGCCTGTTAGTACACATGACAATAATAAACCAACGCCAGTTCAATTCCAATTCCTGGAAAATTACACTTTAAAATCTGAATTTACCCCATCTTAAAATTACTGCTCAGACTAAGCATCTTAAAGTCCTTGACATGCTTCACATATATTAAAAAAATTAACAAAATAAGGTAGGAGCAGGTGATTTAACCACTCTGAATCTGTGCCTAGATTTAATGAGATCATGACTGATCAGTGAACTACCTCCATAATCCCTAAACATCCTTGCTCAACAAAATTCCATCACATTCATGCCACCTTGATGCAAATTTAATCTTGTAAAGTGAAATGACACACCCTGGCATGCCATGTATTGCATAAAATTAATAACAGCACATCTTTCGTCTTTGTTGTGCACTGCAAACAGTGACCAATTAATGTAGGTTTTTCCACATATTTTCAAATTTTCTACCAAGGTAAATCCTGGGAAGAAAATTCCATCCCAGACTTAAAATTGACAATTGACATTGTAGTCCTGACGAAGGGTCTCGGCCTGAAACGTCGACTGCACCTCTTCCTAGAGATGCTGCCTGGCCTGCTGCGTTCACCAGCAACTTTTATGTGTGTTGCTTGAATTTCCAGCATCTGCAGTATTCCTGTTGTTTTTATTGATCTAATCTTAACTGCTTGGATTGTGAAAAAATACTAACTGCTTATTTGCATACTTAAAAGTTCTGAAAAATGTGTTGCATTCTGTGACTTCAGGTCAGAGAATGTCACTTCTTCACAAAAAATAAATTAATCAGTTTTTCTTTTTTTTTTGCTTTAACTATGCTATTCTCAAGGTGTTGATGCCTCCTGGGGTACAGTTTCACAGGCAACAGGCAACTTGCCCGTACCAACAGGCAGCCTTCATGTATAAATCTTGGCATGTAGTACTCACTTCATACACCAAAGTCACCTTCACCAGAGTTCAAAGTTCAATGTAAATTTATTATCAAAGTACATGCATGTCACTATATACAACCCTGACATTAATTTTCTTGTGGCAATGCCCAATAAATCTATAGAATAATAATCATAACAGAAGTTGAGTGAAGTTGTCCCCTTAGATTCAAGATCCCAATGGTTGAGGGGTTGTAACTGTTCCTGAACCTGGTGATATGAGTCCTGAGGCTCCTGTACATTCTTCCTGATGGCAGCAGCAAGAAGGGATCATGTCCTGGGTGGTGGGGATCCCTGATGATGGATGCTGCTTTCCTGCAACAGCATTTCACGTAAGTGTGCCCAATGATTGGGAGGAGGGCTTTACCCATGATGGACTGGGCTGTATCCACTACTGTCTGTAGGATTTTCCATTCAAGGGCATTGGTGTTTCCATACCAGGTTGTGATGCAGCCAGTCAATATACTCTTCACCTCACATCTATAGAAGTTTGTCAAAACTTTGTCAAAGCTTGTCAAAGACTACTGTCCTCACAAATGTGTGTACGGCACAAGCCACAGGTGTGGGGAGTGAGGACTTAGTGCTTTTGTTTTTGCTTTCTTTTTTTTATCAAACTAAGGTGCATTCAAGCCAATAAAGATAAAGATAAACATAATATTTATCTGCATTTGTCATATGCACATCAAAACATACAGTAAAATATGTTGTTTGCATCAACAAACAACATAGTCCAAATATGCTGGGGGCAGCCCACAAGTGACATGCTTGCAGCGCCAACATAGAAAGCCCACAACGTACTAACCCTAACCCTTACATCTTTGGAACATGGGAGGAAGATAAAGGACCTGGAGGAAACCCATGCAGTATGGGGAGAATGTACAAACTCTTTACAGAGTGGAAGGAATTCAACTCCAAGTACGTCGCACAGTGTACACTACTAACTGAGGTATATGATCCTGTACAACCAAAGCAAAACAGAGGATGATTAATTCTGATCTTTTTATTGAGAATAATTAGGATGTATATCTGGTGGTGTAGTGGCATCAGCACGGGACTTCAAGGCAGATGGTCCTGCGTTCAAACCCAGCCAGGTCCCAACCTGGGCAGCAGCAATATCTACGCCGAAGAAAGGCCTGGCAATCTACTTCCGTATCTTGCCATGAAAACCCTATGGACCCTATGGTCCATGAGGTCACAAAGAGTCAGACTCAACTTAACGACTGAACAACAACAACATAATTACTCATTGCATTTTTTTTAAAGAAAGAATCCATTCTGTCTTAACTTCTGGAGAATAAAGCACCACACACAAAATTCTGGAGGAACTCAGCAGATCAGGCAGCATCTATTGAAATGGATAAGCAGTCAACGTTTTGGGCCAAGCTCTTCTTCAGGACTGGAAAGAAAGGAGGAAGTCACCAGAATAAAACGATGAGGGGAGGGGAAGGAGGATAACTAGAAGGTGATAGGTGAATCCAGTTGGGTGGGAAAGGTCAAGGGTTGGAGAGGAGGGAGTCTGATAGGAGAGGAGAGTGGACCATAGGAGAAAGAGAAGGAGGAAGGGAACCAGAGGGAGGTGATAGGCAAGTAAGAAGAGGTAAGAGGCCAGAGAGGGGAATAGAAGAAGAGGAGGGGGAGGTAACATTCTTTTACCAGAAGGAGAAATCAATATTCATGCCAGATGGAATATAAGGTGTTGCTCCTCCACCCTAAGAGTGACCTCATCCTGGCACAAGAAGAGGCCACGGACTGGCATGTCAGAATGGAGATGGAAATCAGAATTAAAATATTTGGTCAATGGGAAGTTCTGCTTTTAGTGGATGGAGCAGAGGTGCTCAACAAAGCAGTCCCCCAATTTACGACAGGTCTCGCCAATATACAGGAGGCCTCAATGAGAGCACCGGACAAAACAGGCAACCCTAGCAGAAATAACACAGTACAACGCAACAACTCATCAAAGTTTCTTTGACAAGGTGTCTCAAACCAATGGCTCTGCTAGCTATTATTTCCATTCTCCATCTGTTCCATGACTGGATCAGTGAGGCACCAAAAGGGGAGCAAATTCATTACTGTAATCTCACATCCCTAAAGCAGAAGTCGCCATTGGTAATATCTTTTGGAGTTGCTGCCTCAAGAAGAGAAAGTCTATTGTCAAGGATCCCCACCACTCGAAACATGCCATCTTTTCATATGGAGCTGGAGGTACGGAAAATTAATGTCGTACACCACCAAGTTCAAGAGCAGCTGCTTTCCTTCAACAATTCCATTCTTGAACCAATCAGCACAACCAATTTATCAACACTGTGACCATTTTGCTCACTTTACACTAAAACAGACTTGTCTTTTTTGTTCTGGTTAAAGCTGGTTATGGACTATAGGAGGAATGGAGACAGGCTAACCCCTATTGACATCAATGGATCTGGGGTTGAGAGGGTGAACAGCTTTAAGTTCCTTGGCATAAACATCATCGAGGATCTCACATGGTCTATACGTACCGGCTGTGTGGTGAAAACTGCACAAAAGTGCCTCTTTCACCTCAGATGATTGAAGAGGTTTTGGGTCCCCAAATCCTGAGAACTTTTTACAGGGGCACAATTGAGAGCATCCTGACTGGCTGCACCACTGCCTGGTATGGGAACTGTACTTCCCTCAATCGCAGGACGCTGCAGAGACTGGTGCGGACACCCCAGCGTATCTGTAGATGTGAACTTCCCACTATTCAGGACATTCACAAAGACAGGTGTGTAAAAAAGGCCCGAAGGATCATTGAAGACCTAAGTCACCTCAACCATAAACTGTTCCTGCTACTACCATCTGGGAAACAGTACCACAGCATAAAAGCCAGGACCAACAGACTCCAGGACAGCTTCTTCCACCAGGCCATCAGACTGATTAATTCACACTGATACAATTGAATTTCTATGTATATTGACTGCCCTGTTGTATATGCTTTTTATTAGAATTAGCTATAAATTGCACATTGCAAATTTAGACAGAGACACAACGTAAAGATTTTTACTCCTCATGTGTATGAAGGACGTAAGAAATAAAGTCAATTCAATTCAATTAATTATGTTCTTCCTTGTGACAAATTGTATATAATTAATCTTCAATTTCTGTCTTGCATGATGTTGCAAGTAAGCTTTTCATTGCATCTGTGTGCATATGTACTAATGCATATAACAATAAACTTGACTTCAACTGACTACCACAACAAATAAAAATCAATTCAAATAAAGTCAGCTTTGCACCTCAAGATTAACTGCAAAGAAGAAAGCAAGTCAATTGTGGTAACAACAATCAAGCCACTGGAAGGAATCAACAGGTGTAGCTACTGTGTTATTGCAGCTTGCCCCCAGAGGACCACTGTTTAGTTTGACTATATTGTTGTGTATGGTTGAATGACAATTAAACTTCACTTTTACTTTACTTTATACTTTATTGTCACCAAATAATTGATACTAGAATGTACAATCATCACAGTGACATTTCCTACTCCCTGGATTACAAATATTAAATATTAAAAATATTTAAAATAGTAAAAAATAGTAAATATTAAAATTTAAATTATAAATAATAAATAGAAAATAGAAAAATGGAAAGTAAGTTAGTGCAAAAAAAATCGAGAGGCAGGTCCGGATATTTGGAGGGTACAGCCCAGATCTGGGTCAGGATCCGTTCAGCAGTCTTATCACAGTTGGAAAGAAGCTGTTCCCAAATCTGGTTGTACAAGTCTTCAAGCTCCTGAGCCTTCTCCCGGAGGGAAGAGGTACGAAAAGTGTGTTGGCTGGGTGGGTCGTGTCCTTGATTATCCTGGCAGCACTGCTCCGACAGCGTGCGGTGTAAAGTGAGTCCAAGGACGGAAGATTGGTTTGTGTGATGTGCTGTGCCATGTTCACGATCTTCTGCAGCTTCTTTCGGTCTTGGACAGGACAACTTCCATACCAGGTTGTGATGCACCCTAGAAGAATGCTTTCTACGGTGCATCTATAAAAATTAGTGAGGGTTTTAGGGGACAGGCCAAATTTCTTTAGTTTTCTCAGGAAGTAAAGGCGCTGGTGGGCCTCTTGGCAGTGAACTCTGCTTGGTTGGACCAAGTCAGGACATTTGTGATATTGACCCCGAGGAACTTAAACTTGAACTTGAACTTATCAAGCAGGATCTGTGGGAGTGTATGAATTGATGAAGCGGATGTGTATTGATTACATTACATTTTCATTGATCAGACCTGAAATCCTGGTTACCACAGAACAGAATCGAATATTGCACAGGATGCTACAGAAAAAAAAATTGTGCTTTGGAGAAATTATTGAGCTTCTATTGGTATTAGTATTGGTTTATTATTTTCATGTGCTCCAAGATACAGCGAAAAGCTTGTCTTGAATACTGTTTATACTGAGTAAGTCCAAAGGGCATTTGAAATATTAACAAATCCTTCTGAATGGACGGCAAAGCATTAGAGCAATCACTTAATTCCAGAGATGCAGTTAGCAGCAGATCTGCAATTGAGGAGTAATTGGGCTCATGTATTCCCTGAGTTTAAACAGAGTGCCTCTAGAGCTTAAAATGATGTCCAGCACACACAAGGGAAACTGTGGGCAAATGCAGCCAAGGGCCATATTGATGAGGACCTGATAATGTAACCAATATCAACCCTCCAGTAATGTTCGCAGCAGACAGATCTTGGTACGGTTAGCATGTAATAACATTTGATACTATTACTGTCATTGTCATGCTCAATGTCCCAGGCAGTGCTCTCCGTTAACTTCATGGCTGAATACAGAGCAGCGAGGGCTCATTTATTACTTATTGATTAGGGGTAGTACGGTAGGATAGCGGTTAGCATGACACTTTACAGTGCTAGCTGTAAGATCGGGGTTCAATTCTTGCTGCTGTAAGGAGTTCATACATTCTCCCCGTGTCTATGCGGGTTTCCTCTGGGTGCTCCAGTTTCCCCCTACATTCCAAAGATGAGCGGTTAGGGTTATTAAGTTGTGGACATGATATACTTGCGCTGGAAACACAGCCTCCAGCACATCCTCGGACTATGTCAGTCACTGACACAAAATGACACATTTCACTGTGTGTTTCAATGTTTCATGTACGTGTGGCAAATAAGGTGAATCATTTTCTTTTACTGATTGGCAGGTGGTCTATTTTATCCAGCTGTGCTACCATTCTGCAAGAGTTTGTTGATTGCCATAGTTTTTTTTTCAGATTACTAAATCATATGAGGATTGGTGGTACAAATGTTGATTTTTTAAAAAATTGAATTCAAGGTTTCTGAGCAAAACTACTAAATTGCTAATCTGTAATAATTGGAATCAGATTTATTAACACTGACTTTTTTGTGTAACTAGATGTTTGGAGCAACAATACAGTGCAGTGCATAATAAATTACTGTAAGTTACACTAAGAAATATAAAACAATAAATAACAGTGCAAAAAGAGTGCAGAGAGTGAGGTAGTGTTCATTGGTTCATGGTCCATTCAGAAATCTGATAGGGAGGCGACGAAGCTGCTCCTAAAATCTGAGTGTGTGCTTTCAGGCTTCTGTGCATCCTCCCTGACAGTAGCAATGAGGAGAGGGCATGCCCTGGATGGTGAGGTTTCTTAATGATGGAAGATAATGCTAGTTTGATGCTCGTCTATATGTAGTCATTCCGCCGCAACTGTCCTGATAGGCTTCCCAGTTTGAAGAGACTTGAGTTGATGCAGAATCAGTCAAGCAGCTGGAAGAAGAAAGTCGCGAAACCTTTTGGAGCCATGTATTCATGGGAATCATCCACCAACACCTAATGTAGATGTACTTGGAGATCCCCCGCGCCCCCCGTCGCCACATGGATGTGGGACATCTCCACTTCCAGCTCCTCTATCAAGACCAACAATCTTGGAGCCCACCTCTTCTCACGTACTCGCAACTGACACTTGGGCCGAAATTTCTGACAACACTACTTCTTCTTCTAGGGCCCTTAGCTCCCACTGGAGCATAGGCCATCGATGACATCCTGTCTCTATCGTCCAAAGTCAATGGTGTGGTTGGAATTCATCAATGTTTTTTGCCATCCCTTGTATCCACTGTACTACTTCACCTGTTGGCTGGCCTTACCCATTTCCTTCTTTCACAACGGGGACATAGGGTTAGACTTTGAGAGGCACCTACAGTACTGTGGACTCAATATGTCTCTCCTTTAAGTAGTTCAAGCAAGCTTGGGGCACTCTTGGTTGGCCTCCTTGCATCACAATCACCAAACGAGGTCAAAGGCAGTAAACCCTGTGTACATTTCCTGACTCTGATAATATTATTAGCAAATAGTAACCATCTCCTCAAATAATAGCTCTCCAATTATTAAATGCACAAAGTAGGAATCACACTCTGCCTGGAGCTAGAAGCCCCAAGGAATACTCTTTGATTACAAAATAAGAAACATCTGAAAACCCTGAACAAGATATAGACTCTTACCTTCAATGCACTCTACCTTGTCACTCTGCTACATAGGTTACTACATTCAAACACGCAGTTTTATTCTGAAGTAAAAAATAACACAGTTAATAAATTCCATTTAAAGGGTATTATTTTTGATATTTTACCCCAAGGGTTGTATTTTTAAAGCAGTTATTTCTGGAGGGGAGTAGATGTGAAATTGGACCCATTTAGGAAAGAGGGGGGGGAGCTGTCATTTGAATTCTTAGGCAGTAAAGTCAAACACCAGTTAAAGAGCACAGGGAAAATTGTTGTCTTGCTGCAAGAGTGTTGAATATTTTTTGGCAAAGTAGAGAGACTGGATCCCCTGTCACAAACCTATCATATCTTTAATGGTCTCTGTCTGATTGCCCTTACTGCTGTCTAACCAGTTAATACTTAATACCCAGGCAGAAAGGGATAAAAATTGCAGACAGTGTTCACACTCATCCCTCACACACATGGGAATTCTTCCCACTTGAATGTTAAGATAACTTAGGAAAGCTTTTGTTGAGGCGCGGGTGTTAGGAACTGCATGGAGTGACTCCTGGGAGCCATCTAGCAGTCTCTGTTGCAACGGAAAGATGCCTGAAGGAATCTTTTGAACTGCGCTGGGTTTGATGTGAGTTTTCCCTCTCATGTTTGTTAAGGTTCTTGTAGGTTGATGTGCAGATCAATGTGTGTTTAGCACATTGGATGTGTCTGAGTGTTCAAGCTTCAGTTTATAACTTGGGCATCAATGAGAGCATGCATTGTACCTGCATAGAGAGGAATTTATATCCTTAATTTTTATTTTATTTTGAGATACTACATGGTAAAAGGCCCCTCTGGCCCAATGATCCTGTACTGCCCAATTATACCTTTTGTGCCAATTTTTAACATTGCAGCCCTATAAAACCTTGGTTGGACCACATTTAGAATATTGTCTTCAGTTCTGGTCACCTCATAAGTATGGAAGCTTTAGAGAGGGCGTAGAGGAGGTTTACCAGGATGCTGCCTGGACCAGAGGGCATGTCTTATGAGGGTAGGTTGAGTGAGCTAGGGTTTTTCTCTTTGGATCATAGAAGGATGACAGGTAACTTGATAGAGGTGTACAAGATGATAGGAGGCACGGATAGCCAGAGACTTTTTACAAGGGCCAAAATGGCTAATAAAATGAAGCATAATTTTAAAGTGATTGGAAGAAAGTATGGGGGGATGTCAGAGGTAAATTTTTTACACAGAGACCATTGGGTGTGTGGAACATCCAGTCAGGAGTAGTGGTACATTAGGGGCATTTAAGAAATCTTTGACAGGCACATGAATGATAGAAAAATGGAGTGTTGGGTTAAATTGTTCTTGGAGTGGGTTAAATTGATCTCAGAGTAGATTAAAAGTTCAGTACAACATCATGGGCTGAAGAGCCTGTAGTGTGCTGTAATATAACCATATAACCATATAACAATTACAGCACGGAAACAGGCCATCTCGGCCCTTTTAGTCCATGCCGAACTCTTACTCTCACCTAGTCCCACTAACCTGCACTCAGCCCATAACCCTCCATTCCTTTCCTGTCCATATGGCTGTCCAGTTTAACTTTAAATGACGTTCTATGCTCCATGCTCCATATAATGTTCTGTGCTCTATGACCAACTAACCTACCAATTGGTACATTTTTGGAATGTGGGAGGAAATAGGAACACCTGGAGGAAACCCTTGCAGTCACAGGGAGAACGTACAAACCCTTACAGAGTGTGGCTGAATAGAACCCAGGTCACTGATATTGTTATAGCTTTATGCTATGGTATGGTCCAAATCCTATCTAGTCCAACTTATGCTGTTTTCTTTGAAAAAGAGGAGGCTGAGAGAAATTTCTGTTGAGATGCATTAAATTAAAAAAGGCCAAGATTGCGAATTATTTAATAATTGTTTCTTGGGATATGGGCATCAATGTCAAGGCCAGCCTTCATTACCTATCCCTCATTGCTGGAGTGGTCCCAGAGGACTGGAAAATTGCAGACCTCACTTCACTCGTTAAGAAAGGAGGGAAGCAAAAAGACATAAAATTATAAGCCATTTAGCCTGACATCAGTGGTCATTAAGATATTGGAATCCATTATTAAGGATTCAGGGTACTTGGAGGCACGTGATAAAAGTCGAAGTCAGCATGATTTTCCTTAACGGGAAATTTTGTCTGACAAATCTGTTAGATTTTTTGAGGAATTAACAGGCAGGATAGACAAAGGAGAGTCGGCGGGTGCTGTTTACTTAGATTTTCAGAAGGCTTTTGACAAGGTGCTGCATATGAGGCTGCCAAGCAAGAGAAGAACCCAGGATATTGCAGGAAAGATACTCGCATGGATAGAAGATTGGCTGACTTGCTGGAGGCAAAGAGTGGGAATAAAAGGGGCCTTTTCCAGTTGGCTGCTTCTGACTATTCGTGTTCTGCAAGGGACAGTTCTTTTCACCTTATATGTCAATAGCTTGGATGATGGAATTGATGGCTTTGCGGCCAGGTTTGCGGACAATGTGAAGATTGATGGAGGGGCCGGTAGTGTTGAGGAAGCAGGGAGTGTGCAGAGGGACTGAGGCAGATTAAGAGAATAAGTCAAGAGACGGCAGTGAGAGAATTCAGAAATCAGAGATGCATTGGGGCTTGTGAGGCCTCATGCTGGCTTCCCTAAAGGTTAACTTGCAGGCTGAGTCAGTGGCGACAGAGGCAAATGTAATATTAGCATTCATTCTGAGAGTCCTAGAACATAAAAGCAAGGATGTAATGTGGAGGTTTTCAGGGTGTTGGTCAGACCGCACTTGGAGTACTGAGAGCAGTTTTTGGGCATCTGGCTAAAGAAATTCCTCCTCATCTCTGTCTAAAGGGATATCCTTCTAGAAAGAGGTTCTAATCTCAATAGTTCTTTCCAACTGGTTTGGATGTGATGGGTGGTATGGCTTCTTTCTGTGTTAACAACTTTGAACATAAGTTTGTAAACCTGGCAAGTGGTAAAGCCTGTTACCAATTACCAATGAACTAAATTTGACAAGTAACACAACAAATTGAAGGATCTAGGCCAGCTGAAACTGGACTGGTAGAGCTGTAGCCAGCTTGGTGCAGCTAGCACAGCTAGCCCAGCTGCTGCTGCACGGTCTCAGTGACCCCTGTTCAATTCTCCTGTCTGGGTGAACTGCAGGAATTTTGGGCTTTTTAATCTAAGAAAGATGTGCTGGCATTGGAGAGGGTCAAGAGGAGGTTCATAAGAATGACTTCGGGAATGACAGGGTTAACATATGAAGTGCATTTGAGGGCCCTGGGCCTTTATTCACTGCAGTATAGAAGAAAGTGTTGGGAATCTCATTGCAACCTATCGAATATTGGAAGGCCTAGATTGAGAACATGGAGAGGATGTTTCCAATAGTGGGGGACTCTAGGACCAGGAAGAACAGTCTCAGAATCGAAGGATATCACTTTAGAACAGAGTTGAGGAGGAATCTCTTTAACCAGAGAGTAGTGAATCTATGGAATTCAACGTCACAAATAGTTGTGGAGCCCTTGTCATTGGGTATATTTAAAGCGGAGGTTAATAGGTTCTTGAGTAGTAAGGATGTTAAAAGTTATGAGGAGAAGGCAGAATAACGGGGTTGAGAGGAATAATAAATAGAGTCTGACATCAGTTGTGGGACAGTTATTGAAAGGTATTCTAAGGGACTGGATATATAAGTGTTTGGATAAACATGGACTGATTAAGGAAAGTCAGCATGGCTTCGTGTGCAGTAGGTCATGTCTAACCAATGTTATAGAGTTTTTCGAGGAAGTTACCTGGAAAGTGGTTGAAGGCAAGGCAGTGGATGCTGTCTACATGGACTTCAGTAAGGCATTTGACAAGAGTCCGCAAGGGAGGCTGGTCAAGAAGGTTCAGTCAATTGGCATTCAGAATGAGGTAGTAAATTGGATTAGACATTGGCTTTGTGAAAGAAACCAGAGAGTGGTAGTACTGTTCTATGACTGGAGGCCTGTGACTAATGGTGTGCGAAATGGATCAGTGCTGGGTCTTTTGTTGTTTGTCATCTATATCAATTACCTAGATGATAATGCAGTTAACTGAATCGGCAAATTTGCAGATGACACCAAGATTGCGGGTGTAGTGGACATTAAGGAAGGCTACCATGGCTTGCAGAGGATCTGCATTAGATGGAAAAATGGGCTGAAACATGGCATGATGGAATTTAATGAAGACAAGTGCTAGGTGTTGCACTTCAGTAGGACCAACCAGAGTAGGTCTTATACAGTGAAAGGTAGGGCACTGAGGAATGTGGCAGAACAAAGGGATGTGGGAATACAGGTCTACAGTTCATTGAAAGTGACATCACAGGTAGATAGGATCGTAAAGAAAGCTTTTGGCACATTGGTCATCACAAATCGAAGTACTCAGTACAGGAGATGGAATATTACTTTGAAGTCGTGTAAGACATTAGTGAGACTTATTTGGAGTACTGTGTGCCAATTTGGTCACCTACCTACAGGAAAGATATAAACAAGGTTGAACGAGTACAGAGAAAATTTACAGGGATGTTGCCAGGTCTGGAGGTCTTGAGTTATAAGGAAAGATTGAATGGTTAGGACTGTATTCTTCAGAATGCAGAAGATTGAGAAGAGATTTGATAGAGGGATACAAAATTAGGAGGGACATAAATCAGGTAAATGCAAGCAGGCATTTTCCACTGAGGTTGTGTTAAAGATGAAAGGTGAGAAGTTTAAGGAGAACATGAGGGGAAAGTTCTTCATTCACAGGGTCGTGAGGGTGTGGAACGAGCTGCCAGCACAAGTGGTGCATGCAAGCACGAATTCAACATTTAGAAGAAGTTTGGATAGGTTCGTGGATTGTAAGGGTATGGAGGGCTATGGTCTCACTGCAGGTCGATGGAAGTAGGAAGTCTAAATCATTTCAACACAGACTAGATAGGTTGAAGGACCTGTGTCTGTGTTGTACTTCTCTATGACTCTATATCCGCCATGATGGAATGGCAAAGCAGACATGATGGGCTGAATGGCCTAATTCTGTTCCTATGCGTTATGGTCTTATGAAATTTGCATGTTTTCATCACTGATATCCCTCAGTTGCTTTGGATTAAATTAATTGGCCACTTTAAATCATTCCTGGTGGCTGGGCAAGTGGTAGAATCTGGGGGAAGCTGACTGGAGAATCCAGTGGAATTAGTGCAGAATCAGTGGAAATGGCTGCTTAATGGTTACTTATTAGTTAATGTTCGTCAAGAGCCTCCACCATCCAGGCCATGCACTTTTCTCACTGCTGCTATCAGGAACAAGTTACAGGAGACTTAGGATCCACACCACCTTCAAGAAACCTTCAACTATCAAATTCCTGAACCAGTGTGGATAACTTCACTCATTTCAAAACTGAACTGACTCCACAACCTGTGGACTCACTTTCAAGGACTGTACAACTTATGCTCTCAATATGATTTATTTATTGTTATTTATCTATTTCTTAGCTCAAGCTGGTAAAACCTGATGTACGAATATTGCCAAACACACCCATTTCCCAATTGCTAGGAGCTTTCCGACTATTCTAGCAGTGTTCAGTATTGTGGTTTTCTGAAGATTTTCATAGAAATTACAGTATAGTCCTAATTGTGTAGTGCCTTTGGGATGATACCAGTTGTAGATATTACTATTGGGACAGTGTATACCCTGGTCATGTTCCATAGTCTTTCAATTTCCTCTTTTAATTTAACCTATTTCCTGTGCTTTTCATTTATTGATTTCTGTATGCTATGTGCGTTTGGAATGGCTACATCTATTAAGTAAGTTGTTCTTGCTTGTTTATCCTGTATTATTATATCCAGATGGTTATTATGGATTGTCGTATCTGTAATAGAGGATCAGTCGTATTACAAATTGTGGGACTCTGGCACTAAAACTGGATTAGGCTAGTATTTGTAGTAAGGTATAGTTTCTTTCATGAGTTTGTATTTTAAAGATTTTGGTGAATCATGTTTGCCGCTTGATTGTGCCTGTGTAAGTAATCAGATTTAGCCAAACTGCTGCAGAATCCTGTGTTGGATTGTTTTGAGGTTCTCTTAACATTTTCTGCACTTATCACCTCGAATTTGTTGACATTTTATTATGTATTTTTGATTTTTTTGTGTTAACCATCTGGTTCTGTATTGCCAGAAGGAACTGTTCCGTTTCTGGGAAGAGGTTTCCAACTCTGAGCCAGGCGTTCGAAGCTTCCTTGCCAACATCTAGTCTGCTCAGATCATAGGGAATTCTTCCACGGCGGGTCATGCTCTTTCATTGGCTGAGCTTTTCTTCAATAGAGATAATGTCTTCATTTTTCTGGCTCTCATTTAAGTTCAGTGGTGTGCAATTCTTATCAGAAATGCATATGTTTGCATGGATTGTTGAATCCTGTTTTCATTGATGAAAATAAATCCTTAGAAGTTTTATCTGACTGGTTGTGTAAATTTTTATTGTCTCCCTGTTCCTCCTTTTGTCCTAGATAGTGTTAATCTAATGTTCGAGTGCACATCGTGCTTTCTGAAATCTGTCATTTCAGTTCTTACTTTTCTTTGTAAATTTCCAAGATCAGTTTTGGACCAAGATATTATGCCAAAGACAAAGGTATTATTATCATTATTATTATCATTTGTTTTTGTTTTCTTTGTATTTGCACACCAATTTCTCTAACTTCCTGAACACTGATACACTGATTCTCTAACTTCCAATAATTTCTCCCCCCCCCACTCCCCTCTTTTTCACTCCCTTCTTATACCTTCTCTTCTTCTCACCTAGCTATCACCTTCCTCTGGTACCTCGCCTCCTTCCCTTTCTTCCCTGGTCCACTTCCTCTCCTATCAGATTCCTTCTTCTTCAGTCCTTCAGTCTCTAGAAATCAGTTCCCAGTTTCCCCAGCCACCTGCCATCCCCCTGCCATCCCCCTCACCTGGCTTCACCTCTCACCTTCTAGCCTGTACTCCTTCCCCAACCACAACTTCCTATTCTGTCACCTTTCCCCTTCTTTTCTAGTCCTGATGAAGGGTCTCGGCCAGAAAAGTCAACTCCTTCTACCTCGCTGTAGATGCTGCCGGACTTGCTATGCTTCTCCAGCATTTTGCGTGTGTTGCTCTGGATTCCCAGCATCTGCAGAAACTCTTCTGGTTTTAATTTAACAGTTAGTCTTCTTTTGCACATTGGTAGTTCGTCAGCCTATGTTTGTGTGTAGTTTTTCATTGATTCTATTGTATTTCATTGTTCTACTGTGAATGCCTGCAAGAAAATAAATCTCAGGGTAGTATATGGTAATGTATATGTACTTTGATAATAAATTCATGTTAAATTTACATTGACCTTAGTGGTCAGCTTGGTCTCAGTGGGATGAAGGATTTGGACGACTTGCTGAAGTCCATATTTATGGACTTCACTTCAGCGGGGAATGTTAAACCAGTTCCTTCTCCTACATGAAAAAAATAAATAAAATTGAATTTGGGGCTATATGGCTTTCACAGACGGTAGCAATTCTTGACACGAAGTTTCCTGAGATATGTGGAAAAAGCAGCAAGCGGGATTAATTGGATAAACACAAGAGATTCTGCAGATGCTGGAAATCCAGAGTAACAGACACAAAGTGGAACATAACAGATCATGCAGCATTGACGTTTCAGGCCAAGACCCTTCATCAGGACTTAGTCATGTGCAATTGTCTGTACCTTTCACACCTCATGGATATTTCAAAGTATAATCTAGTCCCTTATAAGAATCATAATAGCTAATTAGAACCCAGTAAAATGTGATAATTACCAGACTGCTACTATGCACAAAATGTTGGACGAACTCAGCAAGTCAGATAGCATTTATGGAGGGGAATAAACAGTTGACAATTCAGTCTAAGACCCTTCATGAGTACTAGAAAGGAAGGGGAAAGGAGCCTGAATAAGAAGGTGGGGGAGAGTGGAAGATGCTCAAGCTGGCAGGTGATAGGGGGATCCAGGCGAGGGGGAAGGTAGGTGAGTGGGTGGGGGAGGTGGAGTGAAGCGAGAAGCTGGAAAGTGATAGGTGGAAAAGGCAAAGGGCTGAAGAAGGATTCCGACAAGAGAGGAGAGTGGACCATGGGAGAAAGGAATGTAGGGGGCACCACAGGGAGGTGATGGTCAGGTGAGGAGAAGGGAAGGGTTAAAAGGGGGTTAATTGGATTGCTCTTTTAAAGAGCTAGCACAGGCATAGTGTGCTGAATGGCCCATCCTGTGTCATTCTATGGCATTCTGAAAATTCATGTGAGAACGTGTCACTGCATGGTGTACAACACAGGAACCCAGTTGATAGCTTCCCTGTTGTGGCGTGTGTACAAATTCCTAACAGTGAGGTCTTCTGGATTGTTTCATCCCAGTTAATTCATGTAACACCATATCTATTACACAGTTTATTTTAATGCAATTTAGCGCTAGACATGAAAAAAAAGCTGTGTGACTGAGGGACTAAAGTATGTTTTTATTATTATTAGTGAGACTGACTTCATCATTCAAAATGAAAAGGGCACAGTGATGGTTTGGGTGGACTGGATTTAGAAACCTCGTTTCATCTCCTTTTTTTTTGAGTGTTTCTGTCTGAGGTGACCTCGGTTTGTATTGCTGCAGCTTTTAACTTGGCAAACTGAAATTAGAGTTCACATCAGCCTGTTTATGAGAGATGCCTTGTGCTACATTGCAGTCAGACAGAGTCCCGGGTTCACAGATGTTCAGGTACATGAATACAAGAGATTCTGCAAATGCTGGAAATCCAGAGTAACTCACACACATACTAGAATTGCTAGGGGGTGGGAACCGAACTGAAGAGACTGGGGAAGAGGCGGTTGGCTCACAAATAGAGAAAGCTTGGAGACAATGCGAGAGGGAGGACAGGCAGGTGATAGAGAAGGGAAACGCTCAGATCGATGGTTTGAGATGTATCCATTTTAATGCAAGGAGTATTGTGAACAAAGCAGATGAGCTTAGAGCGTGGATCAGTACTTGTAGCTATGATGTTGTGGCTGTTACAGAGACTTGGATGGCTCAGGAGCAGAAATGGTTACTTTGAGTGCCAGGCTTTAGGTGTTTCAGGTAGGAGAGGGAGGGAGGCAAAAGATGTGGAGCATGGCACTGTTGATCACTGATAGTGTCATGGCTGCAGAAAAGGAAGAAGTCATGGAGGGATTGGCTACGGAGTTTCTGTGGGTGGAAGTTAGGAACAGGAAGGGGTCAATAACTCTACTGGATGTTTATTATAAACCACCCAATAGTAACAGGGACATCGAGGAGCTGATAGGGAGACAGATTCTGGAAAGGTGTAATAATAACAAGGTTGTTGTGGTGAGAGATTTTAATTCCCCAAATATTGATTGGCATCTCCCAAGAGCTAGGAGTTTAGATAGGGTGGAGTTTGTTAGGTGTGTTCGGGAAGGTTTCTTGACACAATATCCAGATAAGCCTACAAGAGAGGCCGTACTTGATCTGGTATTGGGAAATGAACCTAGTTAGATGTCAGATCTCTCAGTGGGAGTGCATTTTGGAGATAGCGATTACAATTCTATCTCATTTACCGTAGCATTGGAGAGGGATAGGAACAAACAAGTTAGGAAAGCGTTTAATTGGAGTAAGGGGAAATATGAAGCTATCAAGCAGGAACTTGGAAGAATAAATTGGGAACAGATGTTCTCAGTGAAATTTAAGGAAGTTTGATTAATAGGACTGGATGTTACAATCTCTAAAGTTTCTGCACTGCATTTGACTTGAGTGGAAGTAGTTCTTAAAGATGACCATTAGATGATGTTACTACCATTACGACACATCTTCAGTTGTGTACCTCGATATCACTGGGTGTTTCGGTCTTTTATCACAAGACAACCTCAGCCAAGGCAGGCCCACCCACAGGCTGATCAGACCTGGGTGTGTGTCACATGGTTAGTCTCTAGATGGTCACTCGGCAGCCCAGACAGCATCCCTTCTTTTCAGCCACAGCCAGTGACTGCTCATTTCGGCGGCGTTAGCAAGTGCTTTGATTGTCTTCCTATGGGCCTGCCCTCTGACTCCTACTTCCCTCAGCAGCCTTGCAGTGGAACTGGCTACAAAGCCCCTGCACTCCACCTCAACTGGGCGCTCTTTTACATTCCAGCCTCACTCTTCTGCTTCAACTGCAAGGTTGGCATATCGCAGCCTTTTCCGTCCGTAAGCCTCATCCACAGCATCCTCCCATGGGACCGTCAGCTCAATGATAAAGACACGCCGACAGGAATTGGACCAAAGGACCAGGTCAGGCCGCAGGTGGGTCATTGCAATTTCAGATGGGAAGGTAAGTTTCTGGCCTGAATCAACACGCATTTCTGAGTCCCTGGCTGCACTCAGTGGGCATGAGTCGTGAGGCAAGGGGTTAGTCCCTGGTTTTTCTCCTTCCCGGATGAAAGATGGTAGTTGTGGGACCGTTGTCTGGGCATTGAGAGGCCTGGCGTTGGTGGTTACTCTCTTACACTCAAGTTCAGCTGCCAAACACCTCCTCCACTACCAGGTGCCGGCGTTCAGTTGTTGTAGCCTTTTGCCAGGTAGGTTTCATCACTCCAAGGCCAAAGCCTCCTCTGCCCTGTTGGACACAGCCCACTATGACCCGGTGTCGGAGGGCGGCTTCTGCCTCCAGTACTGCTGCGGCTGGGGTCCATTTCTTCCCTGTTGCTAGAGCAGGAGCAACACCTCTTACGATTGGGTCCCGAGATTTTTTGAGTGTCATTTCCAGCCTTGCTTTGGCACATTTATATTCCTCCACCAGGCTAGAAATTGGCAGAGAAAGGGCTCCGTTCCCGTAAAGTCCTGTGCTGCTAAGGCATCTTGGTAGCCCAAGCTACTTCCTCACATGTGAATTCACCAGCCTCTCCAGCCAATTTGCATGAGACATAGTGACCTCATAGATGGTAATTGGCCATATAAGTCGGGGCAGCAGTCCAAACTGAAAGCATGAAAGCTTCAACCTCCTTGGGAGAGCCATGTTGTTGACTAACTTGAGGCCACTAATTGTATCCTGCCTTAGCTGTTCCACCTGCTCTGTGTCTCTGAGGTCTGCGTTGTACCAAGCTCCAAGGCTTTTGAAGGGCTTTTCCAGGACAGTTGGTATTGGTTCAGCATTGACACAAAACCTTATGTCGGTGAGCTAGCCTTTGACAATTGAGATACTGTGAGACTTACTGGGTTTGATCTCCATTCGTGCCCATTTGATGTTTCCCTGGTGTTTATCCAGCAGGCATTCGGTGCATGCTTTAGTTTTTGTTATTGTGGTCACGTCATCCATGTACGCTCTGGTTTGAGGAAGACACAGCCCATTCTTCAAGTGGTTCCCTCTGATCACCCATTGTGATTCTCAGATAATGAGCTCCATTGCCATGATAAATGCCAGAGGAGAGACGGTACAGCCCACCATTATCTATTTCAAGGTGTTGCCACGTGGTGGTGTTATCTTGTGTTGTGACACAGAATTGCAGATCCTGGAAGTACGCTTTGACCAGCTTTGTGATGCCCTCTGGAACCGGAAAAAGTTGAAAGCTGCCCACAGAGTCTCGTGAGGCACCGCCCCAAAAGCATTGGCAAGATCTAGGAAGACCACATGCAGGTCTTTCTTTCTTTCTTGGCAGTTTGTTTCTGGTGCCAGAAGACATTTGCGAGTTCCAGACATCCTGGGAAACCACATATTCCTGTTTTCTGCACTGATGTGTCGACAAAGTTGTTGCTCTGCAAAAAAAGCTGAGAGTCTTTGAGCCACGACACCAAAGAAGACCTTTCCTTCCACATTCAGGAGACTAATCTGGCGGAACTGACTGATTGTTGAGGAATTCTTCTCTTTGGGAATTAGTATCCCTCCTGCTCTTCGCCATGCCTTGGGTATAATTCCTTTCCCCTATGCCACCTTCATTAGATTCCAGAGGTATTTCAGGACACCGGGGGCATACACAGAGCTTGTGTGGGACGCCATTGGGCCCTGGAGCTGATGCTGATCTTGCTCGTTTAACTTTACTTTCCACCTCCCTCCATGCAGGGGGCCTTATGTCCATCTGGTGCTCAGATGGGTGGATCGGTGGCATGTCATTCAGAATGGTGACTGGCTCATGCCTCTGGTATTCAAAGTGGGTCTTCCTCAGGTGCTCCTCCAGTTCCCTCACAGGTACTCTAAGGACCCCGCTCTTCTCCTTGCCAAAGAGGCTTTTGATGAACTTGTAAGGGTCTCTGTAAAAGCTTGCCCTTGCCCGTTCTTTCCTCTCATGTTGTTTTCTCAAGCATTCTGCTCTTCACAGCTTTGTCAAGCACTGCTTGTAATACCTTGAGTCCTTTCCTTTCCCCTTCTGTGGACTTACTCCACCGTTTCCACAGCTGTCTCCTTTCCATCACCAGTCTTTCGATTTCCTGCTGTCTCCTAGACTTAGGCTGGACTGAAGGTTCCTTCTGTGTCCTCTGATTTTTCGACTCCAGATCTCTCTACCCCATAGCTGTATATGGTGTCTCCCACTTCTCCAGTTTTCTTTCCACACTTCCCTTCAGTCCTTCTGGAAGATGGACTAGGTCTGTGTGATGATCTCCCACTCATTCTTCTACATAGAACATAGAACATAGAATAGTACAGCACAGTACAGGCCCTTTGGCCCACAATGTTGTGCTGACCCTCAAACCCTGCCTCCCATACAACCCCCCACCTTAAATTCCTCCATATACCTGTCTAGTAGTCTCTTAAATTTCACTAGTGTATCTGCCTCCACCACTGACTCAGGCAGTGCATTCCACGCACCAACCACTCTCTGAGTGAAAAACCTTCCTCTAATATCCCCCTTGAACTTCCCACCCCTTACCTTAAAGCCATGTCCTCTTGTATTGAGCAGTGGTGCCCTGGGGAAGAGGTGCTGGCTGTCCACTCTATCTATTCCTCTTATTATCTTGTACACCTCTGTCATGTCTCCTCTCATCCTCCTTCTCTCCAGAGAGTAAAGCCTTAGCTCCCTTAATCTCTCTCTAAACCAGGCAGCATCCTGGTAAATCTCCTCTGTACCCTTTCCAATGCTTCCACATCCTTCCTATAGTGAGGCGACCAGAACTGGACACAGTCCTCCAAGTGTGGCCTTACCAGAGTTTTATAGAGCTGCATCATTACATCGTGACTCTTAAACTCTATCCCTCGACTTATGAAAGCTAACACCCCATAAGCCTTCTTAACTGCCCTATCTACCTGTGAGACAACTTTCAGGGATCTGTGGACATGTACCCCCAGGATTCTGGCAGGCTTTAGGCCACAAGATTTGGGGCTTCTGTCCTTTCATCTTCCTTTCTGCAGCTGGCCATGGCTGGTTGGGCTGTGGGCTCGTGTCCGTTGGTGGGGTGAGCTTGCCCGGGGTGCTGATACCCTGTGGATTGCGGTGTTTGTCCTGCCACTGGGCTTCACTCGACTGATTTGATCTACCTCTAGGAAATGCGGCAAATGCTGCAAATGTTCAGGGGATATTTGCGTGGAGTTCTGCGTAGGTACATTCCAATGAGACAGGGAAAGGATGGTAGGGTACAGAAACCGTGGTGTACAAAGGCTGTTGTACATCTAGTCAAGAAGAAAAGAAAAGCTTAAAGAAGGTTCAAAAAACTAGGTAATGACAGAGATCTAGAAGATTATAAGGCTAGCAGGAAGGAACATAAGAATGAAATCAGGACAGCCAGGAGGGGCCATGAGAAGGCCTTGGCAGACAGGATTAATGAAAACCCCAAGGCATTCTACAAGTATGTGAAGAGCAAGAGAATAATATGTGAGAGAATAGGACCAATCAAATGTGACAGTGGAAAAGTGTGTATGGAACCGGAGGAGATAGCAGAGGTAATAAATGAGTACTTTGCTTCAGTATTCACTACAGAAAAAGATCTTGGTGATTGTAGTGATGACTTGCAGCAGACTGAAAAGCTTGAGCATGTAGATATTAAGAAAGAGGGTGTGCAGGAGTTTTGGAAAGCATCAAGTTGGAAAAGTCGCCGGGACTGAACGAGATGTATCCTAGGCTACTGTGGGAAGTGAGGGAGGAGATTGCAGAGCCTCTGGCGATGATCTTTGCATCATCAATAGGGATAGCAGAGGTTACAGAGGATTGGAGGGTTGAGGATGTTGTTCCATTATTCAAGAAAGGGAGTAGAGATAGCCCAGGAAATTATAGACCAGTGAATCTTACATTAGTGGTCAGTAAGTTGATGGAGAAGATTCTGAGAGTTAGAATTTATGAACATTTGGAGAGGCATAATATGATTAGGAGTAGTCAGCATGGCTTTGTCAAAGGCAGGTCATGCCTTACGAGCCTAACTGAATTTTTTGACGATGTGACTAAACACATTGATGAAAGTAGAGCAGTAGATGTAGTGTACATAGATTTTAGCAAGGCATTTGATAAGGTACCCCGTGCGAGGCTTATTGAGAAAGTAAGGAGGCATGGGGTCCAAGGGGACATTGCATTGTGGATCCAGAACTAGTTTGCCCACAGAAGGCAAAGAGTGGTTATAGACAGGTCATATTCTGCATGGAGGTCAGTGACCAGTGGTGTGCCTCAGGGATCTGTTCTGGGACTCCCACACTTCGTGATTTTTATAAATGACCTGGATGAGGAAGTGGAGGGATGGGTTAGTAAATTTGCTGACGACACAAAGGTTGGGGGTGTTGTGGATAGTGTGGAGGGCTGTCAGAGGTTACAGCAGAACATTGATAGGATGCAAAACTGGGCTGAGAAGTGGCAGATGGAGTTCGACCCAGATAAATGTGAAGTGGTTCATTTTGGTAGGTCAAATATGATGGCAGAATATAGTATTAATGGTAAGACTCTTGGCAGTGTGGAGGATCAGAGGGATCTTGAGGTCTGAGTCCATAGGACACTCAAAGCTGTTGTGCAGGATGACTCTGTAGTTAAGAAGGCATACGGTGCATTAGCCTTCATCAATCGTGGGATTGTGTTTAGGAGCCGAGTGGTAATGTTGCAGCTATATAGGACCCTGGTCAGGGCCCCTCTTGGAGTACTGTGCTCAGTTCTATTTGCCTCACTACAGGAAGGATGTGGAAACCATAGAAAGGGTACAGAGGAGATTTACAAAGATGTTGCCTGGATTGGAGAGCATGCCTTATGAGAATAGGTTGAGTGGACTCAGTCTTTTCTCCTTGGAGCGACAAAAGATGAGAGGTGACCTGATAGAGGTGTATAAGATGATAAGAGGCATTGATTGTGTGGATAGTCAGAGGCTTTTTCCTTGGGCTGATATGGCTAGCATGAGAGGGCATAGTTTTAAGGTGCTTGGAAATAGGTACAGAGGAGATATCAGGGGTAAGTTTTTTATGCAGAGAGTGGTGTGTGTGTGGAATGGGCTGCCAGCAACTGTGGTGGAGGCTGATACGATAGGGTCTTTTAAGAGACTCCTGGATAGGTACATGGAGCTTAGAAAACTAGAGGGCTATGGGTAACCCTGTGTAATTTCTAAGGTAAGGACATGTTCAGCTCAGCTTTGTGGGCCGTAGAGCCTGTATTGTGCTGCAGGATTTCTGTGTTTCTATGTTTCTAAAATGCTGGAGGAACTCAGCAGTTCAGACAGCATCTATGGAAAGGAATAAAGGGTTGGTGTTTCGGGCCAAGTCCCTACATCGATAGATGCTGCCTGACCTGCTGAGTCTCTCCAGAAATCCAGGTGGGCAGTGAAAGATTGATGATAAAGGAGAGATCAGGGCTTTCCTGGTGTCCAACTGAAAGGTCTCAACTAAAGCGTAGATTATCCATTTACCTCCACAGACGATGCTTGACACAGAGAGATCCTCCAGCATTTCTTTTAATGTTGATTAGTTGAGGGATTGAGTTCAAGAGCGCGAGGCAACGTTGCAACTCTAAAGTACCCTCGTTACGCCACACTTGGAATATTGTGTCCGGTTCTGGTCGCCTCATTATAGGAAGGATATGGAAGCTTTAGAGAGGATGCAGAGGTTTACCTGGATGCTGCCTGGATTAGAGAGCATGTTTTCTGAGGATAGGTTAAGTGAGCAATGTCTTCTTGCGGAGCGAATGAGGATAGGAAGTGGCTTGATTGAGGGGCACAGGATGATAAGAGGCAGAGGTCGAATGAAAACCAAAAGACTTATCCAAGGGCAAAAATGGTTAATACAAGGGGGCATAATTTCAAGGTGATTAGAGAGAAGTATGGGAGGATGTTATAGAAGTTTTTTTTTTACACAGAGAGTGATGAGTGCATGGAATGCATTGCCGGGTGATTGTAGAGGCAGATACATGAGGGACATCTAAGAAACTCTTAGACAGCCACGGGGATGATAGAATAATGGAGGGCTATGTAGGAGGGAAGCGTTAGATTATAGATTAACCTTGAAGAAGGTTGAAAGGTCAACACAACATCGTGGACCAAAGGGCCTGTAAAGCGCTATCATGTTCTATGTTCTGTGTTCTATATTCTATGTTGGTTGTTCACCCCCAAGGTCAGATGAGTAAAATGACAATCAATTTTCCAATGTAAGAACAACTACTGCAGGAGAGTGATCATGAAAGTAAGGGAACTTCCATTCTTGCTAATGAAGATGGGGCGCAGCAGGGCCGTTGTAGTTGTTCAGGAACCACATCAAGTGCTGTGAGATGAGGCCAGGGGCCAGTTTAAAGCAGAATACACCCGTGTTTTCAGTGTCCTTCTCGGCGTTAACCCCAGCTCTCTTCACATTATTGAAGCCTGATATGGATGCACCGGTGCCCAAGAACGAGAACAACAACAAAAACGTGGGCAGACACAGTCCAGTCAATCACAGGTAAAGCCTCCCTCACCATTGAGCACATCTACAGGGCGGGCTGCCACTAGAAGGCAGCATCCATCATTAAGGTCATGTTCTTTCTTGCTGCTCCCATCAGAGATCCCATACTGGAGGTTCAGGGACAGTTAATACCCTACAACCATCAGGTGTCTGAACCAGCGTGGGTAGCTTCTCTCACCTCAACGCTGAACTGATTCCACAACCTATGGACTCACTTTCAAGGGCTCTACTACTTACTTTCTCAGCACAGGTTGACCTTCACTAATCCGACTACCTGCAATCCAGTTCCTTCGATAATCCGGCACTGATTATGCTTAATGTGATCCTTCTGTAATTTGACGTTTTCACTAATCCGGCACTCCTCAGGTCCCAATGGTACCAGATTAGTGAAGGTCGACCTGTATTATGTATTTACTTTTGTTTGTGTATTTACAGAGTTTGTCTTCTTTTGCACACCAGGTGTCAGTCCTTGTTTGTATGTAGTTTTTCATTGATTCTGTTGTATTTCTTTGTTCTACTGTGAATGCCTGCAAGAAAATGAATCTCAAGGTAGTATATCATGACATGTACATGCTTAGACAATTATTTTTTCTTTGAACTTTATTGTGGCTCATCTTGTTTCCCACACACCCGTACACATTGGCCTGCTGAGTACAAGGCTGCCCATTAATTCTGAGCAATCAAGGGATTTCGTGCTGTGGCCTTTCACCCACAAGGAAGTGGGCTGAGATTGGCCCAGAATTTCACCTTTGATCTTTACAGCTGGCAGTTAAGAGAAGCCCACATTCAATCGGCAAGTCTTGGCCACGTTCAATTGCAGCTTGCCTGAAGACAGAGAACAGTGCTTTCTATGCAATTCAGTACCTCTCTGAATCACCTTTTGTTTCATTGCTCTTGGACTTGTTGGACTAAAAATATTTCTTTATTTTTATAGAACTTGTTCATTCAAAATCAATGTCAATGTCAAAGTAAATTTATTGTCAAAGTATGTATATGTTACCGCATACTACCTTGAGACTCGTTTTACTTGCAAGCATGTACAGGAAGGTAAAGAAATACAATAGATTTTATGAAGAAAATCTATACATATGCTATATGAGCTGCCAGTGGAAGTGGTGATACAGGTTCAGTTTCAACATTTAAGAGAAGTTTGGATAAGTACATTCATGGGGGGTGGGGTATGGCGGGCTATGGTCCAGGTGTGGGTCGATGAGACAAGGCAGTCTGGCATGGATTAGATGGACCAAAGGGCCTTTTTCTGTGCTGTATTGTTCTATAAATTTATGACTAAACAAAAACTGATGAACAAACAAAATGCAAAAGAAAATAAATTGTGCAAATTAAAAATTAAATTAACTGGTCAGTCAGGGGTGGTCCCCAGCTCAGCGGCAAAAGGAGAGGACTGGGCTCAAGGCTAGCAACTCCATCTTGTAAAAACCCAGAGCTGCAAAGACGCCAAGGACAAGAGGGTTCTGGCAAGCTGCAATCGGCAGTCTATGCCCCAGTAGGGATGATGCGCTTAAGAAACAGAAGAGGAACTCAGGGGTGGGGAAGAAGAGAAATGGAATGATCAGACCCTCGAAAATAAGATATCTTTCTGATGATCTATAATCATTTATACATTTGCACTTATGCAGCATATTTCTCGATATCAAGGAATTTCAAAAACACTGCAGCTTTAATTTTGCCTGGACAGGCTGAGACTCTTTTCCCTCAAACAAAGGAGGCAGATGGGTGACCTTACAGAGTTTCATAACAACTTGAGGGATCTTAGATAAGATAGACGGCCACTTTTTTTTCCAAGGGTAGGGGAGTCCAAAATTAGGGGGCAGAGGTTAAAAGTGAGAGAGGAAAAGTTCAAAGAAGATCTGAGGGGCACGTTTCTCCAAAAGGACAGTGGTGAGAGTAAAGAATGAACGGTCAGATGAAGTGGTGGAGCTGGGCACATTTACATTTTAAAGATATTTGAAGAGAGGACAGGAAAGATTTAAAGGAATATTGATCAAATGCAGGCATATGTGACTAGCTCAGGTAGGCACTTTGGTCAACACAGACAAGCTGGGCTGAAGGGCTTCTTTCTCTATGTGGTTCCATGACTTTAAGTGGGAGGGAAGATTCGTTGGTTTGTTTTCTCGTTGCGTTTTTGTTTTGTTCTTGGTGCTTGTGTTGTTCTGCTAGGTGTGGTGACGCTCGCTGGCTGCCCCCAGGTTGTGCTGGCTGCTAACTCAAATAACACCTTTCACTGTAAGATGTGGTAAATAAATATGAATATAAATCCAATTCCACCTTTATGCTCCTGCCACCAGATTTGACATTTGACTACATAGTGCAACACTCCATAACAGCACTAGCTATTGAGTTGGCGGAGGAGTAAGGTTGATTAATCAGGGTGTCAAAGGTTACGGGGAGAAAGCAGAAGAATGGGGAGGGATAAGCAAGAGAGATAATAAATAAATAAATTAATATAATATAATATAATATAATATATGTGTGTTAAGACTTTTGCACAGTACTGTATATCTTATATCTACGTATTAGGAGATGCCTGCACCATGCAGAATGATAATAGATGAAAGGAGTCAAGAGGACATGGCTTTAAGGGGTGGGAAGTTCAAGGGGGATATTAGAGGAAGGTTTTTTACTCAGAGAGTGGTTGGTGCGTGGAATGCACTGCCTGAGTCACTGGAGGAGGCAGATACACTCGTGAAGTTTTAGAGACTACTAGACAGGTATATGGAGGAATTTAAGGTGGCGGGAGGGGGCATTATATGGGAGGCAGGGTTTGAGGGTCAGCACAACATTGTGGGCCGAAGGGCCTGTAATGTGCTATACTATTCTATGTTCTATGCTCTGTGAGTCCATTCAGGTCATCGCACCTGTACTATCCCTCAGACGGCACAATCCAATTAGTTCTACTTCCCTGCTCTTTCTGCACAGCCCTGCAAACATTTTCCTTTCCTGAACTCATTCAGTTGCTGTTTCTCCATTCGTAATTTATTCTTTAGACTTCTGATGTATTGCTCCAAGTCTTGTTCCAGCTTTCACTTTCCTTTTCGGACGGGGCAGGATGCTGACCAACTTATTTTTTTTTATCTTCTTATCCTTTATAACTTCTAACCAAGAACATCTGGATGGGAGGAACACAAGTTACAAGGGATAGTCACATAAACTGCAGCTGTGCTGTCTGGACCCCTCCAGGATTGGAAAGTGCACTCATTAATTTCCTCAGCACTCAGATGGTCATGTCTTAACCAAGAGATTAATTGGCTACCTCCTTGGCTAAATTGATTGATCATTATTTAAATATTGTATTATGTGCTGGCAAGGAGGCAAATATAACTCAACCTTCTGAGGGCTGTCAAGCTTAGGAAGGGTTAATCGCTCTGCATGTTTTCATTCAGTAATTGAATCTAAAACATTTTGACGTCCTTAAATTTGTTTTTATACTCTTCATCCTAAGTTGGTCTTTCAGCTAAAAAAAAAATGAACTGAAGAGATTTTTAGGATTCTGGCAAAATGTTCCATCTTTTGCAGTGTCCAAGAGGGCTCAAATCTCTTTGGAAAATTCATAGTTGAAAAGAGAAAAGAACCAACCGTGACTGTGAACAGACTGATACAGTGTCCCTTTGGAACAATTTGTTGACTTATAACTGGACAGTCTCTTTCTGAAATGCTCCTTTCCTTTTCCCCACCAGCACCCCCAACCTCCTCTGCTTTGTTTCCACCAGCAAAAGCAACAACTTCTAAATAGTGCACTTGCTGAGAATGAGAAGTCTATTAGTATGTCGAGAGAGGAGTGGGAATACATTGGGAACCAGGCTAGACGGAGCATGTGCCAATGTGAAGCATATGATATTACTTAGGTAGGCATGAAAGCAATCTGGTTTAATATCACACAGTTTAGTGGAAGGAATGTCAGGGTTACACAAGGTTAGGAGGAGATTGATGTGGAAAAAAACTGTACATATCTTTTAGGGAAAAGTGTGGTAAACTGTTTAAAGGTGCCCCCTTCTTCATCTAAAAACAAAAGGCAATAAATTGCACCGATTAGGCTGGGAGAAGATTGTGAAACTCAAGTGTCCATATAACAGTCTACATTTGACTTATAAAACAAGCCCTGCTTAAAGGAAGACAGATGAGTCTATCAGCCTCAAACTTAATGGCCCACCTGTCAATTTGTCCCAGATGGGAATACGTCTAGGGATCTGAACACACAAGAAAAAGACATAAACTTTTTTTAAAAACAAAGAGACGGCAACTTATAAAACTGAAATGAGAATTTTAACAAGCTTCTATAAATCAATGTTTCTTTTTAACAAATAAAGCAGTTTGAGGTCAGTGGGGGTGGGGGGTGGTAGGGGAGAAGAGAATGAAAATGTGAGGGCAAGGCAAACAAACAAACAAAAAGTAATCATTCACTCCAGCCGGCCTCTGCGCACTTGTATAAATTTAACAATCCAATAAAAATTCATGATGCATGCATCTTAATAACATTACCCCAAGTCTCAAGAGTTTCATGACAAGAATCAAAAAAATTCATGTTGATGCCTAATGATTTTGTTTTGACAGTCTGGAAGTCTATAACATCCAGCCTATTACACAATGAAACAATTTCCTGTTTCTGTGAAGCATTATAGCCCAGCATGAGGCTTGCAGCAGTGACTATAATTAGCCATAAAACATCTCTTTGCAGGTTCAACACAGTTTACCATGTCCAAGGCCCTCTGACAAACTTCTCGTTTGATTTGAGCAGATGAGAAAAGAACAACTGGTGTGCGTGTGTGTGTGTGTGTGCACACAGACATGTGCATGAGTACTGTATGTAGATATGTACATGTATGCGCATTTGTCTGCATGTATGCATACACTTGCATGTGTCTGCACACATGCATGCTTGAATGTGTGGGTTTGTGTACGTATGTGTGCATGTGTGTACTGTATATGCAGTATGTATGTATCTGTGTGTGTGTGTGTGTGTGCGTACATGAAGTTGTGAGTTTGTGCATGTATGTGTGTGTGGTATGTACGTACTGCAGAAAGCTGTGAACCCAGACAGCTCTATCCTGGGCACTAGTCTCCCCAGCATCCAGGACAACTTTAAGGAGCAGTGCCTCAAAAAGGTGGCATCCGTCATTAAGGACTCCCATCACCCAGGACATGCCTTCTTCTCTTCACTACCATCAGGGAGGTACAGGAGCCTGAAGATACATACCTAATGATTCCAAAATAGCTTCTTTCCCTCTGTTATCCAGTTTCTGAATGGGCAATGAACACATGAACACTACCTCACTCCTTTTGTTCTCTTTGAGCACTACTTGTTTAATTCGACATTTCTAAATATGTACTGTATATATACTTAATGTCATTTATAGTTTTTATTATTAGGAATTGCCATGTACAGCTGCAGCATAACAACACATTTCAAAGCATACGTCAGTGACTTTAAACCTTATTCTGATCCTGTGTACACTCACATGTATCTGTGCACATACATGCACTAAAGTGTGTGTTGTGCATGAGAGTGTGGGTGTGTGTGTGTGTGTGTCCACTTTCTTGCTTCCTCAGTTGTCAATAGATCAGAATTATAATCAGGCCTATTATCACTGACTTAAGTGACATGAAATGTGTTATTTTTGAGCCAGCAGTACAGTGCAACCACAACTCCCCATGCGATTAAGACAATGGGTTCCCAATGAATTTCATGTACCATCAGAAGTGATGGACTTACCAGATTAAGACATTTGTGAATACAAGCTTGATCTCTGAACTGTGTGGGTCCTAGATCTCTCTTGCAAGCTCAGTTAAATAATCTGTTAACCTAATGTAACCGCAGAGTGGGACTGAGATCCTGAGCCTCTCCTAACAGAGTGAGCAACACTTCGGGCAATTGACCTAGTCCTGCTGGCAACTAAACGGGTCACAATCACCTCATTTAGTAACTGTTGATGTGTGGAAGGTTGGGGCCAATTGTCCTGGGCAACTCTGAATGAAAAGCAAGCTCTCACATGACAACACACACAAAAAGTCATGGTTCTGGGGAGATACTCTTCATCAAGACTAGAAAGGAAGGGGAAGAAGTCCAAATAAGGACATGGGAGGGAGGGGAAGGAGTACAAGCTGGCAGGTGATTGGTGAAGCCAGGTGAGCGGGAAGGTGGGTGGGTGGGATAGTTCAAGTAAGAAGATTGGAGGTGATAGGTGGAAACAATACAGGGCTGAAGAAGAACAAATCTGATAGGAAAGGACAGGAGACCATAGGGAAAGGGAAGGAGGAGGGAGGTGATGAGTCAGCGAGGAGAAGAGTAGGGGTAAGAGGGAAGCCAGAGTGGGAATGGAAATAGACAGAAGAAGGAGGGGTGACAAATTACTGGAAGTTAGAGAAATCAATGTTCATGCCATCAGGCTGGATGAAATATGAGGTAATTCTCCTGCTACTTGAGGGTGGCTTCATCATCACTGCAGAGGAGGCCATGGACTGACATGTTAGAATGGAGGTGGGAAGTATAATTAAAGTGGCTTTATATAACAACCTCTTCCATCTTAATCAAGACTGCCTAGCTGATAATCCAATACCTTGTCTTTGGGGTTGTAGGCTTGTGTGCCTCAACGCCCTGGAGTGTTATATTGGCTGGAGTCAGGGCTTTATGCTTTGGCTGTTGGTAGGGTCACCCATGCCAAACAGGTCAAAGGGTAGAGGCCAGACTAAAAGTGGTCCACTTGTCATCTGGGTTCAGAGGTTCAGCTCAGGGCTAACAACCCTGACTAGTAAATCAAAATTGTTACGGAAACAGCAATGAAGAATCCTTTTACATCTGAGTGTGACGGTATTCCTGAGTCTCCACCCGGGACTTGCACGACTGACAGTAGTGAAAACCAAGAGGAAGCTACTGACATAATGAAGGAAGCCACCAGAGATGGAGGACTCTTCGCTGTAAGACCAGAGGTGGAATGGGCAATAAGTAAAATTTCCTCCAGAGGTTCTTTTTCCCTTCACTTCATATTCCAGCATCTGAAGTCTCTTGTGTCTCTCTCTTACTATTACGGCTCAGGGTGTCGGAATTCAGAGTTCAGTTTCAGCTTTATCTGTAAGAAAGTCTGCATGTCCTCTCCATGGAATGCCTGGGTTTTCCCCCGTGCTCCGGTTTCCTCCCACAGTCCAAAGACATACCATTTATTGGGTTGATTGGTCAATGTAAGTTATAAGAAATACCCTTAGAGTGGAGGAGCAACACCTTATATTTCGTCTGGATAGCCTCCAACATGATGGCACGAATATTTATTTCTCTTCTGGTAAAAAATAAACCCTCTCCCTTTCTTTTATTCCCCACTCTATACTCTTACCTCTTCTCAACCACCTATTACCTACGATCAACTCCCTTTCTCCTATGATCGACTCTCCTCCCCTATCAGATTCCTTCCTTTCCAACCCTTTTCCTTTCCCACCCACCCACCTTCACTTATCACCTTCTAGCTATCTTTCTTCCTCTTCCCCCACCTTTTTATCTTGATTTCTTCCCCCCTTCCTTTCCAGTCCTGAAGAAGGGTCTCAATCCGAAACATTGACTGTTTTGTTCATTTCCGTGGATGCTGCCTGACCTGCTGAGTTCCTTCAGCATTTTGTGTGTGTTGCAGGGAGAAGGGATTGTGATTGCGGAAGATGGGTGCACGTAGTTGCCCAGGTAACTGTCCCCTATTCAGGATTACACAGCCTCTTCCTCTGTGGTCAGTAAAAACAATACATGCATGACTAGCCATGGAACTAATCCTATCCAGCATATCCAAGCTCCAGCCTTACTTAATATAGTTCTGGCACTATCTACATTAATAAAATACGCCTATCACTTCAAAGTCAAAGTCAAGTTTAATGTCATATGCACAAGATGCAATGCAATGAAATTCCTCGTTCCGACAGCATCACAGCCACATAACATCATATAAGCAACATTCACAAGAAAAAAACATGAACACCAATTATGCACAATTCTTACAAAGAAAGACCATAATTAGAGCAGAAAAAAAATGAAGTCCATTGTAATGTCATAAACACAAGAGATTCTGCAGATGCTGGAAATTCTGGGTAACACACACAAAGCGTTGGATGAACTCAGCAGTCCAGGGGCTGTCCCTAGAGAGGAATAAACAGCCTGTGTCGGGACTGGTGTTGACCCTTCAGCAGGACCTGCTGAAGGGTCTCGGCTGGAAATATCAGCTCTTTATTCCTCTCCAAACATGCTGCCTAACCTGAGGAATTCTGCAGATGCTGGAAATTCAAGCAACACACATCAGAGTTGCTAGTGAACGCAGCAGGCCAGGCAGCATCTCTAGGAAGAGGTACAGTCGACGTTTCTTGGCCTGAAACGTCGACTGTACGTCTTCCTAGAGATGCTGCCTGGCCTGCTGTGTTCACCAGCAACTTTGATGTGTGATGCTGCCTAACCTGCTGAGTTCCTCCAGCATTTTTGTGTGTGTTACTCCAAATCCATTGTTGTGCAAAGTGGTTAAAGTGATCATCGTATTGCTATACTGAGGTAGTGATCTGGGTTGTAAAGATTGCTTCAAGAACCACATGGTTGAAGGGAAATAGCTGTTTTTGAAACTAGTGGTGTGGACTTCCGATATCTGTTCCTTCTCTGTATGGTCTTTTCCATTTGCTACCACCTGTTTCATCTTACAAACTGCATTACTGCTAATAGTGAATAGTGAAGGGTCAAGTAACCACTTGGGGCCACTAGTGTGCTGTTACTGTCCATCACGTTCAGCACTGCTTTTAGTTACATGCTCAGAGATTAAGGAACGACAAAAAACACCTACAAACCATAGCAACAGTGTCAAGTGGAGAAAACTGGCCAATTAAAAACTTACAGAGTTGTTGCTGTTGACTGAAATAATTACGCCATTTCCCAGATCATGTTCCAAGCTGAAAGAGAAGTCAGAATTGTTTATATAATACCAGTGAGGAAGATTCATTCTGTAATAATAGGCAGAGCATTTTATTTACAGATTGACAAAGAACACTTCAGAAGGCCCTTGCATGAATGCAAGATTCTTGATCTTCTCAGGGTTTCCAAAAACTCTTTGCTCTAACTGTGCTTCAACAATGAAGACCAACTTCCTGTGGTTTCTCACCAGTCATGCTGTGATATCTGGCTCTGAACTCGTGCCAAGTTCGACCTACCACAGATACTGTTGATAGGCAGGGAGAAGCCAAGGGCAAGAATATGTTGCTGTATAAATGTTTCTCTCTGTATCTCACAGTCCCAGCATTGCTTTTTATAGAATACTAAAACACTAGAACATTACAACACGATGTTGTGCCAACCTTTTAATCTACTCTAAGATCAATCTACCCTTCCCTCCTACTTAGCCCTTCATTTTTCTATGTGCATCTCTCAGAGTTTTGTAATGTCTGCCTCTACCAACAGCTCTGGTAGCATGTCCCACACACCCACCACTCTCTGTGTATTAAAAAAAACTTACCTCTGACATCCCCACCCCCACACTTTCCTCCAATCTTATTAATCTTATACCCCCCTGTTATTAGCCATTTCCATCCTGAGGAAATACCTCAGGCTGTCCTCTTGATCTCAATAGATTCAATAGGTACATTTAATGTCAGGGAAATATGTACAAATACTGTACACCCTGAAATTCTTTTTCTTTGCAAACATCCACGAAAACAGAGGAGTTCCCTAAAGAATGAATGACAGTTAAACAGTAGAACCCTAAAGCCCCCTCCAGCTACCCCCTCCCATGCACAAGCAGTAGCAAGGCCACAATCCCTCCCTCCGCCACTAGCAAAAAAAGCATCAGCACCCTCCACCGAGCACTCAAACGTACAGCAAAGCATCAGTAAAGACACAGACTTGCAGTACCCCAAAGGCTACTCATTTACCCAGTAATTCAACATACCACAGACTCTCTCTCTCTCTCTCCCTAATAAGGGAAAAAGAGGTGTCCCTGTTTCAAGGTGAGAGGGGAGACATAACAAACAACTCACTGATTTATGATGTTATAAGTCTGTGGCGTCGCTTTTCCCAAGCTCGACTCCCAGAGAATTGGCCCCAGAAAGGCTCAGGTCTCTGGACACACAACTCCCGATGTTCCCTGTTCTCCAGCAACGTCTCAGTCAGGGGTGTCACCCTTGAATCAGCCACAAAATCCCAAAACCCTGAAGGCGAGCTAGTCTTCCAGGCTGCGTCCTTGGCATATCAAAAAGTGGCCGGTTGTGAGGCCCTGAGAGCGGGTTCCGTTTCCGCAAGCGTGTAACTCCAGGTCAGGGTCTTCAAAAGAACCCCTGAAAAGGGAAAAAAAGAGATATCAAAGATAGAAGTAAAGCTGATCCAAAGATGCAAGCAAAGGATTCACCTTTTAGCGCCGTTTTAACTTTGCCTGGTATTAAGTGTTTTTAACCATATCTCTACTTCCCTCATTTATATCTCTCTATTTACATCATCCAGTGTTCATTTCCCAATCGTAACACCCAGACAACCCATCACACCTTTCCTTCGTTCTTCACTTTCTGCAACTTGGAACACACATTTCCTCACTTTTCCAGTCATCAAACTACAGCTACGAGGATCCCTGCAGCACCCGGTGACCCTGTTATCTCCATTTCAGAGGCCGACTTCAGGCTCTCTTTCAATCCTCGCAAGGCAACAGGATCTGAAAACCTGTGCCAACCAACTGGAGCGGATGTTCAAAGACATTTTCAGTCTCTCATTGCCACAGTCAAAAGTTCCCACCTGCTTCAAAAGGGCAACAATTTTACCAGTGCCCAAGAAGGGCAAGGCGAGCTGTCTTAATGACTATCGTCCAGTGGCGTTCGTACTCACAGTGATGAAGTGCTTTGAGAGGTTCATTACGGCTAGATTTAACTCCTGTCTCAGCAAGGACCTGGACGCAATGTAATTTGCCCATCGCTACAATAGGTCTACAGCAGATGCAATCTCATTGGCTCCTTGTGTGCCCTTGAATCACCTGGACAATACAAATACCTATGCCAGGATACTGTTTATTGATTAAAGCTCAGCATTTAACATAATCAGTCCGACAAATCTGATTGAAAAGCTCCAGAACCTGGGCCTTTGTACCTCCCTCTTCAACTGGATCCTCGATTTCCTAACCATAAGACCACAATCTGTGCGGGTCAGTAATAACATCTCCACCTCACTGACAGTCAACACTGGCACACCTCAAGGATGCGTGTTTGGCCCACTGCTCCCCTCTCTATACACCCATGACTGTGTGGCTGGGCACAGCTCAAATGCCATCTATAAATCTGCTGATGATACAACCATTGTTGGCAGTATTCCAGGTGGTGACAAGAAAGCGTACGGGTGCGAGGTATATCAGCTAGTTGAGTGGTGTTACACCAACAACCTCACACTCAATGTTAGTAAGACCAAAGAACTGATCATGGACTTCAGAAAGGGTAAAATGAAGGAACACACACCGGTCCTCAGAGGGACCAGAAATGGAAAGAGTGAGCAATTTCAGGTTCCTGGGTGTCAAGATCTCTGAGGATCAAACCTGGGCCCAACATATCGATGTAGCTACAAAGAAGGCATGACAGTGGCTATATTTCATTCCGAGTTTGAGGAGGTTTGGTATGTCACCACAAACAATAGCAAATTTCTACTGATGTACCATGGAAAGAATTCTAACTACCTGCATCTTCATCTTGTACTACTTATTAATTCAACCATTCAATATATATATATACATTTACTGTAGTTCAGTTTTTTCTATTATTATGTATTGTATTGTACTGTTGCTGCAAAGTTAACAAATTTCACGATACTGCCAAAGGTCTACTTGGTAAGTGGGAGGCCTTCAGAAATGAAATTTTGAGTGTACAAAGCTTGTGTTGTCTATCAGAATAAAAGGGAAAGATAACAAGTGTAGGGAACGTTGGTTTTCAAGAGATATTGAGGCCCTGGTGAAGAGAAAGAAGGAGCTGCATAACAGGTATAGGCAAGCAGAAACGAATGAGGTGCTTATGAAATACAAGAAATCAGGAAGTCTAACAGAAGGCATGAAGTTGCTCTAGCAAACAAGATGAAGAAGAAACATAGAAACACAGAAAGGTAGAAAACCTACAGCACAATACAGGCCCTTCGGCCCACAATGCTGTGCCAGACATGTACTTACTGTAGAAATTACCTAGGGTTACCCATAGCCCACTATTTTTCTAAGCTCCATGTACTTATCCAGGATTATCTTAAAAGACCCTATTGTATCCGCCTCCACCACCGTCACTAGCAGCCTATTCCACACACCCACCACTCTCTACGTAAAAAACCTACACCTGACCTCCCCTCTGTACCTACTTCCAAGCACCTTAAAACTGTACCCTCTCGTGTTAGCCATCCTAAGGGATTCCACAAATATGTTAAGGGTAAAAAGATCACAAGAGACCAAATTGGTCCCCTGGAAGTTCAGACTGTTATTCCATGTGTGGAGCCAAAACTGATGGGGGAGATCTTAACTGCATTACAGAGGAGGAAGAGTTTGCTCCCCTGGACAAATCATGGTGGATAAATCCCCTGGCCTGACAAGGTGTTCCCTCAGACCTGTTGGCCAGAAAGAATAACAGTCTACAAATCAGTGAATTCATATGAATCAAGGACAGTGGAGGCAGACAGCCTAATTGTCTTTGTTCTTGCCACGTGCTTGGGGATGGAGGCTGCCATTTTGTGAAGACACTCTATTCTCCATTTTGTGAGCTTGACATGCTGGGCTTGATCAATGTTTTAAAGGAGACACAATGATACTTCAGGTAATCTGCTGGACTGGAGATCATTTCCAAATAAGAAGTTATTTGTGAGATGTTCTTTGGTTGGATATAATATGCAGGTTTGTGAATGTTGGGGTTGTGCCTGCCTGGACTGATTCGAGCTCGTTGCTGATTGAGAACAAAGAGCCATAAATTATCGACTGTCACTTGATGGGAAGAGGGTAATAAATGGATGCTGGCTTGGAGCAGAGCCAATAACAAGGTGTTTAAGGTCAGACACATGACCTGTGGCCAATGACACTGGAATGGGATATTTGAATTGATAAGGAATGGATATAAAAGTGGATGCTTCATGTGTTTGGGCAACAGTAATCTCGAAGAATAACTATCGCAGATACAAGCGTGAGCAACCCTACGTGAAACACATGGGCGAGTGAACTGTGACTACAAGGAACACCTGGCCAGTGTAAACTCCTTTGCCGGGGTAATACCTTTGCTGTTCTTTGACTGTTCAGGAGACTCAGGGATATTTGGTGGGTGTGCACAGGAAGTATTTAGTGTCTGAATTCACGTACAGGTACTTGTTAGTTCAAACAATAAAGGTACTTGTCAGTAAATACCAGGTCTCTTTGTGCTTCACTGATCATTGTCATAAGAGGTAACTTTTACAACAGACCCAACAGGAAGCAAGTACAGAAATCACCAGGGCCTAAGCAGCGATATTTAAATTATCCTTAATGACAGGGAAGGAACCAATGAATTTAAGGATAGCCAACATTGTTCCACTGTTTTAAAAAGGTGCTAAAAATAAACCAGGAAATTATAGGCTGGTGAGCCTGACATCAGTTGTGGGGAAGTTATTGGAAGGTATTCTAAAGGACTGGATATATAAGTATTTGGATAGACATAGACTGATTGAGGACAGTCAGCACAGCTTTGTGCGTGGTAGGTCATGTCTAACCAATCTTATGGATTTTTTTGAGGAAGTTACCAGGAAAGTGGTTGAAGGCAAGGCAATGGTTGTTGCCTATGTAGACTTTAGTAAGGCATTTGACAAGGCCCCACAGGGGAGGCTGGTCAAGAAGGTTCAGTCACTCAGCATTCAGGATGAGGTAGTAAATTAGACATTGGCTTTGTGGGAGAAGCCAGGGAGTGGTAGTAGAAGGTTGCTTCTCTGGCTGGAATAGTGGTGTGCCTCAGGGACCGGAGCTGGGACCATTGTTGTTTGGCATCTATATCAATGATCTGGATGATAATGTGGTTAACTAGATCAGCAAGTTTGCAGATGACACCAAGATCAGGGGGGTGTAGTGGACAGTGAGGAAGGTTATCATGGCTTGCAGAGGGATCTGCATCAGATGGAAAAATGGGCTGAAAAATGGCAGTTGGAACTTAATGCAGACAAGTGCAAAGTTTTGCACTGCCTTGTCCATTCAGAAATCTGTTGGAGGTGGTGAAGAATCTGGTCCTAAAACATTCAGTGTGTGTCCTCAGTAAATGGTAGGGCAGTGAGGAGTGTGGTAGAACAAAGGGATGTGGGAATACAGGTCCATAATTCATTGAAAGTTACAATAGAGGTAAATAGGGTCGTAAAGAAAGCTTTTGGCACCTTGACCTTCATAAATCAATGTATTGAGTACAAGAAATGAGATGTTATGTTGCAGTTGTATAAGACATGGGTGAGGCCTAATTTGGTCACCTACCTACAGGAAAGTTGTAAACAAGGTTGAAAGAGTACAGAGAAAATTTGCAAGGATGTTGCTGGGTCTGGAGAACCTGAGTAATAAGGAAAGACTGAATAGGTTAGGACAGTAGAACATAGAACATTGAGAGGAGATTTGATAGAGGTATACAAAATTAAGAGGGGTATAGATGGGGTAAATGCAAGCACTTTTCCCACTGAGGTTTGGTGGGACTATAACTAGAGGTCATGGGTTAAGGGTGAAAGGTAAGAAGATTAAGGGGAACATGAGTGGAAACTTCTTCACTCAGAGGGTCATGAGAGTGTGGAATGAGCTGCCAGCACAAGTGGTACAGGCACGCTCAATTTCAACATTTAAGAGAAGTTTAGATAGGTACGTGGATAGTAGGAGTATGGAGGGCTATGGTCCCAGTGCAGGTCGATGGGAGCAGGCAGTTTAAATGTTTTCAGCATGGACTAGAAGGGTGTCTTCAAGCTCTTTTACCTGCTCCCTGATAGTAGCAATGCAAAGAGGCCATGTCCTGGGTGATGGGGGCCCTTAATGATGAATGCCATCTTCTTGTTCTTTATTGAACACATATTATCAGAAGCACAAAATAATCTGCAGATTCTGGGGTCAAAGCAACACCCACAACACACTGGAGGAACTCAGCAGGTAGGGCAGCATCTGTGGAAAAGTTCAGTCGACGTTTCGGGCCGGAACCCTTCGTCAGGACTGAAGAGGGAAGGGGCAGAAGCCCTATAAAGAAGATGGGGGAGGGTGGGAAGGAGAAGGCTGGTAGGTTCCAGGTGAAAAACCAGTAAGGGGAAAGATAAAGGGGTGGGGGAGGGGATAGGCAGGAAAGGTGAAGAAGGAATAGGGGAAAACACAATGGGTAGTAGGAGGCGGAACTATGAGGGAAGTGATAGGCAGCTGGCAGAGGGGGTAGAGTGACATAGGGATAGAGGAAGGGAGGGGGAGGGAATTACCGGAAGTTGGAGAATTCTATGTTCATACCAAGGGGCTGGCGACTACCTAGACGGTATATGAGGTATTGTTCCTCCAACCTGAGTTTAGCTTCATCATGGCAGTTGAGGAGGCCATGTATGGACATATCCAAATGGGAATGGGAAGCAGAGTTGAAGTGGGTGGCAACCGGGAGATCCTGTCTGTTGTGGCGGATGGAGCGGAGGTGCTCGACGAAGCGGTCCCCCAATCTGCGTTGGGTTTCACCGATGTAGAGGAGGCCGCACTGGGAGCACCAGATGCAATAGATGACCCCAACAGACTCACAAGTGAATTGTTGCATCACTTGGAAGGACTGTTTGGGGCCTGAATGGTGGCAAGAGAGGAGGTGTAGGGACAGGTGTAGCACTTACGCTTACAGGCATAAGTGCCGGGTGGGAGATCCGTGGGGAGTGACGTGTGGACCAGGGATTCGCGGAGGGACCGATCCCTGCGGAAGGCGGAGAGGGGTGGAGAGGGAAAGATGTGCTTAGTTGTGGGGTCCTGTTGAAGGTGGCGGAAGTTGCGGAGGATAATGTACTGGATCCAGAGGCTGGTGGGGTGGTAAGTGAGGACAATGGGAACTCTGTCCCTGTTGTGGTGGCGGGAGGATGGGGTGAGAGCCGAAGTGCGGGAAATGGAGGAGATGCGGGTGAGGGCACCATTGATGACAGCAGAAGGGAAACAATGATCCTTAAAGAAAGAGGACATTTGAGATGTCCTGGAACGGAAAACCTCATCCTGGGAGAAGATGCGGCAGAGACGGAGGAACTGGGAATAGGAATGGCATCTTTGCATGTGGCAGGGTGGGAAGAGGTATAGTTGAGGTAATTATGAGAGTCAGTGGGCTTGTAGAAGATGTCAGTGGACAGTCTGTCTCCAGAGATGGATACCGAGAGATCGAGAAAGGGGAGAGAAGTGTCCGAGATAGACCAAGTGAATTTGGGGGTGGAAGTTAGAAGTAAAGTCGATGAAATTGACGAGCTCAGCATGGGTGCAGGAAGCAGCACCAATGTAGTCGTCAATGTACCGAAGGAAAAGTTGGGGAGCAGTACCAGAATAGGTTTGGAGCACAGACTGTTCCACATAACCAACGAAGAGGCAGGCATAGCTGGGTCCCATGCAAGTTCCCATAGCTACACCCTTAGTCTGAAGAAAGTGGGAAGGGCCAAAAGAGAAGTTATTGAGTGTGAGAACCAGTTCCGCCAACCGGAGGAGGGTAGTGGTGGTGGGGCACTGGTGAGGTCTATTATCCAGAAAGTAGCAGAGGGCTTTGAGGCCTTCTTGATGGGGAATGGAGGTGTATAGGGATTGGACATCCATAGTAAAAATGAAGCGGTTAGGACTGGGGAACTGGAAGTTATTGAAGAGGTGGAGGGCATGGGATGTATCCTGGATGTGGGTGGGGAGGGACTGAAGTATGGGTGACAAAATGGAGTCCAGGTAGGCAGATACAAGTTCAGTGGGACAGGAGCAGGCAGAAACTATGGGTCTACCGGGACAGTCAGGCTTGTGGATCTTGGGGAGGAGGTAAAACCGAGTGGTACGGGGTGCGGGAATTATGAGTTTAGCGGCTGAGGATGGAAGGTCTCCGGAGTTGATAAGGGCGATGATGGTACAGGAGACAATGGTTTGATGTTTTTTGGTGGGGTCCTGTTCCAGGGGTAAGTAAGCGGAGGTGTCAGAGAGCTGCCGTTTGGCCTCAGTGAGGTAGAGGTCCGTCCGCCAGACTACTACAGCACTACCTTTGTCAGCGGGTTTGATGGTGAGGTTGGGATTAGTGAAGAGAGAGTGGAGGGCAGTATATTCAGAGGGAGTGAGATTGGAACAGGAGAGAGGAGTGGCGTTCAGAGGGAATGAGGTTGGAACAGGAGTTATCAGGAGTGAGTCAGAATTTGAAGTAGCAAGTGTGAGAGAGAGAATCGTCGTTGAAAAGAACAAATCTCATCAGGTGTGAGTTTTATTTAAGCCAATAAAAAGAAGCGAGGTGTAAGCAGAGCAGCAATTGTTAGAGCAGCCATTGTTAGACTTGGTTTTGACTCGAGCAGGATTCAGCAAAAACAGGCTTGGGAAAGCACCGACAGGGGTTATAAGTAAGTTTCCAGAAAGTAGTTTTTTTCTTTTTCTTTGTTTATTAGTATATTTCGAGTGCACTGAGAATGGGTCCAGAGTTAGTGATATGTTCTTTATGTGAGATGTGGGAACTCTGGGAGACCTCACATCTACCTAATAACTAGATCTGCACCAAGAGCAGCTCCTTAGACACCATGTTAAGGAACCAGATCTGCAGCTTGATAACCTTCGGCTCATATGGGAGACTGAGGAAGTGATAGGTAGGAGTTACAGGGAGGTAGTCACCCCTAAGTCACAGGAGGCAGGTTCCTGGGTGACCGCCAGGAGAGGGAAAGGGAATAGACAGTCAGTGCAGAGAACCCCTGTGGCTGTCCCCCTCAATATACCACTTTGGATACTGTTGGGGGAAAGACCTAACAGGGGAAAGCTGCAGTGACAGGGTCTCTAGCAAACGTCTAATTAAGTAGAGGCACTGTTGTACTTTCTTCATAACTGCACATGTGCTGGGCCCAGGGCCTGTCCTCTGAAGTGATAACACTGAGGAATTTAAAGTTACTGACCCTTTCCACCTCTGATCCCTTGATAAGGACAAGGTCATGGACCTCTGGTTTCCTCCTCCTGAAGTCAATAATCAGCTTCTTGGTCTTGCTGACGTTGAGAAAAAGGTTGTTGTTGTGGAACCACTCAGCTAGATTTTCAATCTCCCTCCTATATGCTGATTCATCACCACGCTTGATTCGGCCTATGACAGTGGTGTCATCGGCAACTTGAATATGACATTTGAACGGTGTTGGTGCATGGCCAAGTGGTTAAGGAGTTGGACTAGTGATCTGAAGGTCACGAGTTCGAACCTCAGCCGAGGCAGCGTGTTGTGTCCTTGAGCAAGGCACTTAAGAACACATTGCTCCTGCACGTTTATAGCCCAGCGGTAGCAGTTGGTGCAGTATGGACAAGACAAGAACTGTGCTTAGCCACACAGTCATAAGTATAAAGCAAGTAGAGCAGAGGGCTAAGCACACAGACTTGAGTGCTTACCAATGACATCGGTAGAAAAAGGGAAGAGGTCCTGAAGCCTGTGTATAGAGACTTATATAGCAAGCTGAAAAGCAGGGCTTCTTTGAACTGCTGCCGCATTCCCCGTGTGTGTAAATGTTCTTGCTTCCACGTCAATTTCTTCCATTTTTCTCAACCATAATGTCTGGAAAATGGCCTGCAACCTCCAGTGAGGGTAGTACATCTAAGATGTCTAGGAAAAGAATTAGCATGGATGTGAAACTGCACACGATACGGTGTTTGGAAGCTGGTTATATACAGGATTCCAAATAGCACAGATACAATTTACAGTGGGAAAGAGAAGAGGCAGGCAAAAAGGGTAATGTTGTGATAGTGACGATGGATTTCAATATACAGGGAGATTGGGAAAATTAGGTTTGTGCTGGATCCCAAGAGAAGGAAGAACTGTAGAATGCCTATGAGATGACTTTTTAGAGCAGCTTGTGGTTAAGCCCACTAGTGGAAAGGCAATTGTGTGTTGTGTAATGAGCCAGATTTGGTTAGGGAGCTTAAGATAAAGGAACCCTTAGGAGACGATGATCATAAGATGATAGAATTCACCCTGCAGTTTAAGGAGAAGATTAATTTCGAAGTATCAATACTAGAGTGGAGTAAAAGGTATTACAGAAGCATGGGAGAGGAGCTGGCCAAAGTTGACGGGAAGGGTACTCTAACAGGGATAATGCCAGAGCAGCAGTCGCTGGAGTTTCTGGGGGCAAGTCAGAAGACGCTACATAGATACAGCCAAAAGATGAAGGAGTATTCTAAAGGGAGGATGAGGCAACAGTGGGTGAAAAGGGAAGTTAAAGACAGCATAAAAGGAAAAGAGAGGGCAGATAATAGAGCAAAAATTAGTGGGAAGTTAGAGGATTGGGAAGCTTTTAAAAACCAACAGAAGGCAACTAAAAAGCCTTAAGAAGAGAAAAAAAATTAAATTTGAGGGTAAGTAGATAATAATATCAAAGAGAATTCCAAAAGTATAAAGAATAAAAGAGAAGTGAGGATGGATATCTGACTGCTGGAAAATGATACTGGAGAGGTAGTAATGGGAAATGAAGGAATGGCAGACAAATTTAATATTTGTTTTGCACCAGTCTTCATTATGGAAGGTGCTAGCAATGTGCCAGAAATTTGAGAGGTTCGGTGGCAGAAGTGAGTGTAACTTCTATTACTCAGGAGGTGCCTGGGAAGCTGAAAGGTCTGAAATTCGGTAAGTCACCTAGACCAAATGGGTTACACCCCAGGGTTATGAAGGAGATATCTGAAGAGATTGTGGCGGCATTAGTAGTAATCCTTCAAGAATTACTAGGTTCTGAAATGGTTCTGGAAGACTGGAAAATTGCAAATGTCACTCCACTCTTTAAGAAGTGAAAGAGGCAGAAAAATAAAGAACTGTTATGCCAATTAGCCAAACCTCAGTGATTAAGAAGATGTTGGAGTCCATTATTAACGATAAGATTTTGGAGTACATAGAGGCCAAAGTCAGCATGAGAGATCTCCTGCATAGGATAATTTTCAGGGGAGATCTGAGTTTTAGTGGGTGTGGTTTACTTTGATTTTCAGAAGGCCTTTGACACAATGCCATGCATGAGGTTGGTTAACAAGATAAGAGTCCATGGAATTACAGGAAATATATTAGCATGGATAAAAGATTGACTGACTGGCAGGAGCAAATAGTGATAATAAAGGGACCTTTTCTACTTAGTTGCCAATGACTCGTGGTGTTCAGCAGGTGTCAGGACAGCTTCTTTTCACATTATATGTCAATGATTTGGATGATGGAATTGATGGCTTTGTGGCCAGGTTTGCAGATGATACCAAGATGGGTAGAAGGGCAGGGAGTCTTCAAAAGCACTTAGAAGGATTGGGAGATTAGATTAGATTATGAGGACATGCAGTCCTCTTTTATTGTCATTTAGTAATGCATGCATTGAGAAATGATACAATGTTCCTCCGGTGTGATATCACAGAAACACAAGACAGCCCAAGACTGAAAAACTGACAAAAACCACATAATTATAACATATAGTTACAACAGTGCAAGCAATACCGTAACTTGATGGAGAACAGGCCATGGGCACGGTAAAAAAAAGTTCAAAGTCTCTCAAAAGTCCCATCATCTCACACAGATGGGAGAAGGAAGAAAACTCTCTTCCGGCCATGAGCTACCAGCATGCTGGAAGCACCCGACCACAGTCCGACTCTGAGTCGTCCGAAAACTTACGAGCCTCCGATCAGCCCTCCGACACCGAGCACCGAGCACCATCTCTGCTGAGCATTTCGACCCCAACCCCGGCCACCAGCAACAGGAAAAGCCGAGGATTTGGGGCCTTCCCTCCAGAGATCCTCAATCGCATAGTAGCAGTGGCAGCAAACCAGGCATTTCAGAAGTTTCTCCAGATGTTCCTCCGTGCTTCTCACGTCTGTCTCCATCAAATCAGAATTGTGCATGGCCCCTATTTAACAAATACGATATCATTTCATCGGAGAGGCCACGCGGGCTGTGTCACGCCGCCATCCTCTCCTCCCGCACTTCTTCGTCCATCTAGAAAGACAAAGAAGTGGCAGATGGAATATAGTGTAAAGAAATGTTTGGTTATGCACTTTTCTATAAGAAATAAAGGCATAGACTATTTTCAAAACAGGAAAAAATTCAAAAATCTGAGGTGCAAAGTGATTTGGAAGTCCTCATGCAGGATTCCCCAAAGGTTATCTTGCAAGTTGCGTTAGTGGTAAAGAAGGCAAGTGCAATATTAGCATTTATTTCAAGATGACTAGAATATCAAAGCAAGGATGTAATACTGACGTTTATAAGACATTGGTCAGACAGCCCCGGAGTATTGTGAGCAGTTTTGGGCCCTCTATCTAAGAAAAGATGTGTTAGTATTGGAGAGTGTCCAGAGGAGGTTCATGAGGATGATTCCAATAATGAAAGGATTAACATATGAGGAGCGTTTAGTGGTTCTGGGTCTATACTCTCTGGAGCTTAGAAGAATGTGAGGGGATTTCATTGAAATCTATCAAACATTGAATAGCTTAAATAGAGTGGATGTGGAGAGGATGTTTCCTATAGTGGGGGAGTCTAACACTAGAGGACTCAGCCTCAAAATAGAGGGCATCCATTTAGAACAGAGGTGAGGAGAAATTTCTTCACCCGGAGGGTAGTGAATCTGTGGAATTCATTGCTATAGATGGTTATGGAGGCCAAGTCATTGAGTATATTTAAAGTTGAGGTTGATAGGTTCTTGATTAGTCAAGGCATCAAAGGTTACGGGGAAAAGGCAGCAGAATGGGATTAAGAGGGCTAATAAATTAGCCATGATATAATGATGGAGCAGACTCAATGGGCCAAATGGCTTAATTCTGCTCCTACAGTCTGTCTTATGGTCTAAGATTTTATCATTGTTTTTTTTTCTGGTTTATTTTAATTATTTTGTAAATTTAGCAGGACACTTTTAATGCACTTGATACTTCTGGCACAGTGAATAAATTTTAATTATTTCTATTCAGATCAGGTCAGTTTAGCCCTTTGTCATATGCATGACAGTGCAATGAAATCCATTGCTTGTGTGAAGATCACCAAGTAACCAGTATGCATGGTAATAATAAATACAGCAATGAGCGCAGGGCATACAATAGGCGTTAGGAAATAATTAGACGCTTACGGTCATTTAAAGCATTCTTGCATGCTTTAACTGGGGCTTAACTGAGGGATAGGAAGGTAGGCCGAGGGGGTGGTGTGGCTCTACCGGTAAAGAGTGGCTTCAAATCAGTAGAAAGATGTGACATAGGATCGGAAGATGTTGAATCCTTGTGGGTTGAGTTAAGAAACTGCAAGGTAAAAGGATGTTGGTGGCAGTTATATACAGGCCTGCCAACAGTGGCTGGCAGGTGGACCACAGGTTACAACAGGAACTAGAAAAGGCGAGTCAAAAGGGCAATTTTATGCTAGTTATGGGAGATTATAACATGCAGGTCAATTGGGAAAATCAGGTTAGTAATGGACTCAAGACAGTAAGTTTGTTGAATGCCTAAGAGATGGCTTTTTAGGGCAGTTTGTCATTGAGCCTACTAGGGGATCGGCTGCACTGGATTGGGTGTTATGTAATGAACTGGAGGTGATTGGGGAGCTTAAGGTAAAAGAGCACTTAAGAGACAAAGATCACAATATAATTGTGTTCAACTTGAAATTTGGTAGGAGAAAGTAAAGTCTGATGGAGCAGTATTTCAGTGGAGTAAGGGAAATTACAGTGCTATCAGAGAGGAGTTGGCCAAAGTAAATTAGAAGGAGCTGCTGGCAGGGATGTCAGCAGAGCAACAATGGTGTGCGTTTCTGGGAAAATGAGGATGGAGCAGGAATGTGTATTCCAAAAATGAAGAAATACTCAAATAATAAAATAGTACAACAGTGACTGACAAGGGAAGTCAAAGCTATTGTTAAAGCAAGAGAAAGGGCATACAACAAATCAAAAAATAGTGGGAAGATAGACAATTGGGAAGTTTTTAAAAAACCTACAGAGAGCAACTGAAAAATCATGAGAAAGGAAAAGATGAACTATGAAAGCAAGCCAGCAAATAATATCAAAGTGGATAGTAAAAGCTTTTTCGAGTATGTTAAAAATAAAAGAGAGATGAGAGTGGATATAGGACCACTAGAAAATGAGGCAGGAGAAATGATAAGAGGGGACAAGGCAATGGCTGATGAACTAAATGAGTATTTTGCATCCGTCTTCACTGTGGAAGACACTAGCAGTGTGCCTGATGTTGTGGTGTGTGAAGGAAGAGAAGTGGGTGCAGTTACTATTACAAGGGAGAAGGTGCTCAAAAAGCTGAAAGACCTAAAAGTTCATAAGTCACCCAGACCAGATGGACTGCACCCTAGGGTTCTGAAAGAGGTAATGTTAGAGATTGTGTGGCACTAGAAATGATCTTTCAAAAGTCATTGGACTCCGGCATGGTGCCAGTGGACTGGAAAATTGCAAACATTACTCCACTCCTTAAGAAAGGTGGAAGGCAGCAGAAAAGAAATTATAGACCTGTTAGCATGGCCTCAGTTGTAGGGAAGATGTTAGAGTCAATTGTTAAGGATGAGGTGATGGAGTACTTGGTGAATCAGGACAAGATAATACAAAGTCAGCATGGTTTCCTTAAGGGAAAATCCTGCCTGACAAACATGTTGGAATTCCTTGAGGAGATTACAAGTAGGATAGATAAAGGGGATGTAGTGGATGTTGTATATTTGGACTTTCAGAAGGCTTTCGACAAGGTGCCACACATGACAAGGCTGTTTACCAAGTTAGGCGCCCATGGTATTACAAGAAAGATACTAATATGGTTAGAGCATTGGCTGATTGGTAGGAAGCAGTGAGCGGGAATAAAAGGGTCCTTTTCTGGTTGGCTGCCAGTGACTAGTAGTGTTCTGCAGGGTTCGGTGTTAACACCACTTCTTTTTATGCTATATATAAATGATTTAGATTATAGAATAGATGGCTTTGTTGCCAAGTTTGCAGATGATATGAAGATTGGTGGAGGGGCAAGTAGTGCTGAGGAAACAGGTAGGATGCAGAAGAATTTAGACAGATTAGGAGAATGGGCAAGAAAGTAGCAAATAAAATACAATGTTGGAAAATACATAGCCATGCAATTTGGAAGTAGAAATAAACGTGCAGACTATTTTCTAAATGGGAAGAAAATCCAGGAATCTGAGACACTGAGGGACTTGGGAGTCTTTGTGCAGAACACCCCGAAGGTTAACTTGCAGTTGGAGTCGGTGGTGAGGAAGGCAAATACCATGTTAGCATTCATTTCAAGAGGTCTAGAACACAAGGCTCTGGTGAGGCCTAACCTTCAGTGTTGTGAACCGTTTTGAACACCTCATCTTAGAAAAGATGTGCTGGCATTGGAGATGGTCCAGAGAAGGTTCACAAGGATAATTCCAGGAATGAAAGGGTTAACATCCGAGGAATGTTTGATGGCTCTGGGTCTATATTTTCTGGAATTCAGAATGATGAGGGGGGGATCTCATTGAAACCGTTCAAATGCTGACAAGCCTAGACAGAGTAGATGTGGTAAGTATGTTTCCCATGGTGGGAGAGTCTAGGACAAGAGGGCACGGCCTCAGGATAGAGGGGTACCCTTTCAAAACAGGGATGTGGAGAAATTTCTTTAGCCAAAGGGTGATGAACTTGTGGAATTTATTACCACATGCAGCTGTGGAAGCCAGGTCGTTGGGTGTATTTAAGGCAGAGATTGATAGGCTCTTGACTGGATGTGGCAGCAAAGGTTACAGGGAAAAGGCCGGGAACTGGGTTGAGGAGGAGACAGAAAAACGATCAGCCATGATTGAATGTCGGAGCAGACTTGATGGGCCAGTTGGCCTAATTCTGCTCCTATGTCACATGGTCTTTGGTCTTAATCAGCTGACAATGCAATTTTAGCTTTGAGTTTTGCTAATTTCAGCAGTGCAGACCTGCATTACACAGCTCGTTACCACTGCGCAGAAGTGCAAGTAGTGAGGGACAGGTATGAATGATAAAATGACTCATGGAGGCAGGCAGGACCAAGCCAACCATGTAGGCTTTACGCTGGGTCCTAACAAAAGTAAAGCCACACAAAGGGAGACGATATAGATGGAGCATTCCATGCCACTCTTAAATATAGTCATGAAGAGAAATACAACACATGAATAGGCCACTAAACACAGTCAGTCCATTCAGATTTATTTATAACATACAGTGAAATGTGTCATATACATTAACAACCGACACTGGGAGCAGCCTGCAAGTGCTGCCACACATTCTAGCGTCAATATAGCAATCCCACAATGTTCAGCAGCATAACACAGAACGCAACAAAACAGAATGTACAGGCAACAAAGCAACAGCAGTGAATCAAGCCGCCTTCCTTTCTCCCATCCACCCACCCATGCACATACATAGTCCTCTAACCCCAGGACAGGCTATCTCCAACGGACTTGTGGATTCGCAGGCACTGATCCCCAGCAGATTTGCGGAGATTTGCAGATTCCATGTCCAGCATCACCCACCCATTTACACCCATCTTACATTCAGCCCTTTTTCATATTCTCCCTACTTTCTCTCAGCTTTCCTAAGATTATGCCGCTCCAGTATATATACTAGACAATTTAAAGAGGTCAATTTACCTGTTATGCTGAGATACATCCCAGGATGCGCTGGGACACAACATCGGTGATGTAACCTAGGGTCAATGGTTGTTTCGTGTCTTTCAACATCAGACACCCTCGCCGAGGCAACCCCACTCTGGCTCGCATCTCAGCAGCTTTGGTCCAGAGGTCAAACCTCTTGATCCATAGCCTCCATCCTGGAAACTCACTCAGCAGCCTCTACAATGATTGTGCTGCCTCTTCCCTTTGCAACCCCTGTTATGACAAGGAGAGAGAGTAGGTTCTGCGGAGCGAGCAACTAGCAAAACCTCTACACCCCACCTCCATAATCTCACAACATGCCCTACACTCCTGTCTCTGACACTGCCCTACTAGATCCTGGTATTTGGCCTCCTTACACCCAAACACCTCCTGCATCACTTATGCTTAATATGTTCCTGTCAATCTGCTTATATGATGCTATGTGTCTGTGATGCTGCTGCAGGCTTTTCATTGTGCCTGTACATACATGAACTTGTGCCTCTTACAATAAGCTGGACTTTGGCTTTGACTTTGAACCTGCTCAACTTTGAGATGTCAGGGGAAACTGCTAGAGCACCCAGCAGAATCCCAGCCAGTCACAGGTACATAGAACATTGAACAGTACAGCACAAAAAAAAAGGTCCTACAGTCCACAATGTTGTGCCGAACCAATTAAATTAGTAATTTAGTGGCCAACTAAACTTCTACCTATGAAATTGTTCATGTCCTTCCATATCCCTCACATTTATGTGCCTATCCAATCATCTTAGAAGTCCCAAATGTATTTGCCTTTATCACCACCGCAGGCAGTTCATTCCAGGCACCCACCATTTTGTGTAAAAAAAAGGTTGCCCCTCAATTTGCCTTTAAAATTACCTCCACCCACCTTAAATGCACGCCCTCTGGTATTAGACATTTTGACCCTGCGAAAAAGATACTGTCTGCCTACTCTATGTAGGCCTCTCATAATCTTATAAACCTCTATCAGATCTCCCCTCAACCTCCACCACTTCAGAGAAAACAACACAAATTTATCTATCCTCTCATTATAGCACTGGCTTTCTAATCTAGGCAACACCCTGGTAAACCCCTTCTGCACCCTCTCCAAAGCCTTCCTGTAATGGGGTGACCAAAACTGTATATAATACTCAGGATGTAGCCTAACTAGGAGCTGCAACAAAACTTCCTGACTTTTGAACTCAATGCCTCAAATAATAAATATAAGCGTGCCAGATGCTTTCTTAAGCATCCTAACAACCTGTGTCGCCACTTTCAGGGAGTTATGAATGTGGGCCCCAACATCTCTCTGCTCATCAGCACTGTTAAGTGTCTTGCCCTTAACTGTGTAATGTCTCTTTGCATTTAACTTATGTACCAAGGTGCAACACTTCACATTTGGCCAGGTTAAACTCCATTTGCTATTTCTCCACCTATATCTGCAACTGATCTGTATCCCGCTGTATTCTTTGCCAGTCTTCTACACTACCCACAACACCACCAACCTCCGCATCATCTGCAAACTTACACCCATCCACGTTTTCATCCAGGTCACTTATAAACATCACAAATAGCAGAGGTCTCAGTACAGATCCCTGTGGAACACCAGTAACTTCAAAACATTAAACTAATTCAAAGGAAGACATGGGAGACTGAAATGGGGGTCTAATTTCGTGTTTATTTTAAGTGAGTCGTGCACGAATCACATAGTAGCATGATGATGTATACAATTCATGTATTTATTCATATAACCCATAACAGATTATTTAAATGAACAAGAATGCTTAACCAATGTATACACAAGATTACTCAAGTATTATTGAAATATTAAATACACAACAGTAAGACACATCTTGCCTCACACAAAACCACACCGGCTCTCCCTAATTAGGCCATGTTTTCCAAATGCTCATAAATCCTGACCCTAAGAATTCTCTCCGGAGCATGCAAACTCCACACAGAGGTCAGGACTTAAAAAGGGTCCCTGGCATTGAAAGACTAAAGCCTCTTCATCTCACTTTTTTGCCCTCACACATTTAACCTGCTCGCCCGTATATGGATCTACATGGTAAACTTTAACCGCCTCCAGCAGTGGCAGATTTGATTTGTAATGAAGGTTCTTCTTAATTCCCCTTTGGGTTTACTTTACTTCACTTTACTTTATTGTCGCCAAACAATTGATACTAGAACGTATAATCATCACAGCCGTATTTGATTCTGCGCTTCCCGCTCCCTGGATTACAAATACTAAATATTAAAAATATTTAAAATAGTAAAAATTAGTAAATATTAAAAATTTAAATTATAAATCATAAATAGAAAATAGAAAAATGGAAAGTAAGGTATTGCAAAAAAACCGAGATGCAGGTCCGGATTTTTAGAGGGTACGGCCCAGATCCAGGTCAGGATCCGTTTAGCAGTCTTATCACAGTTGGAAAGAAGCTGTTCCCAAATCTGGCCGTATGAGTCTTCAAGCTCCTGAGCCTTCTCCCAGAGGGAAGAGGGACAAAAAGTATGTTGGCTGGGTGGGTCATGTCCTTGATTATCCTGGCAGCACTGCTCCGACAGCGTGCAGTGTAAAGTGAGTCCAAGGACAGAAGATTGGTTTGTGTGATATGCTGCGCCGTGTTCACGATCTTCTACAGCTACTTTCGGTCTTGGACAGGACAACTTCCATACCAGGTTGTGATGCACCCTAGAAAAATGCTTTCTACAGTGCATCTATAAAAATTAGTGAGGGTTTTAGGCCAAATTTCTTTTGTTTTCTCAGGAAGTAAAGGCGCTGGTGGGCCTTCTTGGCAGTGAACTCTGCTTGGTTGGACCAAGTCAGGTCATTTGTGATATTGACCCTGAGGAACTTAAAGCTTTTGACCTGTTCCACTTGCGCACCACTGATGTAAATTGGGTCGTGCGGTCCGCTACTCCTTCTGGAGTCAACAACCAATTCCTTCGTCTTGCTGACGTTGAGGGATAGGTTATTGTCTTCGCACCATGCCACCAGGTTCTTAATTTCCTCTCTGTACTCAAACTCATCATTGCCCAAGATACAGCCTACAATTGTTGTGTCATCAGCAAACTTTCTTGTTGATAATCTTTCATTGATAGCATTTAGTTTTTTTCACATACAGAAACTCTGTTCAAACCTACTAAAACTCTACAGAATTTGAATAAGCTCTATTAGGCCTCCTCTTGTGCCATGATGAGGCCACCCTCAGGGTGAGGGAATAACACTTTATATTCTGTCTGGGTAGTCTCCATCCCAATGGCATATCAATTTCTCCTTCCAGTTAAAAAAAAATTCCTCCCCCTCTCCTCTTTTTCTATTTCCCACTCTGGCCTCTTAAATCTTCTCACTCACCTATCACTTCCCCCTAGGTCCCCTCATCTTTTCCTTTCTCCAATGGTCCACTCTCCTCTCCTGTGAGATTCCTTCCTCTCCAGCCCTTTATCCATTCAACCCACCCGCTTCACCTATCACCATCTAGCCTCCTTCCCCTCCCTCCACCTTTTTATTCTAGCGTCTTCCCCCTTCCTTTCCAGTCCCGAAGAAGGGTCTCGGCCCAAAACGTCGGCTCCAAGTCCATTTCCGTAGATGTGGTCCAGTCTGCAGTGTTCCTCTAACATTTTGTGTGCGGTGCTTTAGATTTCCAGCATCTGAAGATTTTCTCGTATCACTATTAGAACTGCCTTCTCCTTTCAAGTCAAAAAATCAAAATCAAATTAAGCTTAATTACCATTCAAACATTACATGGATACAGTTGAATGAGACAGTGTTCCTCTGGGGTCAAGATGCATAACATGCATTCAAAATAATGAAAGTTAAAAAAAACACACACATTGCTACACTAGAAAACACATGTGTAGTCCAAAACCCCGAGCAACATGCAAATTGATGGTGCAGCTCCTGGCAATCCCAGACATTCCACCTCTCCCGGAAGTTCCGGGAGTCTCTCGCATATGAATAGTGGCTCCTTGATGCCCGCAGATTATATACAGTATCACAGAAATCAATATTTTTGAGAGCGAGCAAGCAAAAGAAAGCAAGAGAGAGTGCGGGAGAGAAAGCAAGCGAGAGCACGAGAAAGCAAGCGAGAGCGCGAGAGAGCGAGAGAGCGAGAGAGAGAGAGCGAGAGAGAGAGAGCGAGAGAGAGAGCAAGCGAGAACGTGTGAGCGACCATGTGAGAGAGAGAGCAAGAGTGCGCCATGGCAGAGTGTTCCGAAAAGAAAGAAAATATAAAACGTACGTCGCCCCAGACTACACTAAAGTGTACCCCTGCCTAATAGGGGTGAAAAATAATGACAGTGTTGCTCGCTGCACTGTTTGCAACAGTGACTTTTCTATTGCCCATGGTGGGTTAAGACTGTAAAAGACATGTTGAGGTGAGTTTAACAGGTGTCATTCGTTCATTAGCATAGCTAACGTTATTTAAACTAGCTGGCTAGCTGCTAAGGAGCTACTCTACTGCAGACATCCCACCTCTCCCAGAAGTTCCAGGAGTCTCCCGCAAATTGATGGTGCTACCTCCCTGAAATGAGTTTTTGCAGGGTGGGATGTCTGCAATCCAGCCTGTCATTCCACCAGTCAAGCACTGGAGGGCAGCACGGACAGGAGAGGCCAGCCCCCAATCAAACACAGACGCCACGCTACACCGACTCCAGCATCTCCTCACCTGGACTCAGCAGCGGGCAAGCTCGCGGCTTGAGGCCTAGTCCTTCCTACAACTGTGGCCACGCTGCTGCCTTGTCGCCTGTCTCACCATCGAGCAAGGAAAACAAGCCTTCTGCATCTTACATTATCAATGTCGAACAGGGTCTTGTGATCACAAGAGAAATGTCCAAAACAGTCATTCATGGTCACACTGTACTAGCCTGATCATCGCTTTATCATCTCAGGAGTCCTGACAGAGCTGGAAAGATGCATTTTGAAAGTGTTCTGCACTCTTTGAGCTAATGCCAAAGCCACAGTGATATCATTAGTATCGAAACAAACTTAAATTCCATTTCTCCTTTCCTAAATATTGCATTATGTCATGAATATTTGCGGCCAAGTCCTATATTTGTCCCGCATGCAAATGAATAATTAAAGGTCAGTTATGTATTTAACCAAGAGGGAGGGAGCGATGAATCCAGCAAATTGATTATTATTTATTTACTTGCTATATGGCATACAGCCAGATACCATCAAAGCTTTTAAAAATATACGCACGGCGATAAGGGTCCATGAGTTTAAAAGGTTTTTACGATCTGTTCTTAATCCAGGTGAAAGAAGGGAAGATAGAGCCTAGAATATGTAACAGTATAGTACTGGAACATACCTTTTGGTCCACCGTGTCTGCGCTGAGCTCTCTCTTACTGCCTGTTATACCGCTGGTGTTCAGGGTATCAAAGAAAGTCCTCTTATCTCTGGCAGTGTTCAAGGCTTCTTTCATCTCGTCAGAAGCATCCTCTCAGTTTCACTACTGTCAGCCACACAGGTTGGTGGTAGAGACTCAAGAATATTGAAGCACTCAGATCTAGAAGGATTCTTCATTGCTGTTTCTGTAAAACTTTTGTTACTGAAGCCTCCAAACCCTACGATAAGGTTGCGGTCCTCTGAACATAACACTGATTTAAATCAAATCTCTTCTGCCTGTCCGTTCCCTGGGTCTTTTATGTACTTTTCTAACATCCTCTCAAATGCTGCTATTGTAGATTTATAAGAGGGAAAAGATTGGCTTTATTTGTCACAAGTGCATGGAAACACACAGTGAAATGTGACATTGGCTTCAACAACCAACACTGTCCAAGGATGTGCTGGAGGAGGCCTGAAAGTGCTGCCATGCTTTATAGCACACTTACAACTTACTAACTTTAACCCGTACGCCTTTGGAATGTAGAGGAAACCCACACAGCCTTAGGGAAAATGTACAAATTCCTCACAGACAGCAGTGGAAGTGAGCCCCGATCGCAGTCGCTGTAAAGTATTATGCCAACCATTATGCTACCGTGTCACCCTGCTCCCACCACTCCGTCTAAAATTCCTGCCTCACTCACCTCCTTTAAAATTTACCCCTCTCACTTTAAATTTGTATCCTCTAGTATTTGACATTTAGATCCTGACTATTACACTGTTTTGAAGCCTCCGTCAGTCAGGGTCAACCATGGATGTTGCATCCCAGCTGTACGATAGGGCAGTACGATATGGATGCATCTTAGGAGGACGATGGTGCCTAACGGCAACTCCTTTACTTGCATCTTCAGAAACAGCTCTATTTCCATCTTTAATATCTCTATTTTTCCCTTTCAGGGTTCTTTTGAAGACCCTGACCTGGAGTTACACGCTGACTTCGGTTCTTTGCGGAAATGGGACCCGCTCTTGGGGCCTCACGACCGGCCGCTTTTCGATGTGCCTAGGAAGCGGCCGGGAAGACTAGAGCACCTTCAGGGTGCCAGATTTTCGTGGCTCTGGAGCTGGGTGGATCAAAGGCCGGTGCTTCCACCGCCTGACGGAAGAGCGTAAGCAGCAAGCTGGCTGCTGGCTGTGTGCCCAGACACACGAGTCCGTTGGGCACAGAGCTTGGAAGAAGCGACGCAACCGACTTTTAACACCATAAATCGGCGAGTTGTCTTGTTATGTCTCCCCTCTCTTTCCCTTATTGGGGGGGAGGGGGGAGAGAGAGAGAGAGCCTGTGGTATGTCGAATACTGGGTGAACAAGTAGTCTTTGGGGTACTGCAAATCTGTGTCTTTATTGCTGCTTTGCTGCACGCTTGAGTGCTCGGTGGGGGGTGCCGATGCTTTTTGCTGGCGGGGGAGGGGGGTCATTGCTTTACTGTTACATATCCGTGGGGGGGTAGCTGGAGTGGCTTTGGGGTTCTAACGTTTACCTGTCATTCTTTCTTTGGGGCACTCCTCTGTTTTCGAAGAAGAAGAATTTCAGGATGTATATTGTATGCATTTCTCTGACATTAAATGTACCAATTGAAAATTGAAACTATTGAGAGCAAGCTGTTGCCCATGTAACAAGCTACCCCTCTCAACACATCTGATGAACCAAAAGAAACCCCAGAGACCGATGTAGTTTGGTCGCAGGAGTTGCCAGTCAGTGTTGAACTCAACGTAGGAGTGTTTAGGGACTCAGCTCTGGATTATTCCCTTGAGGTTTACTCCCAAAGCCTTCCCCATGAATGGGATAAAGCAAAGTAGCAGAAGTTTGAAATCAGAGTTTTCCTTCTCCTAGATGAGCTGTCAACCACAACTGACAAGCCACACATACCCCAAACAATTGGTTTTAAGGCACCAGTAATCTGCATTTGCCCCTTCTCCTGATAGTAGAAATTGGACACGCAAGAGGCAGGAAATATGATCCCGATGTTGGGGGAGTCCAGAACCAGAGGCCACAGTTCAGGAATAAGGGGTAGACGATTTAGAACGGAGTTAAGGAAAAACTTTTTCGCACAGAGGGATGCGGATCTGTGGAATGCTCTGCCTCAGAAGGCAGTGGAGGTCAATTCTCCGGATTCTTTCAAGAAAGAGTTAGATAGAGCTCTTAAAGATAGCGGAGTCAAGGGATATGGGGAGAAGGCAGGAAAAGGGTACTGATTGTGGATGATCAGCCATGATCACAGTGAATGGCGGTGCTGGCTCAAAGGGCCGAATGGCCTACTCCTGCACCTATTGTCTATTGTCTATTGTTCGACCAGGCTTAGTCGCTAAGCCATATATGAAGACCAGGTGCTGGACTTGGTTGTCAGAGGCTATTTGAAAGACACACCATTGTGAGCATTTAATAGATAGTGGGATCTTGACCCCATTACCACCCCCAGCTATAACGATCTATGTCTCTCATAATTTTATAAGCTTCTGTCAGGGATCCCTCAGCCTCTGCCATTCCAGAGAAAACAATCAAAGTTTGTCCAGCCTACACTTATAGGTCACACACTATACAATCTAGGCACACCCTGATAAATCTCTTCTGAACCCTTTCCAAGACATCCACATCCTTCTTGGGGTGGGGTAACTGGGTGACCAGATTGCACACACTTCTCCAAGTGCAGCCGAGTCAATGTTTTTTGTAGCTGCAACATGACTTCCTTCCTCTTATAGACCATAAGACCATAAGATCATAAGATACAGGAGCAGAAATAGGCCATTTGGCCCATTGAGTCTACTTCACCATTCAATCATGGGCTGATTCAATTCTTCCAGTCATCTCCACTCCCCTGCTTTCACCCCATACCCTTTGATGCCCTGGCTAATCAAGAACCTATCTATTTCTGCCTTAAATACACCCAATGACTTGGCCTCCACAGCCGCTCATGGCAACAAATTCCACAGATTTACCATCCTCTGACTATAGTAATTTCTCCGCATCTCTGTTCTAAAGGACGTCCTTCAATCCTGAAGTCGTGCCCTCTTGTCCTAGAATCCCCTACCATGGAAAATAATTTTGCCATATCTAATCTGTTATGCCTTTTAACATTTGGAATGTTTCTATGAGGTCCCCCCTCATTCTCCTGAACTCTAGGGAATACAACCCAAGAGCTGCCAGACGTTCCTCATACGGTAACCCTTTCATTTCTGGAATCATTCTCATGAATCTTCTTTGAACCCTCTCTAATGTCAGTATATCCTCTCTAAAAAGATGTGAGCACAAAACTGCACACAATACTCCAAGTGTGGTCTCACGAGTGCCATATAAAGCTTCAACATCACGTTCCTGCTCTTATATTCTATACCTCTAGAAATGTATGCCAACATTGTATTCGCCTTCTTTACAACTGACTCAACCTGGAGGTTAACCTTTTGGGTATCTTGCACAAGGACTCCCAAGTTATACTCAAAGGCCCATCTGTGATCACTTTTATACCATGCTGTCCATAACCACAACCAACCTAAAGGATTTTTACAGAGCTTTATTCATAGATGGGTTCTAGTTTGTACTCCTTCCCCTCCCCTCATCTTCTTATTTTGATTTCTGCCCCCTTCCTTTAGAGTCTGATGAAGGATCTCAAATGGAAATGCCAACTATTTATTCCTTTCTGTAGATGCTGCCTGATCTGCAGAGTTCTTCCAGCATTTTGTGTGTGTTACTCTGGATTTCCAGCATCTGCAAAAGGTCTTGTGTTTCTGTGTGCTATTTTGATTGGCCACTGTAGATTATCCCTAACATGTAGGTGAATGGTAGAATCTGGAGTGGCGAGAGGTGGGGGCAGAATTAATCGGAATGTGGGAAGAATGAAATTGGATTTGTGTAGGACAAAGATAATTGTTACTTGATTGATAGGTGGAATGAAGGGCCTGAATTTAACTCTACTGTGTAACTTTCACTGGGAATGGTTACTGTGTGAAAACGGTTCTAGATAGGTTGAAAGGAATCGATTGTAAAGAGGCAAAACAAACAAGCAGTGGAAATATTAGATAATGTGCAAGGCAAGCAATATGACTATAACAGTGTATCTATATAAACACTTCAAAGCTGAATAGATCAAACAAATATAGAGCTCTATGAGCTTGGTCATAGAGGAAAGAAACGGTTGAGATCAGAGTCTGTATAATCTGATACCAGGGATGGAGGAGGAGAAGATGACTGGGGAGAGATTTCTCGTGTTTAGCGCTTTGCTAGAATGATAATATTCTGAACTTGCAAGAGGTTGTTCATCTTGCTTAAACTTTTAATTCTGCTGACGGCTCCCCAAATTTCTTCTTTATTTCAGCCTTCCTGTTCCTGAACTCTTTTCTGTTGTTCTGTGGTACCACTGGATCTCAAAGGGCAAAATTCTCACCTGTAGACACTGGGTTCAAGACTCACCATGGAGATCACAGCATAAAAACCAGAGCGACCCTCCATTGTAGTGCTGAGGGAGCACAATTGTATTTAAGATTTTACTTTCATGCAATAGCCAAACTCTATGTCCAGATAAAAGGTCTTTATCTGAAATGTTGGCTATTTCTTTCCACAGACCTTTTGTGTTCCTTCAGCAGCTGGACTCCTGTTCCAGATTCTAATATTAGCAATCTCTTCTGTCTCTATAAATCTGTCAGCACCATCTTTTGGCATCAAAAACAGAGTAGTGTCTCTTCTATCAAAATTAGAATCAGAATCAGGCTTAATATCACCAGTGTACATTGTGAAATTTGTTGTCTTTGTGGCAGCAGTACAATGTAACACATAATAATAGAGAAAAACTGCGAATTACAGAAAGTACTGTGGTGAGCATTTGGTCCATGACGTCAAGCAAGAGAATCTTCTTTAGCTCAACAGCCAGTTTTATTGCAATAAGCACAAAACAGACCAGGCGCTATGATCAGTGGAGAGAACTGTTCCGTCTCATACAGATGGGGGAGGTGATTATCACACACCCAGTTACAGTCAGGGTGACCCACAAATACACATGTGAGTAACTGTATAACACAAGCTCAGATGTAACAATAAATGAACTTCAACATTCCACCATACTGTAATCCCACAAGTGCATTTTAATCAAGAACAATAAATAGCGCTGGCCACCAGGAGTGCTGGGGCAGGCTGTTGCCTCTTCACCACCCTTCCAGAGCCCCACAGAACAGTGCATTATATATATATAATTGAATTAATTAAGTAGTGCAAAACTAAAACTAAAAAATGTAGTGATGTAGTGTCCATGGGTTCAATGTCCATTCAGAAATCAGATGGCAGGGAGGACGAAGCGGTTCCTGAAACGCTGAGCGTGTGTCATCAGGCTCCTGTTCTTCCTTCCTGATGGCAGCAATGAGAACAGGGCATGGGGGTGATGGGGGTCCTTAATGATAGATGCCCCCCTTTTGAATCATCGCTCCCTGAAAATGTCCTGGATACTACGGATGCTAGTGGCCATGATGGAGCTGACCGTTTACAGTCCTCTGCAGCTTATTTCAATCCTGTGCAGTAACCCACCGTGCCTCCTCCCATATCAGGCGGTGATGCAGCCAGTTAGAATGCTGTCCATCATGCACCTAGAAATTTGAAAGTGTCTTCGGTAACATACCACATCTCTTCAAACTCATAATGAAATATAGCCTCTGTCATTTCCTCTTGGTAGCTGCATCGATATGTTGGGGCCAGGATAGATCTTCAGAGATGTTGACACTCAGAAACTTATTATCATCATTATGTACCGTGTCGTATGACATGGGCAATCGTAGTTTACCCTTTATCCATGACTATGATTGCTCCTCGCAAATTTTTCAACTGAAGTGGCTTGCCATTGCCTTCTTCTGAGCCCATAACCCCAGTCATTATCAATACTCTTCAGAAATTGTCTGCTTGGCATCAGCTTTCGCATAACCAGGACTTGTGATATGCATCAGCTGCTCATACGACCATTCACCGCCAGCTCCCATGGGTTCACGTGACCCTGATCGGGGGCGAGGGGGGGGGGATAAGCAGGTGCGACACATTAAAGGTGACCTGCGGCCTATTGGAGGGAAGGAGTGCCTTACATCTCCTTTGGTAGAGACATATCTCCATCCAGCCATCCTGTATCACGTTAAAAACTACTTAATGGATCACGATATTGCACAGTACAATTAAGAAGCTGAAAACATATATTACACAACCTGTGACAGCTTAGAAGCAGGGTAGCAAATGTGTGGACTTGTGGTTATGGTCTTTTGATGCCATGGAAAGGTGTGAGTACTACCCTGTGGAAGAGTAGCCCACACAGACATTGCTCCTTCAAAGTGAAAATAAGAGCAGAGAATCCTCTCATCTGGAGGGATAAGTTGTTGGCCACAGGGTACTCACCTGCTTCTTGTGACATGGTGTCCTTATGTGTCTTTTGCACCCTCACGTTCTCTGTAAAGAGGACTGTCACCTCTGGATAGGGGCCACTGGAAGGTGGTCTCGGTTGCAACCCAATGTTTGAAGATGACAATTCTTCATGGACTCAGGCAAAGCGATACCCCAAGTGTAAATTTCCAGTGGGGTCAACGGAACTGAACTGGATTTGGAACTGAAGAGTCAGGTGTGTTGTATCATGGCCTGTGTGACGAGAGTCCTTGACAAGGATGCTTTGGATCCAAATGATGGAGAATCCAAGGCTAGGGTTGAGGCACGGTGTCAAACTGGATCCAGAACGAGCACAAGACAAATGCTAGATGATATTACTAGTAAGGCTTATAACTGAGCACCGAGGCTCTTTCCAGGAGTTCTTTAAGTACTCCAAACATGATTGCCAATTAGCGGGATGGTCCTGAACCTTTAAAGGGACTACACCAGCTATCCATATTCTGGAGAGTTAGACCGTCTAAGTCCCGGAAGCCAGCACAGTTAGGTGTGTGTCATAATAGGAACCCCTCCCCTACGGCCGATTCCTGCCGGCCCTGGCTGCTTGGAAAGATGATGACTGTAGTCATGGCTGAGATCCAGACCCAAGATGTCCCCTTCAGGAACCCAGCACCGTTCATTCAAATCCTTTCCAGTGCACAAGGAGCTGCCAAAATGTCCCAAATAGTTTATGAATTCAAAATTCTTCTCACGGTGTAGACCTGTTCCCCATCGACCAGCCTGAGTGGTGGCAGGACTGATGGTGATGGGGCTCAAGGGCTGGTGTTCACAGGATTTAATGTGGAAAGTGGGATTGACCTTGAGGGTCTTGGGGAGCTGCAAGGTGTAGGCCACTGGGATTATTTTCCTGTGAATCTTGAAGAACCCAATGAACTTAGGCACCAGTTTCCTGCACTCCACTCAGAAAGGCAAATCCGAAGTCGACAGCCAGACCTATTGCCCAGGCTGAAAACTGATCCCTGTCTTCTCTTCTGGCTATCCCTTATTTCAGCCTTCGGGGTAGAAGCTAACAAAACTTTCCCTGCCCTAGTCCATTTCCCCTCGATCTTCAGCCACAGGAGCCCCAACCTTGGCCTCCTGCTCAGGGAAAAGAGGTGGAGGATACCCAAATTGGCATTCAAAAAGGTACATCCCGTGCATTGAATGTTGTAAACTTTTGTGGGTGACCTCTGCCCACATTAAATGGTTGCACCACTCGTCTGGTCTTTCAAAGGCCAGGCACTTTATGGTTCATTCCATATCTTGGTTCACTCATATATGGCCACTGGACTGTGGGTGAAACCTAGACGAAAAACTCGCTGTTGCCCAATCAGCTCACAGAACACCTTCCAAAAAGGCGAAGCTAATTGCAGAACACGATTTGACTCAATGTCCACCCAGAAACCATGGATCCTGAAGACTTGGTGCAGGACAAATTTGGCCATCTCCACCGCAGATGGTAGCCTGTCCAAGGCAATGAAAAATGATCAACTGTTACCATAACAGACTTCCCTTTGGAAGGAGGAAGACCCGTGACAAAGTCCATGGAGATGTGAGATGTGCCCCCATGGTCTTTCTGGAACAGGTAGAGGGTGAAGGAGCCCTTGAGGATGGGTGTGGGTCTCCTTGTTATGGGCACACACCTTGCATACCTAACGTATTGACGGACCTCCCTCACCTTTCCAGGTCACTAATATTTTCTCTCAATGAACTCAAGGGTCCTGGCAATCTCTGGGTGAGATATCAATCTCGATGCATGTCCCCACTGAAGAACCTGAGGCTGCATATGACTAGGAACGAACAGTCGACCTGGAGGGCCATTCTGAGGAATCTCCCCATGCGCCTGGGCCTTGCGAACAAGTGTGTCAATCCCCAATGAACTGGCACTATCACCTTGGTTTGGGGCAAAATGGTGATAGGCTGCTCTTCTTGTTCAGCTGATGGGACAAGGCATCTGGCTTCTGGTTCTTTAACCCCAGTTAATAGGTCAGGAGAAAATTAAAATGGGTTAAAGAAAAGAGACCACCTGGCCTGCCTAGAATTCAGTCTCTTGGCCTCCTGAATGTAATTCAGGTTCTTGTGGTCTGTCCAAATGACAAAAGGTTCTTGGCCCCCTCGAGCCAGTGATGCCATTCCTCCAGAGCCTTTTTGACCACAAACAGCTCTCTATTTCCAGTGTTGTAGTTCACCAGGGATTGCCAGCTGCAAAAGAGCACACACAGGTGCAGTTCATTGTCCAAAGGTGTCCATTGAGATGTCACTGCACCCACTCCAACATCCAAAGCGTCTGTTCTCCTCCATGATGAAGGGAAGATCCGGGTAGGAGCAACCGAAATGGGATCTGTCGTGAAACGATGTTTGACATCTACAAAAGCAGCCTCCGCTTCGGTAGTCCAAACAAAAGGGCCCGTGGATCTCTTGGTTAGTGCTGTCAGCGGCGCTGAAGTTTCTGATGAACTTTCGATTAAAGTAGGCAAATCCTAGGAATCGCTGGACTTGTTTCACACTGGATGATTGTGGCCAGTCTCTGACTGCCTGCATCTTACTAGGGTTCATCTTTAGATTGCCATTAGAGATGATAAAACCCAAATATGAAATGGTGGTTATGTGAAATTCAGACTTCTCCAGCTTGACGTAAAGTCCATGATCAAGAAACCTCTTTAGAATATCTCTGATGTAACGTGCTCCTCCATGGACTTCGAGAAAACTAGGGCGTCAACCAAGTAGACAAAGGCATACTTATGGAGGGCATCCCAGAGCACATCATTTATAAAGGCCTGGAAAACTGCTGGCACATTCACAAGGCCGAAGGACATGACCAAGTACTTAGAGTGCCCTGTCAGTGTGTGGAATGTCATCTTCCGCTCATCACCCTCCTTTATGTGAACCAGATTGTATGCACTCCGCAAGTCTCGTTTCGAGAATACTCGTTCCCCTTGGAGAATCTTGAAATCAGTGTTCATGAGTGGAAGAGGGTAAATATTCTTGACCATTATACAATTTAGCCCTGTATAATCAATACATGGCCACAGGTTCCCACCCTTTTTCTGTACAAAGAAGAAGCCAGTGCCAGCTGGTGAGGTGGAAGGCCAAATGAATCCCAGGGCTAGAGTCTTCTTTAAAACTCCTCCATGATGGCTAGTGTAACCCCACTTTTTAAAAAAGGAGGGAGAGAGAAACTGGGGAATTATAGACCAGTTAGCCTAACGTTGGTGGTGGGGAAACTGCTGGAGTCAGTTATCAAAGATGTGATAACAGCACATTTGGAAAGCAGTGAAATCATCGGACAAAGTCAGCATGGATTTGTAAAAGGAAAATCATGTCTGACGAATCTCATAGAATTTTTTGAGGATGTAACTTGTAGAGTGGATAGGGGAGAACCTGTGGATGTGGTATATTTGGATTTTCAAAAGGCTTTTGACAAGGTCCCACACAGGAGATTAGTGTGCAAACTTAAAGCACACGGTATTGGGGGTAAGGTATTGATGTGGATAGAGAATTGGTTAGCAGAAAGGAAGCAAAGAGTGGGAATAAATGGGACCTTTGCAGAATGGCAGGCGGTGACTAGTGGGGTACCGCAAGGCTCAGTGCTGGGACCCCAGTTGTTTACAATATATATTAATGACTTGGATGAGGGAATTAAATGCAGCATCTCCAAGTTTGCAGATGACACGAAGCTGGGCGGCAGTGTTAGCTGTGAGGAGGATGCTAAGAGGATGCAGGGTGACTTGGATAGGTTGGGTCAGTGAGCAAATTCATGGCAGATGCAATTTAATGTGGATAAATGTGAAGTTATCCACCTTGCTGGCAAAAATAGGAAAACAGATTATTATCTGAATGGTGGCCGATTAGGAAAAGGGGAGGTGCAACGAGACCTGGGTGTCATTATACACCAGTCATTGAAAGTGGGCATGCAGGTACAGCAGGCAGTGAAAAAGGCGAATGGTATGCTGGCATTTATAGCGAGAGGATTCGAGTACAGGAGCAGGGAAGTACTATTGCAGTTGTACAAGGCCTTGGTGAGACCACATCTGGAGTATTGTGTGCAGTTTTGGTCCCCTAATCTGAGGAAAGACATCCTTGCCATAGAGGGAGTACAAAGAAGGTTCACCAGATTGATTCCTGGGATGGCAGGACTTTCATATGAAGAAAAACTGGATGAACTAGGCTTGTACTCGTTGGAATTTAGAAGATTGAGGGGGGATCTGATTGAAACGTATAAAATCCTAAAGGGATTGGACAGGCTAGATGCAGGAAGGTTGTTCCCGATGTTGGGGAAGTCCAGAACGAGGGGTCACAGTTTGAGGATAAGGGGGAAGCCTTTTAGGACAGAGATTAGGAAAAACTTCTTCACACAGAGAGTGATGAATCTGTGGAATTCTCTGCCACAGGAAACAGTTGAGGCCAGTTCATTGGCTATATTTAAGAGGGAGTTAGATATGGCCCTTGTGGCTACAGGGATCAGGGGGTATGGAGGGAAGGCTGGTGCAGGGTTCTGAGTTGGATGATCAGCCATGATCATAATAAATGGCGGTGCAGGCTCGAAGGGCCGAATGGCCTACTCCTGCACCTATTTTCTAAGTTTCTATGTTTCTATAACACTTTTTACCGGGCCTGAGAGCATGTATAATCAACCCTGTGGAGGACAAGTACCAGGCAGTAGGTCTATTGTATAGTCATAGGGTTGGTGCGGTGGAAGAGTCAAGACCTTTCCCTTGCTGAAGGCCTCTTCCAAATCCATTGTAGATGGAAGAGATTTCTACCAGCTTGGGTACGGCAATTACCCCGATCCTTCCTCCAAGGATGACTCCTGAGGCTCCTTAGCTGGTGGGGATGATTTGGCAGAACCTAGAGTTTCCTCCATAGGTTCACAAGAGTCTTTAGTGAAAATAGAGGCCAAATCACAGTCCAAATCTTCGTTCATATCCTCAGACATTGGCAGCGAGGTGTGACAAGTGATCCTGGGACGAGGTTCCAAGGATCTCCACTTTGGAGCCTTCCCCTTAGACGGGATCTGGGCACCTCCTTGGCTTGCCCCTGAATGAGAGATCTAGTTCCAGCCCCCCGTTGAGTGGACAGGGTTGGGACTTGCACAGGCCTGTTGGTTGGAGTCTGCTTGTCTGCCCTTGAAGGCAGGACTGAGTTGCCTGAGCGCTCCAGGTCACCCTGAACAGGTCTGCTCCCTCCTCAGCCGCTGGCCTCGGGAGAGTCTGGGGTCAGATCGTCAAGGTGAAAACATTGAAAGGCCTAGATAGAGGCCTTCTCGCAATGACTGGACCTTGCAATGATCCTCCCTTCCTTCCAGTTGACAGAAGGGTTATGCTGGCACAGCCAAGGGTGCCTGAGGATCAGGGCTATATGAGGAAACTCAATGACTTAGAAATGAATGTCCTCTGCATGACCCTCTATCCTCATCTGCAAGACCAATGCCAGCTGCCAATCTACCCAGAACCAAGCAGATGGTTGTCCAAGACAATTGAAGGCCTGGGCTGGCTCAACTCCTGCAGTGGTATGTTGAGCTGATAGGTGGTCCCCAAGTCCTGGAAATTTCCAGCTGCCCCAGAGTCCAAAAAAAGCATTCACTCCTCGTTGGTTCATACCCCAAGATCTCCGCCCTCGGTGTGACACCAAAATCCATGAGGTTGTGGGGGTAGTAGCCACTACCATCACAGTCCTGCTGACACTAGACAGGCTTAACAGTTATCCCAATGGCTACAGCTTCAGACATTCAGCCCACAGGTGACCTGCTTCTCCGCAGTAATAGCGGCAACCTGGACTCCGACGCCGGAACCTCTCATCGGCAGAGATTCTTATGTGGCCTATTTACATGGGCTCTGCAGGATCCTGAGTAGGAGATGGGCTGGTCACGGTCAGACATCAGAGAGTAGAACCATGTTGTGTTGAGACCAGGTTCGGGCTAGCCCTCTCTGACCTCTTGATGTAGTCCCACTTACACTCTGCCAGACAAATGGATTGGTTGATTAGAACCTCTAGGTCCTCTGCTGGCTCTCCTAAGGTGAGGGCTTCCTTCAGTTCATATCAGAATCTGTGGCTGTATAGAGTGGCCAAGACCTCCCTTCCAGCCACTCTCTTGGGAAAAGGTCCAAAACTCAATAGTGAAGTCGGCTGCTGACCAAATTGTTTCTTTTTTTCCTCTCAACCCCATTCTCCTGCCTTCTCCCTGTAACCTTGGACACCCTTACTAATCAAGAACCTGTCAACCTGCACTTTAAGTATACCCAATGACTTGGCCTCCACAGTTTCATCATCCCCGGTTAAAAAAAAATCTTCCTTTTCTAAAGGGATGTCCTTCTATACTGAGTCCGTACCCTCTGATCCTAGACTCATCCACTACAGAAAACATCCTCTCCACACCCACTCTACCTAGGCCTTTCAATGTTTAATAGTTTTTATTAAGGTACCTCTTTATTCTTTTAAACTCCAGCGAGTACAGGTCCAGAGCCATCAAACACTCATATGTTAAGCATTTCATTCTTGGGGTCGTTCTTGTGAACCTCCTCTGTATTGTCTCAATGTTGGCACAACTCTTCTTAGATAAAAGGGGCCCAGAATTGCTCACAATACTCCAAGTGCAGTCTGATCAATGCCTTATAAAGCCTCAATATTGCATCCTTGCTTTTATGTTCTAGTCCTCTCAAAATGAATGGCAACATATTTCTTTGGCAGTTTGAACGGGGCACAACTGCTCGAGCGCGTGGAGGTCAGCCAATGAGAATAGCGGGAAGAGTTTAAAAGGAAGACAAGTTTACAGAGTGGGCGTCAGAGTAGTGGGAGACAGAGTAGGAAGGCTTTGGCTCAACGGGGCTTAGGCGATAAGGGGTTGAGGCCAGACAGAGAGTTATGTGTCCAAGGCAGGTTTACTGTGCTCGGTGTCAGATGTGGAAGGTCCTAGAGACTCCCAGCCTCCCGAACCACCACGTCTGCACCAGGTGCATCGAGCTGCAACTCCTTAGAGACCGCGTTAGAGGCTTTTCCCCAGGGCTGAAATGGTTAGCACGAGAGGGCATAGTTTTAAGGTGCTTGGAAGTAGGTACAGAGGAGATGTCAGGGGTAAGTTTTTTTATGCAGAGAGTGGTGAGTGCGTGGAATGGGCTGCCGGCAGCGGTGGTGGAGATGGAAACGATAGGGTCTTTTAAGAGACTCCTGGATGGCTACATGGAGCTTAGAAGAATAGAGGGCTATGGGTAAAGCCTAGGTAGTTCTAAGGTAGGGACATGTTCGGCACAGCTTTGTGGGCCGAAGAGCCTGTATTGTGCTGTAAGTTTTCTATGTTTTCTAACATTGTATTTGCTTTTCTCACTACTGACCCAACCTGCAAGTTAACTCCCAGTCCTTTTGCACTGCTGATTTATGAATTTTCTCCCCACTTAGAAAGCAATTGAAAGCTATTGATAATCATCATCTTCTTCAAAGAACACTTCTGGGTGTTCTGTGGGGACTTTAATGAACAAGTAAATACACAAGTACAGAAACTTCATGGATGTTACAGAGGTGTTCATGGCAAGATGTTGACTCTAGGAAATTGGCAGCAGAGTAAAACAATGCACCCAGAAATTTGTGTCAATTTGCATTTCACAGAGAATCTCTTCCCCACCACTGGCTGCCAGATGACCTGATCATTATTTATGACATCCACATTCAGGTACAATTATTCATTCAGTTGCCTCTTGCTTTCTTTCAAGGTTATCGTATTACTTTAATAAACAGTATCGAAAAATCCTCCACTAATACCAATCACCTGTTCAGAACTTAGTATAGATTTGTGGAATAATAACTCTTTCATCTTTCTATGTTTAAATTTTTACATCATCCTCTGGAATTTGCTTTTGCTGGACATTTTCATTCCTCTCCATTAAACACAAATTTCTTTTTATGTCTATTGATTTACCTAATTAATCTATGATTTTTTAATTCATCTTCCCCACCATTTCTATCCCGTGATCTTCCAGTTAACTTTATCTAGTGAATAAGCTCTAACATTGGCACTCATCTCCCCTCCATTGAAGATCTTCAAATGGTGATACCTCAAGAAAGCAGCCACCATTTGAAACATGCCCTCTTCTCGATACTACCATCAGGGAGTAGGTACAATAGCCTAAAGACCCTCACTCAATGCTTTTGGAACAGATTCTTTTCCTCCATCAGTTTTCAAAATGGATCATGAATTCCTGAACACTGTGCTCTCTTTTTCCACTACTTATTTATATCTTTTATATTTCTTCTTGTAACTTACATTAATATTTTTTGTATTAAGTTCAAATTTACTTGTCATTCAACCTATGAGTACAGCCAAATGAAACTGCATTACTCTGGGGCCAAGGTGCAAACCACACACAGCACAAGACACATACAGCACATATAAGATAGCAAGCGTGTATAAGATATCAGTAAAATACAGTCACACAATAAAAATAGTCCAAGTCCCTGAATGCTCGACTGTTGCAGCAGTGTGCAGTCGAACACAAAACAGTTTGTCCTCTGCCAAGCGAACACTGGGGTCAGCACCAACTCCAGTTTGGATGCACCGACTCCGACACCTCTCTCCTGGGTGGCTGTAACCAGGCAACACTCCAGCTTGAGGCCTAGTCCTTGCTACAAGCAAAGCCACGCAGGTTCCCCGCTGTCCGCCAATGAAGCAGTGAATCGCACTTGTGGCATTCCACACTAACAATATCCAACAGGGCCTTGTGATCACAAGCAAAGCGACTCAGACAATTACTCACGGTTAGGCTGCACACCAACTTCACACACCGACTCCTCTGAGACCTCCCTGAGGCAGGCAGAGCATGACCCACACCAAGTCCAGCTCCTTCTGCTTCTCCGACAATAAGCAACTCGCTGATGGGGTAGGCCTGCGCTACTTTAAGTTCCTAATGTCCAGCAGGGTCTTGTGATCATAAAAAATTTTAAAAATTTTAAAAATTTAGTAACATTTTTGGTTGACCCTGTAGAAACTGCTGCCATCGAGCACACCACCATCTTACACTGTACTGCTGCCACAAAAACCAACAAATCTAATGACATATGTCAATGATAACAAACCTGATTCCAATTCCAAAGCCAGTAGAGATTAAATTCTATGATTAAGATGCCTTCCGCCAAACAGCTAATTTTTTGATATTCATTCAGTGATTGGCAAGGTCGGTGTTGCCACTGAATTGAACGATGATTTGGAGGTCAACTAGGTTGCCTTAACCTGGCTAATGGTGACAGATTTTGTTTGCGATGAACCAGATCAACGCCCCCTGCCATTACTTACACGTTTTTTATTCCAGAATTTATTGGAATTTATTGGCTGGATTTACTTGTTTCCAACTACCAAAGTGGAATTTCAACTCATAATTCTGTATCACTAATCCAATCCTCCAGACTTTTAGGCTTGCAATGAAACAGCTGTCACCTAAAAACTGGGGCGACACGGTAGCGTAGTGGTTAGCACAACGCTTTACAGTACCGGCAAGCTGGGTTCAATTCCCACCACTGCCTGTAAGGAGTTTTATGTTCGCCCTGTGACTGTGTGGGTTTCCTCTGGGTATTTCGGTTTCCTCCCACAGTCCGAAGACGTACCAGTTAGTAGGTTAATTGGCCCTTGTGAATTGTCCTATGATTTGGGCTAGGGTTAAATCAGTGGATTGCTGGGTGGTGTGGCTTGAAGGGCCAGAAGGGTCTATTCCATGCCGTATCTCAATAATAATAACAATTACAATAAAATTTTGACAAACTTCTATAGATGCAGTGAAGCGTATCCTGGCTGGTTTAATCTCAGTCTGGCATTGAAATATGTAAGAACAAAAAAAGCCCATGTGGGATCTTGTCAAAGGCTTTGCTGAAGTCCATGTGGACAGCATTCACTGTGTTGCCTCATCAAATTTCCTGATAGCTTCCTGGAAAAACTCCGTAAGATTGGTTAGACACAACTGACCATACACAAAGTCACGATGACTATCCCTAATCAGTCCCAGTCTATCCAAGTACATTTGTTCCCTCAGAATACCTTCCAATAACTTTTCCACGACTGATATCAGACTAACCAGGCTTATTCTTAGAGACTTTCTTAAATGACGGAACAACTTTAGCTATCCTCCAATCCTCAGACACTTCACCCGTGACTGAGGATGTTTTAAATATCTCTGCTAGGGCCCCTGCAATTTCTGCATTAGCTCGTCACAGGGTCCAGAGCAACACCTCATCAGGCCCTGGGGATTTGAGCCTCAAAATAGCAAATGTCTCCTTTATAATCCGTACAGAAGTCTCCATGACACCACTGATGCATTTCCTCAGTTCTGTAGACTCTGTGTCCATCTCCCAGTGCAACAAATCCATTTTAGATCTCCCCCATCTCTGTCATCTCCACGCGTGGATTACCATTCTGATCTTCCAAATGACCAATTTTGTCCCTTGCAATCCTTTTACTCTTAACATATCTGTAGAAGCCCTAAGCATTCTCCTTCACCTTGTCTGCTGGAGCGACCTCACGCCTTCTTTTAGCCCTCTTGATTTCATTTTAAGTGTTCTCTTGCTAACCACTATACTGCTGCTATGTATCAGTGTAATTTAGTTATTTTTCTGTATTTTGACTATCTCCAGTTTATTTGAGAGAGGTGTAAAAGGTGATAAAAGGCATGGATTACATGGATAACCAGAGACTTTTCCTAGGATTCATAATTTTTGATTGGAGGGAAATATATGGGGGCGGGGAGGGGTGGTGGATGTTCTCACACAGAGAGTGGTAAGTGCATGGCACGCCCTGCCAGGGGTGGTGATAGAAGCAGATATTTTAGAGCAGGGGTTCACAACCTTTTTAATGCCAGAGACCAATACCATTAAGCAAGGGGTCTGTAGACCCCAAGTTGGGACCCCCTGCTCTAGAGGCACTTAAGAAAACATTAGATAGGCAGATGGATGACAGAAAAATGGAGGGCAATGTAGGAGAGAAGATTTAGATTGAGCCCAGAGTAGTTTAAAAGTTTGGCACAATATTGTGTGCCAAAAGGCCTGAACTGTGCTGCAGTGTTCTGTGTCCAATGTTTTATTTTCTAATCCACTCACAATTCAAATTCACCAGAAGTGGGAATGTCGGTATGTGCAGTATGAGCGCCTGCACTGCGGATGATTCTATACAAGACAGAACCCAGGCTAGCAACACCTAAGGGGACAAAGCACACACTTCCACATGTCCCAGATAAATGAGAGCCGTCATCCCGAAGGCAGAGGAGGGGAGGAGCAAGAGAAAAGAACTGAAGCAAACAGCAGGAACTGGGTCAACCCGACAGTGTCTACACCACTGGGCTGGAACATCTCCCAAACCGAGTGGGAAAATCTGTCAGCACAGAGGGTACAATTGGAGATCAATCCGTCGACACTTAAAAACCCCAGTGAGATGACAGAGCAAGTCCCAGGCACTGACTGATGATATTTAGCTTCTAATGTAGTCTTCACTTCTATCGTATTTCTCTATTTTCCTGTAAATGCCTGCAACAGATTGAATCCCAAGGTAGTGAGTGGTGCCAGACACATATTTTGATAACAAATTTGTTTTCACTTTAGTAGATCCAAGTGTGTTTAAGGGGTAGAAAATTAGTGTAAAAATAACTGAAGAAAAAATCCATGCATCATAAATCACTGCTTGAGACTACAGCCCTCCGCATCCAATTAGCTACTTGCAGATGTGTCGTAACTGAAGAGTTTAAGGAAATACAATAAATAATTTAAAATAATGGAAATTATTTGAAAAAAGAAAAAAATCGCCAATGTTCTTTCTCACTTTACATGAAATCATGCAAACTTTTTCAATAAAATACACTTTGATAATCAGCCAGAGCACATACAAAATGCTGGAAGAATTCAGCAGGTCAGGCAGCATTTATGGAAATAAATAAACAGCTAACTATTTAGGGCCAAGATTCTTCACCAATACATTTTCAGAAGTATATTGGCCAGCTGAGTTCCTCCAGCATTTTGTACATGTTGCTCTGCATTTTCAGCATCTGCACAATCTCTTGGATTTATGACTTTGATAATAAATCTACTTTGACTTTGATTTTGATAAGGAAACATCGTTACACTTTCTTCATGATCTTTCCCCTCACCTGCCTTCACTGCACTAGCCTTTGTTGACACTTGATCTAAAAATGGCCATCATGGTCCTTTATCAAGTATATTGTGGTAAGTGATAATGTTATCTTTTTATGTAGATTTTGTTTTTGGTGTATCCCTCACTAAATCATACAATTTTACTCCTTAACGTAAACACGAGGAATTCTGCAGATGCTGGAAATTCAAGCAACTCACATCAAAGTTGCTGGTGAACGCAGCAGGCCAGGCAGCATTTCTAGAAAGAGGTACAGTCGATGTTTCGGGCCAAGACCCTTCATCAGGACTAACTGAAGGAAGAGTGAGTAAGAGATTTGAAAGTGGGAGGAGGAGGGGGAGATCCAAAATGATAGGAGAAGACAGGAGGGCGAGGGATGGAGCCAAGAGCTGGACGGGTGATTGGCAAAAGGGATATGAGAGGATCATGGGACAGGAGGCCCAGGGAGAAGAAAAAGGGGGAGGGGGAAAAAAACAGAGGATGGGCAAGAGGTGTAGTCAGAGGGACAGAGGGAGAAAAAGGAGAGAGAGAGAAAGAATGTGTGTATATAAATAAATAATGGATACGAGGGGGACGAGGGGGAGGTGGGGCATTAGCGGAAGTTAGAGAAGTCAATGTTCATGCCATCAGGTTGGAGGCTACCCAGACAGAATATAAGGTTAGTCCTGACGAAGGGTCTCGGCCTGAAACGTCGACTGTACCTCTTCCTAGAGATGCTGCCTGGCCTGCTGCGTTCACCAGCAACTTTGATGTGTGTTGCTTGAATTTCCAGCATCTGCAGAATTCCTGTTGTTTGCGGAATATAAGGTGTTGTCATGCCATCAGGTTGGAGGCTACCCAGACGGACAACACCTTATATTCTGTCTGGGTAGCCTCCAACCTGATGGCATGACCATTGACTTCTCTAACTTCTGCTAATGCCCCATCTCCCCCTCATACCCGTCGTATCTGTTAGTTATTTATATACACACATTCTCTCTCTCTCCTTTTTCTCCCTGACTATACCCCTTGCCCATCCTCTGGTTTTTTTCCCCCCTCCCCCTTTTCCTTCTCCCTGGGCCTCCTATCCCATGATCCTCTCATATCCCTTTTGCCAATCACCTGTCCAGCTCTTGGTTCCATCCCTCGCCCTCCTGTCTTCTCCTATCATTTTGGATCTCCCCCTCCCTCTCCCACTTTCAAATCTCTTACTAGCTCTTCCTTCAGTTAGTCCTGACAAGGGTCTCGGCCTGAAATGTCAATTTTATTCCTGGTGCTTTCTGCAAGGTTGGAGACAATGACTGGAGAGATAGAATCATAGACTCACAGAACAGTGCAGACCCTTCAGTCCATCTAGTCCATACCAAACTATTATACTGCCTTCCCATTGACCTGTACCCAAATCATAGCCCTCTGTACCACCCCCCATCCATGTACCTATCCAAATTTCTCCAGTGTTGAAATTGAACCCACATCCACTACTTCCTGTGGCAGCTCGTTCCTCCTTCTTACCACCCTCTGAGTGACGAAGTTCTTTCTCATGTTCCTCTTAAACTTGTCACCTTTTTCATGTTTCACCTAATTTAGAAGCGAGCTATTTATTCACACTAAAATGAAAGCCTGATCCTTTCGCAATGCTTTCTGTACTTCCAAAATACTGAATAATCAAGCAGGCTCTTCAAAAATTTAAAACCACCAGTGTCATGTGGAAAATTGTCATATTATGATTTGCTATGATCACTATTCAATATCCCAAGCCTCATGTCATTGCCCATTCAGAGATTCCTGTGCACCATAACCACCTCACCCCCACTCCCTGTTTCAAATTCAGACTATTTTTCATTCATGTTCTTCTTTTACTCTGCAAATAAATTTTTCCAAGTTCTGTGGGTAAAAAATCCTGTCTGTCAGGAAATGTAGAGGAGACTCGACCCAAAAGCAGAGCAGCAGAGATGACTTAGCAATCAACGATATTTCACTAGCAAAGTGCAAAATAACAAGCGACCCGAGGCCACAAAACAAAAGAGAACAGATACTTAACACGACAAGGCAACAAGGTAACTGAAGGTTAGGAGCAACTGGTTGAGGCTGGCTGGTCGATGAGGGAACAGTGGACGAGAGCTTGGTTTAAGTAGGCTGCACGTGATGATTTGGAAACAAGTGGCAGATAACTCCTATTAGTTAGGTGGAGACTGGGAGATACCTGCCTGTGCAGACCTGACAGGACCAGCCCTCCTACAGGCTGGCACCTAAAAGCCCAGAATGATCCTGATAGGTTGGGTGGAACTCCTCACTGAGTGATGGATCAAAAATGAAACTGGAGACACCCAAAACCTCTCTTCTGGGTGTACCCTTCCCTGTCAACCAGGTACTGCACACCGCATCCACAACTTCACAAATCCATCAACCAGCAAACCATGTACACTGGACCACCTTCCACCATCTATGGTTCCAGAGGTGCAGCCTCAGGTGGGTTGAGTGATCTATGGCCAATATGTTTGAGGCAGGACACATGGTGGCAGCTGGAGACAGTAAGTGACCAGGTTGATCCAATGGGCAATCTTAAAGGGGCCAATGAACCAGGGAAAGGGCTTGCGGGGGTCGGTGCACAGGGGTAGATCTCGGATGAACTGCGGGAGAGTGGTCCGGCTGGGCAGTGAGAGCAGTTAGCCGGATGGCTGTAGGTGTAGTTGGCAGCTACGATGAACCTTCATGCTCTCCTCCAAGAATTCTCACATCGGCGGACTAGGGCACTGGCAGATAGGTCCTCACTATTGGCTCCTCCACAGGAAACAATGGGGGTTGGTAACTATGAAGCATTTCAATGTGGCATACCTGTGGCAGAGGATGTGTGTAGACTGTGGAGCAGTTCAGCAGATACTTCTTCCAATGGAAGGATTAGAAAAGGTGAAGCATTGCAGAAACTTCTGCACTTGCTGACTGGCTCTTTCTGATTAACTATTGGTCAGCGAATGATAGCCAGAAGACAAACTCACTGAGATGCAGAGGAGAAAGCAGAAATCTCGCCAGAAGGATAAGATGAGTTGTGGGCCCTAGACCAACTCAATGTCCTGAGTGAAACTATGGAGGCGAAGCTGATGAAAGTTTGGGGAGGGCAATGAAGTGGGCCACCTTGGAGAAGGTGTCCACAACTCTCATCATCGCCATAGTCCCTTCAGAAGGTGGCAAACCCGTGATGAAATCCATGGTGATTTGGAACCGTAAGCGTTGGGGGACAGGTAGGGGCCACAGAGGGCAGCTGTTTGGAGGAGTTGGACTGGGCACATTGAGGGTGGGAAGCAACGAATTGGCATACATCTGCAATGACAGTGGGTCACCTGAACTGGCATCCCAGAAAATCTAGAGTCCAGCATGCAGCTGGATGACCAGAGAGGGGTGAGAATTGGGCTCACTGGAGTGCCTCAGACTGCACATATGCGCAGTTGTTGGGTGTGTCGTCTGGAGCAGGTTCATGCTATGGGGCCTCGAGGACCCGGTTCTCAAGATTCCAGGTGTTCGGGGCATGGTTCTGAGAGGATGGAATGATGGGCTGAGCGTTGATCTCTGTTTCAGCTGGGTCGCACTGCTGTGACAGGACATCTGTCTTGGAGCCGGGTCAGTAGAAGATGGTGAAGTTGAATTGCTCAAAGAAGAGGGCCCAGCAAGTCTGACATGAGTTGAGTTGGCAGGTATGTTGAATAGAAATGAGGTACTCTTGGTCAGTCCAGATCAAGAAGGGCTTGCTGTTTCTCATCAGCCAACATCCCATGTAGCTCCCTGTACCCTACTTCATAATGGCTCTATGTAGAGTTCAACTTGCATGAGAAGAAGGCACAAGGGTGTATTCACCCACCTGGTTCTTGCTGGGAGTGGATGACCCCACTGCCCATGTCAGATGCATACACAAAAGTCCGGAGGGGTTCAAATGGTGGAGAATGGGAGTGGTGATGGAACATCTCTTGAGCTCTTCGAAAGCATGGTCTGCCACAGCAGACCAGATTATTCATGGGGTGGGTGATTTGATGAGCAGAGATTTGGCTGTAGTTCTTGAGGAAACAGCAGTAGAAGTTATAGGAGACCGAGAAACACTGTAACTGTTTGAAGGAACGTGATCAGGGCCATTCAATGACAGCACGCACTTTTTCTGGATCCATACTATGCCTTGAGGCGAAAGGGCATAACCCAGGAAGGAAATGACTGCGGCATGGAAATGTCAATTTTCTAACTTGCATAACTGTTCGTCCGAGGAGATGCTGAAGGACTGAATGGACCTGACAGGTATGGTCTTGGGGGTCCTTGGAGAAGATGAGGATGTCATCGAGGTAGATGAGCACATACCTGTGTAACATGACTTGGAGGATCTTGTTGATGAAGGCTTGGAAAACAGCTGGACTGATGGAATGTCCAAAAGACATCACTAAGTATTCATAGTGTTCAGTGGGTGTTACGAATATCGTATTCCATTCATCTCCCTGATGCTGATCAGATTGTATGCACCCAGAAGATCAAGGAAGAGGGCAGTGGTTCTTAATGGTGATTTTATTGAGTCCACAGTTGTTGATGCAAGTACAAAGACCCCCATCTTTCTTTTTGACAAAGAAGAATCCTGCACCGGCTGGGGACTTGGATAGTCGAATGAAGCCATGCTGTGGTCCTTTAGCAATGTCATCATTCAGTGCCCTACCATTTACCATGTATGTCTCAGGAGGGGAGAGAGAGTACAGATGACCTCGAGCCAGCGTGGTGCTTGGGAGGAGGTTGATCGCGCAGTCATGTGATCAGAGAGGCGGCAGAATGCTGTCTTCCTTCTTACTGAAAATGATGGCAACGTCATGTCAGGGAATTTCGTGAGGTTGAGATTTTCATCCATCTCTATGGATTTATGGGGTGAAGTCAGCTGAAGTTGCAGGCAAGTGGTAAAAGCAGGTGGGTTCTCAACTGAGCAGTGAACTAGATGACCAGGTGTAAGTGGAGTGCCAGGGGTAACCCAAGAAGAGGATTGGGTAATTCAATCAGGAGGAATTACATTGACTTGTGGTGCTCTCTGAAGCTTATGTGCACAGGCTGTGTGCATGCTCTGACCATCCCAGACCACAAGGAATGTCCGTCAATGGCCTGATTGCAGGAGGGGTGAGAGATAGGCTCAGTTGGGAGTCTAAGCTGCACACACAGACTCTAGTCCGGAAAGATGTTTGTTGCGCCGGAATTCACCAGAGCCTCCTGAGTGCATAGAATCATCAGGGTGCAGAGAAGGGCAGAGGGTGAATTGGACTATGGTGCTGAAATGAGAGGCTGGGGGGAGCTTACCATAAAGAAGTCCCTTGTCTCTACCTGGTAGTGCTGTTTCCTGGACACCGTGGGCATTTGATGTGTGGGTGATTGTCAGCACCATCATAAGTGAGTATGTTCTTTCTCCACCGATGCCCACGCTCTGGGGGGGGGAGGGGGAGGTGATGTTGTTTAATAGAGCTCTCCATGCCTTCATGGGTTCTGGAAGCATTGATAATGAGGGTCCTGCAGCCTGAAATAGTTCTGAGAACAGAACAGGGGTTTTGACTGATGATCTGGAAGACTGTTCCATAAGGCACTTGTCAATTCAGAGGGCCGGAGTGATGAGGCTTTTGAGGTTGGCGGGCATCTTCCAGGTAGGGAGCTCATCTTTTAAACTCTCCAAGACACCATGATGGATTGGGCCAGCAGCACTTCTGCATTCCTGCCACACTCCGCCATGAGGATCCTGAATTCCACAGTGTAATCCAGCACCAAGCATGAACCTTGACACGGGTATAGTATCCGATCTGCTGCCCCCCTTCAATTCCTGCATCTTCAAAATCCCAGTGCATCCCAGCAGTGAATTCTTCATATTTATTGCCAATGGTAGTTTTATTGTCCCAGTTAAAGGCAGACCAAGTCAGAGATCACCCAGTCAGGAGTGAGATGACGAAGGCAACTTTGGCCTGTAGAATAGAGAGGTGGCTGGAGCTCAGCTTGTAAGATGCATGGTGACAGGAAGCTGCAGCATCAGGTTGGGGATCCATCAAAGCGTTTAGGAATCTGAATCCAGGGCTCTGAGGGAAGCGGTTGACTGGTGTGGGGTTGCTGTATCGCAACTGAGAGTTGGCTGGGAGTGGCAAAAGATAGCATTGATCTTCTGCTGCTTCGGGATCGTGTGCTCCTATCAACGGATGACTTCCTTCAGGTGAGCTTACTCTGCTGGGTCAATCACTGGTTCACTCACCCTGTCAGGAAATGTAGAGGAGGCTTAAACTGAATGCAGAGCAGTGGAGATGGTTTAACAGTGAGCGAACACTTTAATAATAAACTGCAAAATAAGAAGCCATGAGGGGCCACAAAACAAGAGAGAATAGGTACTTAACATGACAAGGCTACAAGTTAACTGAAGGCTGGGAGCAACTGGTTGAAGCTGACTGGATTGATGAATGTATGAAAGGCAGTGGAAAAGAGTTGGGTTTAAATAGGTTGCAAGTGACGAGTGGCAGGAGACTTCTGTCGGCTAGGTGGAAACTGAGACATGCCTGCCTGTGCAGGCCAGACATTGTTCAGTCTCTCAAACACTTTATGGATGCAAAGTCAAAGTCAAAGTGGTTTGAAGTATGTTTATGTTGCCATATATTACCTTGAAATGTATTTTCATGCAGGCATTTACAAGAAAATAAAGGAATTTATGAAAAACTGCTCGTAAGCAAAGACTGACAAGCAACCAATGTCCAAAAGAAGACAAATTGTGCAAATAAAAAATAATAATTGCAGAGTCCTTGAGAGTCTCTACAAGAGATTCTATAGATGCTGGAAGTCCAGAGTACAAAATACCATAACAGAAAGAAAAAGAAAAAGAGGAGGGATACCAGAGGGAGCTGACATGCAGGTGAGAAGAAGAGAAGGGGTAACAGGGGAGCAAAAATGGGAGGAGTGGGTGATAGGTGAAGCCAGGTGAGGAGGAAGGTAGGTGGGTGGGGAATGGGGGATAAAGTGAGAAGCTGGGAAGTGATAGGTGGAAAAGGTAAAGAGCAAAAAAGGGTAAAGAGTAAAGTAACAAATATAAATTGCTTGGCTGATTTCACACTGCTATTTATGCAGTTTTGTGGAGAAATCACTTGAACAACGTTGTTCGGTAAACTATCATGTATTCGCTCCAACACCTCCACACTCCGTCCCCTTCTTTACAAACCCTCCACACCCTCTCCCCTTCCCTACAACCAGTCCACTCCCTCCCCCTTCTCTACAACCCCTCCGCACTCCGTCCCCTTCCCTACAATCCCTTCACCCCGTCCCCTTCTCTACAACCCCTCCACACACTGTCCCCTTCTCTACAACCCTTCCACACTCCCTCCTCTCCTTTACAAAGCCCCCACACCCTCTCCCTCTTCCCTACAACCCCTCCACTCCCTGTCCCTTTCTCTACAACCCCTCCACACACCGTCCCCTTCTCTACAACCCCTCTACTCCCTGTCCCCTTCTCTGCAACCCCTCCACATTCCCTCCTCTTCTTAACAACCCCTCCACACCCTCTCCCCTTCCCTACAACCCCTCCACACACTATCCCCTTCTCTACAACCCGTCTACTCCCTGTCCCCTTCTCTACAACCCCTCCACACTCCCTCCTCTTCTTAACAACCCCTCCACACCCTCTCCCCTTCCCTACAACCCCTCCACTCCCTGTCCCCTTCTCTACAACCCCTCCACACTCTCTCCCCTTCCCTACAACCCCTCCACTCCCTGTCCCCTTCTCTACAACCCCTCCACACCCTCTTCCCTTCCCTACAACCACTCCACCTCTCCCCTTCCCTACAACCCCTCTACTCCCTGTCCCCTTCTCTACAACCCCTCCACACCCTCTTCCCTTCCCTACAACCACTCCACCTCTCCCCTTCCCTACAACCACTCCACCTCTCCCCTTCCCTACAACCCCTCCACTCCCTGTCCCTTTTGCTTCAACCCCTCCATTCCCTGTCCCTTTCTCTACAACCCCTCCACCCTCCATCCCCTTCCCTACAACCCCTCCACTCCCTGTCCCCTTCTCTACAACCACTCCACACACCCTCCTCTTCTTTACAACCCCTCCACCCCCTCTTCCCTTCCCTATAACCACTCCACTCCCTGTCCCCTTCTCTACAACCCTTCCACACCCTCTCCCCTTCCCTACAACCCCTCCACTCCCTGTCCCTTTCACTTCAAACCCTCCACTCCCTGTCCCCTTCTCTACAATCCCTCCACACCCTCTCCCCTTCCCTATAACCACTCCACTCCCTGTCCCCTTCCTTACAACCCCTCCACACACCGTCGCCTTCTCTACAACCCCTCCACACCCCATCCCCTTCTGTGCAACTTAATGACACAGCACATTTAATGCTGTATCTGTCTACACAGATGCTGCCTGACCTGTTGATAATCCCAGTCCTGACGAAGGGTCTTGGTTCGAAACGTCAACTCTTTATTCTTTCCCATTGATGGTGCCTGACCTGCTGAGTCCCTACAGTATGTTGTATGTATTAGTCTGGATTTCCAGCATCTGCAGAATCTTCTGTGTTGATAAACCTGGCTTTTCATGTTTCCGTTTCAGATTTCCAACATCTACCACTTTTCATTTTTCATTTACAGCAGTGATATTTGTCTGACCATGTTAATCAGTAATTTCTGATTATAAGTGCAAATAATTCAAGTCCCTGAAAGGCTCCCTTCTAATGAGAGACAGTGTTGTGTATTTAATATTTCAGTAGCATTTGAGCAATATTGTAAAAATATAGTTTGATTAAGAATTCTTGTTCATTTAAATAATTCATCACAGGTTATATGTCTAAATACGTGAATTGCATACGTCATCACGCTACCATGTAATACGTGCACACTTCACTTAAAGTAAACACAAAATGAGACTCACATTTCAGACTCCAGTGTCTTCCTTTGAATTAGTTTAATGTTTTGAAGTTATAAGCATAAAAGACAGCACAGCCATTTCCAGGCATACTCCAGCAAGATATTAAACTTACTCTGTCTGCCTCTGCCAAGCACGTATTTTCCACTCACGAGATGGACAGAGGCAATAACAGCATGACAATGCCTCCAAGTTCCTCTCTGAGCTGCACTCCCATCCTGACCTGGACTACAATCATCATTCACTAGATTACAGTACTAGGTTACAGTACTGGAGTTCTTACCATATGGAGCTTAGAAAAGTAGAGGACAATGGAGATATACCAGCTAGTTGAGTCGTACCACAGCAACAACCTTGCATGCAACGTCAGTGCTGACTGTGGACCTCAGGAAGGGTAAGATGAAGGAACGTGAACTAATCTTCATAGAGGGATCAGAAGTGGAGAGAGTGAGCAATTTCAAGTTCCTGGGTGTTGAGATCCCTGAGGATCTAACCCGGTCCCAACGTACTGACGCAGTTATAAAGAGGGCAAGACAGCAGCTACATCTCATTAGGAGCTTGAGGAGATTTGGGTTGTCACCTAAAACACTCAAAAACTTCTATTGATGTACCGAGGAGAGCATTCTGACAGGCTGCATCACTGTCTGGTATGGTGGGGGTGGGGAGGCTACCGCACAGGATCAACAGAAGCTACAGAAAGTGGAAAAATTAGTCAGCTCCATCTTGGGTACTAGCCTCTGTAGTGTCCAAGACATCTTCAAGGAGTTGTACTTCAGAAAGGCGTTGTCCATTATTACGGGCCCCCATCACCCAAGAGATGCCCTCTTCTCATTGTTACCATCAGGAAGGAGGTACTGTAGCCTGAAGGCACACACTCAGTGATTTGGGAACAGCTTCTTCCCCTCTGCCATCTGATACCTAAATGGACATTGAACCCATGAACACTACCTCACTTTTTTATTACAAACCTACTTCTCTTTTTGCACTATACACTTACTGTAATTGATTTTTTTCCCTATATTTATCATGTATTGCATTGTAAACTTGCAGAATTCATGACATGTGCTGGTGATATTAAAGCTGATTCTGATTCCAATTCTGAACTTCACTCAACTTCACTTGCCCCATCATTGAAATGTTCCCACAACCAATGGACTCACTTTCAAGGACTCTTCATCTCATGTTCTCAATATTTATTGCTTATATATTTATTATTATTACTTCTTCCTTTTGTATTTGTATAGTTTGTTGTCTTCTGCACTCTAGTTGAACACCCTAGTGGGGCAGTCTTCCATTGATTGGTTATTAGTCAATATATTCATTGAGTATGACCACAAGAAAATGAATCTCAGGGTTGTATATGGTGACATATATGTACTTTAATAGAAAAATCTACTTTGAACTTTGAACTTCCATTGGGTAAAAAGATTGAAAACACGCACCACCGGGCACAAAGACAATTTCTGTCCTGCTGTTATAAGACTCTTAGACAGAGCACTTGTAAAATAAAGATGAACACATGATGCTACAGCTGGAGTGTAAAATAAAACTTTTTTCTCTGTGTTTCAGTACATGTGACAATAATAAACCAATTACCAGAGTAAAGTACTCGTACCAGAGGAAGTCAACTGAACACTTTACTTTGGCCATGTACTCAACTAGAATGGCAGCTACCATCCACCATTTTGCACTCCTTCTCCTCCCCCACCTTCTTATTCTGGCTTCCTCCATTTCCAGTCCCGATGAAGGGTCTCAGCCTGAAACATCAATTGCTTATTCCTCTCTATAGACGCTGCCTGACTGACTGAGTTCCTCCAGCATCTCGTGTGTGTTGAACAGAAAAGTAGGCCTTTATTACAGGAAGGATGCAATAGGAAAATCTTGTACGGCTGAGTTCACTTCTGGCCACGCGTTTGGTCTCCTTATTTAAGGGAAGTACTTGTGTTCAAGGTAGATCAGAGAAGGTACACAAGGTTGATTCTCAGAAGAATTTTGACCACATTAAGCTTTGCTCACTGGAATTTACAAGAACATGATGTGATCATTAAAATCATCTAATTTGGTGAGGTGGAGAGGGGGTTGATGGTGAAGGCATTGTGAGGGTGTTTTCTGACCTTGCGGAAGAATCTAGAAATCTGAGCATAGTTTCAGGAAAAGGTGTTGCCTTTTAAGACAGATATTAGGAGTATTTCTGTCTTCAGATGGTCATAATCAAAGATCTCACCCACCCCAGATATTCTCTATTCTCCCCTCTTCCACTGGTCAAAAGGCACAAAAACCTGGAAGCTTGTACCGCCAGGTTCAAGGACAACTTCTATCCTGCTGTTGTAAGACTATTAAATAGTCCCCCAGTAAAATAAGTTGGCCTCGTGACCTCAAAGTCATTCTGATTTGTACTTTATTGTTTACATCTATTGCACTTTCTCTAAGTTTCTATACTTTATTCTGCATTGTTATTGTTTTACCTCGGTCTGCTTCAATGTGCTGGGTAATGATTTGCTCTGTACGACCAGCCTTGAACACAAGCTTCTCATGTGACAAAAAAAAACCAATCTCAATAAACCAATTCCTATTCCATACTTTGAGGTCTTCCACCAAAGAAGCAATGAGGCTGAATCATTGAAAAAAATCCAAGATAGAGAGCCACAGGTATCTGGAATATAGGGGCAGAAAACGTGATGAGATTCAATGTGGAATTTGGAAGTGAGGCCACCAGAAGATCAACCATGATCTTACTGAAAGTGATGCTGGCTCAAATGGCAACTTGTCTTTCTCCTGTTCCCATTTCTTACGTCTATTTATATATTTTGTTAGAACAGCAAAAGAAGCCATTTGGTCCATTGAGTGTATGCTAGTTCATAAAGAATCCTCATCACTCTCATAAGCCCTGCTTATGTCTCTGCAACCTAGTCTCTCTCCCATGCCCAGGCACACTCCCTGGTTCTCCTGGCATAGTGTACACTAACAGCCATTAACTTTTTATGTCTTTGGGATGTGGAAAGAATCCAGACCATTCAGGACAAACCCTTGCAGTTACAGGGAGAATCTGGAGGGTCCACATAGGCAATGCCGAAAGTCAGGATAGAACGTGGGTTGCTGGAATTGTGAAGCAGCAACACTGTCCACTGGGACAGCCTAAAGTTGCATACTTGCTTCCTATCATTGGCTTCCATTCTCTTCTTGGATTTCCATTGTTTGCTTTTATAGTTATAAGCAGGAATGCCAGATCGATGATTGTTTGGAGTAAGTATAGGCAGTTGCAGGCAAATGCCACTTGTCCATTGGGAATGTTCAAGACTCTGCAACTTCATTTCATCTGTAGCACTGAAGAGGAGCAGAATTTCATCCCATCTTCCTTAGACCATGAGACCATAAGTTATAGGAGAAGAATTAGGCCAGCTGGCCCATTGAGACTGCTCTTTCATTTGATCATGGCTGACTTATTTGAAATCCCATTCTCTTGCCTTCTTTCACCATAACCTTTGATGCCTCCACTAATCAAGAACACATCAACCAATGATTGGGTCTCCACAACCGTCTGTGGCAATGAATTCCACAGACTCACTACCCTCTAGCTAAATAAATTCCTCATCATCTCAGTTCTTAAGGGATGTCCTGGTATTCTGAGGCTGGGCCCTCTGGTCCTACACTTCCCCACTATAGGTAACATCCCCTCAACATCCGCTCTATCTAGCTCTTTCAATATTTGCTAGGTTTCAGTGACATCCCTCTTCATCCTTTTAAACTCCAATAAGTTTATACATTAACCCTTTCATTCCGGGATAATTCTCGTGGATCTCCTTTGAACCCGCTTCAATGTCAGCACATGCTATCTTAGATATGGGGCCCAAAACTCCAAATATGGTCTGACCAATATTCAAAGTTCAAAGTAAAATTTATTATCAGAGTACCTACATTTCACCACATACGACCCTGAGATTCTTTTTCCTGTGGGCATACTTAGCAAACCTATGGAACAGAAACTGTAAACAGGATCAATGAACAACGAACTGTGCAAATGCAAATATAAATAAATAGCAATAAAAAACGAGCATGAAATAACATGAAATGAAAGAGCATAAAATAACAAGACAAAGAGTCCTTAAAGTGAGACCATTGGTTATGGGAACGCCAGAAATAGAATAAGTCTGTGGAGATTCAGCATGTGATCAAAAACCTTGGCAAACTTCTATAGATGTGTGGTGGAAAGTGTGCTGACTGGCTGCATTATGGCCTGGTATGGGAACACCAAAGCCTTTGGGTGGAAAATCCTATATAAAGGTAGTGGATTCAGCTCAGTACGTCGCGGGTAAATCCCTCCTCACCATTGAGCTCATCTACATGAAACTTTGCCATAGAAAACTCAGACCATGCTCTTTTCTCGCTGCTGTCATCAGGTAGAAGGTACAACTGCCTTGGGAATTGTAGTTATCCCTGGTACAATTCCCAAGGCAGATCTCCTGCCCAACTATATCAAACAGTTCACGTAGGAAGGGAATTTAAAGTGTGTAATATCATAGCAGGAAGGGCATCTTAATCAATCCAGTCATGAGCTCTCCATTTTATCGGATTGATTGCAAAGCTCTGTGAAGAATAGCTAATTGGCCTAATCTAATGTGTGTGTGAAAGTGAGCCATCTAGCCAGATAATTAGGAGAAAATATTCAAAATTTATAGGATAGACTTCTGGGCTTGTATAAATCCCCGTGCAATAGATGAGGGTGGTTTCGCTAAATGGATCAAATGATTTGGAGAAAGATAGTGGGAAATTTGCAATGCTTAATTCTGGTAAAATCCTGGTTTAGCTAGGTTTCAGCCAATTATCCTGTGTGAAAACCTTAATTAAATAATGTTGAATTATTCATCTGAAGTCTACATTTCTGAGTTCTTTCTGCTGTCATATGGAAAGGAGGAGATTATGGCAGCTGTTCTGCCTTGGCTCCTCCAGGTCAGATGTATAAGACTTCCTTACTCCATGGTTTAACACAGCCGCACATTGGAGTGGGAACTCACTTTTAACAGGTCACCAGTAATCAGTGCATTTTCATTATGCATATGATCTTGCTGTTAATTTGACATTTAATGACTGTTTTAAGTTGAGTACAACTGACAAAACTGTTTCCTTCATTCATTCTCGTGGTGAGGCTTCACTAGAAAAGCTAGAGTCTCCTACCTGTCCGAGGCTGGCTTAGAGCATATGGAAGACCCCAACGGTGGACTCACCACTTAAGACATCCCTACCAGAGAGACAGAGTGGAGTCACAACAATGACCTTGCACTCAATGTCAGGAAGACCAAGGAATTGATTCAAAAAGGGGAAGTCAGGAGAAAACACTGGTCCTCATTGAAGGGGCAGCAGTGGAAAGGGTGAGCTGCTTCAAGTTCATGGTGTCAACATCTCAGGGGAGTTTACCTGTGGTTATAGGGAGAATGCAGGAGGATGGGGTTGACAGACTTATGTAGACTTAGTTCCTCCCCTGCCTTAATTGCCTCATCAGATGAACTCTGCCGTGGCTGTTCCCAAGCCCGTGCTGAGAAAGGAGGAGAGTTGAGCATGGGACTAGCAACTTAGCCTCATAAAACCAACAAATGCTACAGAAACAGCAATGGGGTTGAGAGGGATAATAAACCAGACATGATTGAATGGTGGAGCACACTCTGGTAGGTTGGATAGCCTAATTCTGTTCCCAAGTCTTATGGTCTATCCTGGACCCAAGGTATTGATGCGATCATGAAGAAGACACGGCAACGGCGATACTTCATTCGGAGTTTGAGGAGATTTGGTATGTCACCGAAACTCGAGAACATTTTCACTTATGTACCATGGAGAGCATTCTGACTGGTTGCATGACTGCCTGGTAAGGATGCTCCAATGCACAGGATCTTCTTGAGACACTGCCACCTGGAGATGTCCTTCCCACCTGGACCCAAGGTATTGATGCAATCATGAAGAAGACACACCAACGGCTATACCTGGAGATGTCCTTCCCACCTGGAGATGTCCTTCCCACCGTCGAGGACATCTTCAGAAGGCAGTGCCTCAAGAAGGCAGCATCCATCATTAAATACCTTCACAATCTAGGATATGCCATCTTTTCATTACTAATATCAGGGAGGAGGGACAGGATCCTGAAGATGCATACTCAAAATTTTGGGATGAGATTTTGCCCTAGGTCATCAGGTTTCTGAACAGTCTATGAATCCATGAACTCTACCTCACTATTCTTCTTTCAAGCTATTTATTTCTTATTGTAACTTAAGGTGATCTTCATGTAAACAACAGGAATTCTGCAGATGCTGGAAATTCAAGCAACACACATCAAAGTTGCTGGTGAACGCAGCAGGCCAGGCAGCATCTATAGGAAGAGGCGCAGTCGACGTTTCAGGCCGAGACCCTTCGTCAGGACTAACATGATCTTCATGTGTTCACTGTAGTGCTGCCACAATTCAAAGTTCAATGATCAAAGTACATTTATTATCAAAGTATGTATAAATTATACAACCCTGAGCGTCACCTCCTTACAGGCAGCCACAAAACAGGAACCCCAAATGAACCCATTAAATAAAAAGACTAACAAACACCCAATGTGCAGAGAGAGAAAAAAAACACAAACCTTGCAAACAATAAAAACAAGCAACAGCATTCGAAAGGAAAGTGAGTCTATAGACATGAAGCCCAGAGCATCCTGAGCAGTCCCACAGGCTCAGCGCCACGGAGAGCGGAGTAAACATCGTGGAGCCTTGAGTAGAGTTTCACAACGTATGTCAGTGATAGCAAATCTGATCTAGCATCCCTACTTGTCTCAGGATGGCACTTCATACAAGTAATTCTTCTATGGGACATCATAGAGGATGTCTAATTATGGTTTACATAGAAATTTACAGCATATTACAGGCCCTTCAGCCCACAATGTTGTGCCGACCATGTAACCTACTCTAGAAACTACCTAGAATTCCCAACTGCCTAGAAGGGGTAAAAGGTACCTTTTGTATGGGTAGGAGAGTCCTTTGTGAGGTAGAGCACTCCTTCCACCATTTACTCTGGGGTTCTCATGTGATCCCAATGCATGGACTTAAAGTTCCCAGTTTCAGCCTGGATTTTCCTTCTCCTCTGTGAACAGTTATAGGTCAGGGGTTTCTGTAAGTTGGTGGAAATATTCAAGAAGGCTTTGTAAATATCCTTGAACCTTTTCCTCTGTCTGCTAGATAAACCCTTACTGTGACAAAGAGTGGAAAAGACTGTAGTTAATTATATAAAAATTGAAACAAGCATAAGAAAGTTAAACTATGAGAAAAATACAAGAAGATTAACAATTTTGCACCTTAATCTTAATGTCTGCAGGGTAAAAGCCAAAAATATTGTTTCTAATCATTTTACTTCAGTTAAATCTATTGAATTATTTCTTAGAATTTGATGCATTTTTAATTCACTTTTGTTATAGATTTTGTCTTTTTAATCATTCATTGATTTTATAAGCCTCAGAATATGAGCTGTTAAAAAAACGTCAAATTATTAACACGAGAGTTTCTGTAGATCCTGGAAATCCAGAATAATACACACAAAATGCTTGAGGAACTCAGCAGGCCAGGCAGTGTAGATAGAGAGGAATAAATAGTCATTTTTTTGGACCAAGAATGAAGGGTCTCGACCCAAAACGTACACTGTTATTCTTCTCCGTAGATGCTGCCTGACCTGCTGAGTTTCCTCCAGCAGTTTCAAAGTTTCAAAGTACATTTAGTTACAGTGTATGTATCCAGAATACACCCTGAAATCTATCCTCCTTGTGTGTTACCAGTTGTCACAGCTGGTAATGGTCTACACCATATCACTCCCAGCAAGTAGCTGCAAGACCCATCAGAAACGTTAGGTGGCAGGCTCTCTCATTGATCAGCTGTGGTCTCGTATCACGCAGATATTGCCATCCTTACTCAAGACAGACGATTCAAACCCATCCCAGGCATATGTGAGCATGTGGGGAACCACAAATGATGCATATAGGCAGCAGACCAGGTCCAGTATGATCAGGACCAAGGCTTATCGCCCTCATTATTTTGTCTGGAGAAAGCAGTGGTGTACTTTCAAGATGGTCAACATCACCATCCAACATGTTGAAGGAATTCAGCAGTTCAAGCAGCATCTGAGGGGACTGTGGGGATCTAATTATATGTCATCGTCGTCGTGGCTATCCCTCGAGTTCGAGGATGATGGTCTTCATTCTGAAGAAGTGGCCCACAGAGTGAAGACACCTGTATGTGTATTTGTTTAACATGTACTTGATGTTGCACTCCAAGAAGCACACGATACTTCACAAATCAACCAACTGATTCCAATGGCATGGAAACCACGACGATTGGAGCAGATGGATTTGTTGCAGTTTTCATCCGCCTTCACAGCCGTTGAGTTCGAAGTAACTTTATCCGGCTGTTCCACCGTTGAGGTCTTGGTTGGACTGTTCTTTGTCAGGGACCTCACCCTCGACCTTACCGCCATGGGTGACCCTACCAGGAGCATAGCTCCAGACGGCATCGCTCTCGGGATCACAGGACCACACAAGCTTCTCCACCACGACAAGGTGACAATCCATGGAGAATTATATGTTCCGTGTTCTGTGTGTGACAGTATGTACTGTGGTTTGCAACTTGACACTGGAGGAACAATGTTTTGCTTAGCTGTATACACGTGTATAGCTGAATGACAATTAACCTTGAACTTATTGTATTTATAGTATATTTTATGTATTGTACAATACCCTGGAGGATCGTCAGACTGTCCTTGCTGTGGCGGTGAGAGCGTACAGCAGGATGGACTGACTGTCAATACCACCAAGACAGAAGTGGTTTGCCAATAGAGTACCAGTGTCCCACCCACTCTACCTGCCTTCACTGTTGGTGATGAAAAGCTGTCAGTAGTGCCATCGTTCAAATATCTGGGGAGCATTCTCTCTGAGGATAGCGGCATTGACAACGACATCCAGAGCCGCATTAAACAGGCATCAGCTGCCTTTGGGAGACTTCTGCGTAGAGTCTTTCAGAACAGGAGCCTTCGTCCCTCCACAAAGGTCACCATATACCAAGCAGTCTGTGTCACCACCCTCCTTTATAGCTGTGAAGCTTGGGTAACCTACAGCCGTCACATCAAGTCCATGGAGCGCTTCCACATAAACTGCCTCCAGTGCATCCTGGGAATTACCTGGCGTGAGCGGGTGCCTCACACTGACATACTCGTAAAGACCAACTGCAGGAGTATTGAAGCCATGATCACCCAGCGTCTGCTGCAGTGGCTGGGGCACGTGATAAGGATGCCCCCATGTTGGCTACCCCGCAGAGTGTTATACGGCCAGCTACATCATGGTCGACACTCAGCTGGAGGGCCGAAGAAGCGCTGTAAGGATCAGATGGAGAATGCTTTAAGGAAGTGCAAGATCAGACCCGAGGACCTGGAGGATGTTGCTGCTGACCGTACCACTTGGCGACAGCTGAGTAGGGACGGGGTTCATGTTCTGGAGATGGAAAGAACAAGCAGAAGACAGCAGAAGAGAGCCAGGAGAAATGCAGCCATGGTTGCCACTACTACCACCACTATCACATATACATGTCCCACCTGCAGTAGAGCTTGTGGGTCCAGGATAGGACTGTACAGTCAAAGATCTCACCATTAAAGGAGTGGACATCGTCATCGGATTTCGATGGACAACCAAAGAGAGAGAAGAGAGACAATACTACTGCTGTAAAACAACAAATTTCATAACATATGTCAGTGATAATAAGCCTGATTTGGATTCTCTCTGTAATAGTTATACCTTGTAAACCTTCTTTTCTCTTTCTACTTAAAGAAAAACTCTCCCTCTCATTTTAAAGTCATGCCCTCTAGTATTTGATATCTGCACCCAAGGTATTCGGCATTATGCCTCAGTATTATTTTTAGGTTCTCAGTATTATTTTTATTTGCATGAGTTTGTCTGCCTTTGCACATTGGTTGCTTGTCAGTCTTTGTCTATGTAGTTTTTTAATAAAATTCTATTATATTTCTATTTTCCCTGTAAATTCCTGAAACAAAATTAATCTCAAGGTAGTATATGATAACATGCATGCACTTTGATAATAAATTTACTTTGAAGTTTTTGAACTTTGAGGAAAAAGTCTCTGACTGTCTCCTGATTCCATTAACAAAGTTAAAAATCTACCTCATTTAAAAATCAGTTGTGATGGACGCAGTCCAGTATTCCCATATTCCCACTAGTTTGAGCAGTTCATTGCATCAGCAAACACCATGTAATATCTCGTTGAAACCCACTGAAAATTGAAAGCTGTAGACAGAGTGGATGTGGGGAGAAGGTGGGGAGTCTAGGACCAGAGGGCACGGACTCAGAATAGAAGGACATCCTTTCAGAATAGAGAGGAGGAGGAATTTCTTTAGCCAGAGAGTGGTGAACCTGTGGAGTTCAATACTGGAGATGCTCCACTTAAATATTTAAAGTGGAGGTTGATCGGTTCTTGATTAGTAAGGGCATCAAAGGTTACAGGGAGAAATCAGGAGAATGGGGTTGAGAAGGATAATAAATCAACCATAGAATGGACTAATTCTGCTACTATGACTTGTTTCTTATTTCTGGTCAGCCCATTATAAGAAGGATGTGGATGGAGGCTTTGAAGAGGGTGCAGCTGAGATTTACCAGAACGTTACCTGGAATAGAAAACATAGAACAACAGAGTAAAACAGAAAAACAGTCCTTTCAGCCCACAATGTTGTGCTGAACCAATTAAATTAGTGATCAAATGGCGAACTAAACTAATGCTTTCTCCCTACACAATGTCCATATCTTTCCATATTTCTCAAATTTGTGCGTCTCTCTAAACATCTCTTAAAAGTCTCTAATGTTTCTCCCCCTACTATCACCCCAGACTGTGCATTCCAGGCACCCACCACTCTATGTGTAAAAAAATTTGCCTGTCACATCTCCTTTAAAATTACAGTTTAAGTATGTGCCCGCTGGTACTAGACATTTCAACCCTTGGAAAAAAAGATACTGTTTGCTTACTCTATCTATGCCTCTCATAATCTTATAAACCTCTATCAGATCTCCCCTCAACCTCCGTTGCTGCAGAGAAAACAACCCAAGTTTGTCCAACCTCTCATTATAGCACATGCCCTCTAATCAGACAACATTCTGGTTAACCTCTTTTGCACCCTCTCCAAAGCCTTGACATCCTTCCTATAATGATGCAACCAGAATTGTATGCCGCCTAACTGGAATTCATAAAACTTATCAAGTAATTGCAGTATACAATCAAAGACAGTGTTGGCGCATGGCCAAGTGGTTAAGGCGTTCGTCTAGTCATCTGAAGGTTGCTAGTTCGAGCCTCGGCTGAGGCAGCGTGTGTGTCCTTGAGCAAGGCACTTAATCACACATTGCGCTGCGACAACGCCGGTGCCAAGCTGTATGGGTCCTAAACCACTTCCCTTGGACAACATCGGTGGCGTGGAGGGGGAAGACTTGCAGCATGGGCAACTGCCGATCTTCCATACAACCTTGCCCAGGCCTGCGCCCTGGAAACCTTCCAAGGCACAAATCCATGGTCTCACAAGACTAACGGATGCCTATAAATAATCAAAGACAGCCGTCAGTTAAAAGCGCAGACAAATCAAACACAATTGAGATTAAATATTCAGTGACTGATACAAAATTTACATAAACTCTAAACATGGCAAATTTCACACAGAATGGATTATTTCATGGAAAAGTCTCTCTCAATTTCAGAATCGGAATCAGATTTATCATCAGTAACATATGTTGTGAAATTTGTCACTTTGCGGCAACAGTAGAGTGCAATACATAAAAAGAAACTACATGTTACAATAAGAAATAAATGAATAGTTCAAAAAGAAAGCAAAAATAGTGAGGTAGTAATCATGGATTGGTTCATTGTCCATTCAGTAGTCACTTTGTCACATGGTGTGAGCAGAATTATATGCAGCTTAATGTGAAAAAGACTAAGGAGCTGGTGGTAGACCTGAGGAGAGCTAAGGTACCAGTGACCCCTGATTCCATCCAGGGGGTCAGTGTGGACATGATGGAGGATTACAAATACCTGGGGATATGAATTGACAATAAACTGGACTGGTCAAAGAACACTGAGGCTGTCTACAAGAAGGGCCAGAGCCCTCTCTATTTCCTGAGGAGACTGAGGTCCTTTAACATCTGCCGGACGATGCTGAGGATGTTCTACGAGTCTGTGGTAGCCAATATGATCATGTTTGCTGTTGTGTGCTGGGGCAGCAGGCTGAGGGTAGCAGACACCAACAGAATCAACAAGCTCATTCGTAAGGCCAGTGATGTTGTGGGGATGGAACTGGACTCTCTGATGCTGGTGTCTGAAAAGAGGATGCTGTCCAAGTTGCATGCCATCTTGGACAATGTCTCCCATCCACTACATAATGTACCGGTTGGGCACAGGAGTACATTCAGCCAGAGACTCATTCCACCGAGATGCAACACAGAGCATCATAGGAAGTCATTCCTGCCTGTGGCCATCAAACTTTACAACTCCTCCCTTAGAGGGTCAGACACCCTGAGCCAATAGGCTGGTCCTGGACTTATTTCCTGGCATAATTTACATATTACTATTTAACTACTTATGGTTTTATTACTATTTAATTATTTATGGTGCAACTGTAACGAAAACCAATTTCCCCCAGGATCAATGAAGTATGACTATGACTATGACTACTACTATGAAGAAATCAGACAGCGGAGAGGAAGAAGCTGTTCCTAAAACGTTGTGTGGGAGTCTTCAGGTTCCTATACCTCCTCTTTGATGGCAGTAATAAGAAGAGAGCATGTCCTGGGTAATGGGGGTCCTTAATGATGAATGTTGTCATTTGAGGCATTGTCTTTTGAAGATGCCCTCGATACTATGTAGGGTAGTGCCCATGATGGAGCTGGCTGAGTTTACAACACTCTGCAGCTTCTCTCGATCCTGTGCGCTAGCCCCCTCCATACCAGACAGTGATGAAGCCAGTTAGAATGCTCTCCAAGGTACACCAGGAGAAATTTGCTAGTCATTGGCTATATACCAAATCTCCTCAAATTCAAGTTCAAGTTTAAGTGTATAGTCATTCAACTATACACATGTATACAGCTGAACAAAACATCATTCCGCGGGGGCCAAGGTGAAAAATACAGTGCATAAAGTCACACGCAGTAGTGAAATATAGCCACTGACATGCATTCTTTGTAACTGCATCAATATGTTGGGCCCAGGATATTAATATGTTAATCACTTTAGCATTCCAACTGGTAATCTGCATCTTTAACTTTACCTGATTTTAATGTTGGTACAGGAGGAGATTATTCAGCCCATCAGCTGTTTGCCAGCTCATTAAGGGGCAATCCCACCAGTCCCATTCCCCCTCTCATTATCTCAACATACCATGTACATTCTCTCTCTCACCCAAGCCTATCAACTCTCATACTTTTGGAGTAATTTCCAGCAGTCAATTGACAATTTGTCATGTCACAACTGCACAAATCATTAGCATGACCTCACTCAGAGTATGACATGGAGTTCTGGTCACCAAGCTGAAAGAACAATGTCTCCAATCTGGAAAGGATGCAGAAAAGATTCACGAGGAAGTTACCAGGACTTTGGGCATGCTAGGGCTATAAGAAGAGACTGGACATTTCTCCCTGCAGTGCAAGAGGCTGAGGGGTGAACTCAAAGTGATATATAAAATCACGAGGGGCATAGATAAGATGGAGGGTAAAGTATTTTTACTAATTTAAAACTAGAGGATGTAAAAAGAGTTTTAAGAGGGACTTGAGGGCAACTTTTTCACACAGACAATGACAAGTACATAGAACAAGCTGCCAGAGGAAGCTGTAGAGTCTGGTATGATTATAATGTTTAAAGCCAAGTACATTGATAAGAAAGGTTTAGAGGGATAAGGGTCACAGACAGGCAAAAAGATTGAGCTCTTGGTTGGCCTGGACGAATTAGACCAAAGGAGCTGTTTCTGTGCTGTTTGACCATGACCACATTTTTATGACTCTGTTTCTCTTTGGGATGTGGTAGTGCTCTCACTCGAGTCAAGTACGATGTTCTTCTAAGTGGTTATTCCCTTAATGGAGAAAGTTCAAAGTAAATCTGTTATCAAAATACATACATGTCTCCATATACAACCCTGAGATTCATTTTCTTGCAGGGTGTACTCAGTAAATCCAATAACCACAATAGAATCAATGAAAGATTGCACCCAACAGAGCGGACAACCAGTATTCAAAAGGCAACAGACCGTGCAAATACAAATGAATAAAAAGAAAAATAATAATAAATAAATAAGCAATAAATATTGACAACATGAGACGACAAGTAGTTGAAAGTCAGTCCATAGTTTCTGGGAACAGTTCAGTGAAGGGACAACTGAAGTTATCCCCTCTGGTTCAAGAGCTTCATGGGTGAGAGGTAATAACTGTTCCTGAATCTGGAGGTGTGATTACCTTCTTCCTGCTGGCAGCAGTGAGACAAGAACATGGCCTGGACAGTGGGTGTTCCTGATGATGGATGCTGCTTTCCTGCAATAATGCTCCATGTAGCTGTTCTCAGTGGTGGGGATGTCTTTACCTGTGCTGGACTGGGCCATATCCACTACCTTTTATAGGATTTTCTGTTCAAGGGCATTGGTCTTTCCATACCCGGCTGTGATGGAGTCAGTCAGTATACTCTAGTCAATGTGTAGCCAGCCGTAGTCTTGATGTTCCTGAACTTCCTTCCTGATGGCAGTGGGTCAAATAGATTGAGGTTGTGCTACTGGAGGTACAGATCCTCCAAAATGCTTCGGGCCCTATGTATATAATGCTCCCAGTAAATCACATAAATACAGAGGACGAAGACCCCAAGTGACCCTTTCGGCAGTTTTTACTATCTCTGTAGGATCTTGTAGTCCTATACCTTGCATCTTTCCCTACCACACAATGATGCAGCCAGACAGGACACTCTTGATGGTGCTCTGAACACCAAGGAACTTTATGATCTTCCTTCTCTCCACAGTAGACCCATTGATGTACAATGGTAAGTAGTCGACCTGCGCCTTGACGAAGACCACAATCATCTCTTTTGTCTTGTCCACCTAGAGACTTAGTTTGTTGTTCTCACACCATTTGACAAGCCTCTCTCTCTCCTCACTGTATTCTGACTCCATATTGCTGCCACTGAGGCCAACCACTCAGGTATCATCAGCGAACTGGATGATGTGTTTTGAGCTGGATCTAGCAGTGCGGTCGTGAGTCAGCAGCATGAACAGCAGAGGGCTGACACACAGTCCTGGGGGTGGGGGGGGGGGCACCAGTGCTCAGCATGCTGGAGCTTGAGATATGGCTGCCAATGGGTCTTTCCGTCAAGAAGCCAAACAGAAAATCTGAAATATAAATGGGAAGTGTCACGGAATGCTTAGCATATTAGTTAACGTGTGTGGAGAGTTAACCCTTCAAGTCAATGATCCTGGTCAGGTGGTCTATTTCATGTAAATGATTTATCATATTGTCCTACACCATAAAAGGAAGTCATTCAATTGATCAACTCTGCATTAACTCTCCACCAATCACAGTCAACCTTGGATGTTCCTTGACTCTTCACTCAGTGGGCACCTAAGTACACCGGCTCGTTAATGCTAATATCTAACCAGCCAATCATGTGGCAGCAACTTAATGCATAAAAGCATGCAGACATGCTCAAGCAGTTCAGTTGAAGTTGCTGCATTTTTATAACAGAGTGTGGGAGGAGGGAAGATTACCAAGTGCATGGAAAGAAGCAGTAGTAATTCCAATAAGGAAACCTGGCAAGGATCCGTCAAAACCCACTAGCTACAGACCAATTGCATTAACATCAAGTATATGTAAGATAATGGAAAGGATGATAACAGAAAGGTTATCGTATGAGCTTGAGAAAAGGGGAATGCTGGCAAGTTATCAGAGTGGTTTTAGAAAGGGAAGGAATTCCATGGACTCAGTGATTATGTTAGAGACTGAAATAAGGAAGGCCCAGGCAAATAGAGAGTCAGTAGTGGCAGTGTTCTTTGACATTGAAAAAGCCTATGATATGATGTGGAAGGAAGGATTATTAATTAAACTGCACAAGATCGGGGTTGGTGGGAGAGTTTTTAATTGGATTAAAGATTTTTTGTTTGGTAGAAAAATTCAAGTTCGGGTTGGATCAGAATTATCAAAACAGTACATAGTGGAAAATGGCACACCTCAAGGTAGTGGGATTAGCCCGTTACTTTTCATCATTATGATCAATGATGTCTTCACAAAGGTACCAGTGGATATAGGTAGGTCACTGTTTGCGGATGATGGGGCCTTGTGGAAAAGAGACAGGAACATGGACCATATAATCAGGAAACTACAAGAAGCAATTGATGAAGTGGTGGTGTGGGGTTATGATTGGGGATGTAGGTTTTCAGTAGATAAAACTCAAACTGTATTTTTTTTTACCAGGAAAAGAGTTGAGGTAGGGAAGAAGTTAAGGATGTACGGGGTTGAATTAGAAAGGGTTGTATCATTTAAATTTCTGGGAGTTATATTTGATTCACGATTAACATGGGCAGACCATATCAGGAAAGTTGAGGAGAAATGTAAAAAAGTAATAAATGTGATGAGATGTTTGACTGGTAGGGAATGGGGAGCAAGTTGTTCAGCTTTGAAGAGAATGTATGTGGCTTTAGTGAGATCTGTGTTGGACTATGGAAATATAGCATATGGATCAGGAGCTAGGTCTCTTATAAGGAAACTGGATGTGATTCAGGCTCAGGCCTTGAGAGTGTGCAGTGGGGTTTTTAAAACATCACCAGTGTCAGCCCTACAGGTAGAAATGGGAATAATGCCTTTGGAGCTAAGAAGGATGCAACTGATGGCAAACTACTGGGCTAACTTGCAGGGGCACAATGATTCTCACCCCACTAAAGGAGTGTTGCAGGAGTGCTGGGAAAATGGGAGGTTTCAGAGGGATACCTTTAGTTGGGTAGGGAATGATATCGCGAAAGAATGTGGAGTGTTTGATCTGAGGATAAGTCCTTCAGTAGTTTATCTGGTTGTAGCTCCATGGAAGCTTGTATGGCCTGACATAGACTGGCATTTGTTAGCGGTAAAAAGGAAAGAAAGATATAAAACAGATTTGGTAAATGCATTTAACTGTCATGTGATGGAAAAGTATAGTGATTATACTCACATTTATACGGATGGTGCGAAGGAACCTGAAACAGGAGTGACAGGGTTTGGGGTGGTTTTACCAGCAAAAGAAATTGGAATCAGCAGAAGAACATCTAATAAGTTAGGGGTGTTTACAGTGGAGATGCTGGCAGTGTTGGTTGCGTTGCAATGGGTGCAGAAAGCCAGACAAGCCAAAGCATTGATATGTTCAGATTCACCCTCAGTTCTAGCAAGTTTAAGGTCTTTTCACACAAACAGTCGGCAAGATGTACTTTATGAAGTTCTTCAGTTAGTTACAAGAATTGCAAATCAGGGAGGTCAGGTAAAATTTCTATGGGTTCCAGCACATGTAGGGGTGAAGGGGAATGAAAGGGTGGATGAGTTGGCAAAGAGGGTGTTAAAGAAAGAAAATGTGGAAATGCACATTAGTATCAGTAAAGCAGAGGTTAAGTGTATAATCTGGGAAAAAGTCAACCAAATGTGGCAAGAAAGATGGGACAGGGAGGGGAAAGGGAGGCATTTATATCAAATACAAAAGAGTTTTGCAGGTACTAGGGTAGGTAATGGAAACAGAAGAGAGGAAATTGTGTGGACTAGGTTAAGGCTGGGGCATTGTGCATTAAACAAAACATTGAAAATGATAGGGAAACACCAGACAGGATTGTGTGAGGAATGTCAGGAAGAGGAGTCAGTAGAACATGTAGTTCTGAGTTGCAGGAAGTATGGGATACAGAGAGAGATGATGAGAATTAAATTAAGGGAGTTGGGGGTGCAGGAATTCACATTAAAAGGGTTGTTGGGCATGGGTGAAAGAGCACAAGTCCAGGTATTTTTAGCGTTGTTAAGGGGTACAGGGGTTTTTTTATAGGATATGATGGATAAACATGAATAGGGTACTAGGATGGTCAAAGATGGGAGGCTAAAGTGTGGGTTTGTGTGTGTGTGTGTGTGTGTGTGTGTGTGATTGGGTGAAGCAATTTAGAATATATGTCTAGTACACATTCCGGAGCAGAGGGTGGCGGTAATGCACCATTAAGCTGGATGCCAACCGCCGTAAAACAAGATACAGACAGACAAGCAGTTCAGTTATTGTTCAAGCCAAACATCAGAATTGGGAAGTTGTGAGTATCTCTAAAACTGCCGATCTCCTGGGATTTTCACCTACTTCAGTCTCCAGAGTTTACACATAATGGTGCGAAATGCAACAAAATACATCCAGTGAGTGATGGTTCTGTGGGCAAAAAGGCCTTGTTAATGAGAAAGGTCAGAGGAGAATGGTCAGACTGGTTCAAACTGACAGGAAGGCAACCGTAACTCAACTAGCCATGTGTTACAACAGTGGTACACAGATGAGCATCTCTGAACGCACAACGCACCGAACCTTGAGGTAGATGGGCAACAGCAGCAGAAGACCACAAATATACAGGTTCTTTTTTTCTCAACTATAATTCAACTGCACTCTAATTCATATACCAAACATGTACACTGGGTGTTTTGTATAGTAACCCATTAACCTGTCAGCTTTTAGGCCTCTTGGATATGGGAGGGCATTGGAACACTTGGGAGAAACCCAACTGGTTAACGTGAGAACGTGCAAACACCATACATACAGTACTGTGCAGAAATGGAAAGTAGAATGGAAATGGGAGATCCAACATAGATTGGGAGACCATTTCCCCGAGTACCTATGCCCCATCCGCCAGAAAAAGCGGGATCTCCCAGTGGCCACCCACTTCAGTTCTACTTCCCATTCCCATTCCAACATGTCAGTCTATGGCCTCCTCTAATGCCATGATGAGGCCACACTCAGATTGGAGGAGCAATACCTCATATTCTGTCTGGGTAGCCTCCAACCTGATGGCATGAACATTAATTTTTCAAACCTCTAGTAATTGACCATAGAACATAGAACATGGAACAGTACAGCGCAGTACAGGCCCTTCGGCCCACAATGTTCGCCGACCCTTAAACCCTGCCTCCCATATAACCCCCCCACCTTAAATTCCTCCGTATAGCTGCCTCCCCTCTCCTCCTCCATTCTCCATTCCCATTTCCTTCTCTCACTGTATCACCTTACCTGCCCATCACCTCCCTCTGGTTCTCCTCCCCCTTCCCTTTCTTCCATGGCCTTCTGTCCTCTCCTATCAGATTCCCCTTCTCCAGTCCTTTGTGTTTTCGATCAATCGACTTTCCAGCTCTTTACCTCACCCCTCCCCAACTTCAGGTGTCACCTATCACCTACTACCTTGTACTTCTTCCTCTCCTCCCCCCACCCTCGTACTCTGTCTTCTCATCTCTTTTTTTCCAGGTCCAAAGAAGGGTCTTGGCCTAAAAAGTTAGCCGTGTACTCTTTTCGATAGATGCTGATTAGCCTGCTGAGTTCTTCCAGTATGTTATGTCTGTTAAGTTGTTTACTGAGCCTGTCTCTCTGTGTTTGGCCCATGTCCCTCTAAACATTTCTTATCTCTATAACTGTACAAATACCTTTTAAATGACATAGTTGCACCTGCCTCTGTGTCCCTTGGCAGCTCATTCCATATTCCCACCACCCTTTGTGTGAAAATGTTGCCCCACAATCCCTTTTCAAATATTTCCTCTCTCACTTAAACTAATTCCCCCTGGTTTTGGACTCCCAAAAGTAACAAGGCTTCACAGGGAGAACAAATGCTTCTCTTAACCATTCAATTCTTGAACCAACCTACACAAACCTAACACTAACTCAGAATAGCCACACTATGACCACTTTTACCCTTAGACCATTCAGCCTGTTGAGTCTGCACCACAATTCCATCATGGTTGATTTACTATCCCTCTCAATCCTATTCTCCTGCCTGTAACCTTTAACGCCCTGACTAATGAACAACTGTCAACCTCCACTTTAAATATTCTCAATGATTTGGCCTCCACAGCCATCTGTGGCAACGAATTCCATCAATTCACCACCCTCTGACTAAAGGACTTTCTCCTCATCTCTGTTCTAAAGAGATGTCCTTCTATTCTGAGGCCATGCCCTCTGGTCCTAGACTCCTCCACTATAGAAAACCTTCTCTCCACATCCATTCTATCTAGACCTTCCAGAGTATCAAAGTATATTTATTATCATAGTACGTATACAGTATTCAACCCTAAGATTTCTCTTCTCCACAGACAGCCTCAATATTCACTGTTTAAATTTGCATTTCAGCTTTGCATTACAATGTACCTTGTTTCTTCTTGTTGTAATTGTGTTCTTTCTTGTATAAGTTTGTACAATATATGTTCAATTTATGTTTTTCTGATGAATGTTGTGTACAGATGCCATGCTGCTGAAAATATGTTTCTCCTTGCACCTGCACATACATGCAATTGTGCATCAGACAATAAACTTGACTGTAGATCTGAGTGGTAAGGGGAGTTACAGGAGATCTGAGGAGAACTTTCTTCACCCAGAGAATGGGGGCACCTGGAAGACATGGCCAGAGAGAGCAGTGAAGCAACATAGTCACTCCAAAGGACTTTTTTTGTGGGTGTTGCTCAAGATATTCAGCATCTGCAGAATTCAGGGTGTCATAGAATCATAGAAACATAGAAACCTACAGCACATTACAGGCTCTTCGGCCCACAATGTTCTGCCGACCATGTAATCTAATCTAATCTAACCTACTCTAGAAACTACCTAGATTTACCCTACCACATAGCCCTCTATTTTTCTAAGCTCCATGTACTTATCTAAGAATCTCTTAAAAGACCCTATTGTATCCACCTCTACCCCTATCATTGGCAGTTCATTCCACACATCCACCACTTTCTGTGTAAAAATCTTACCTCTGATATCCCCCTTGTACCTACTTCCAAGCACCTTAAAACTATGCCCCCTTCTGTTAGCCATTTCAGCTCTGGGGAAAAAGCCTCTGACTATCCACATGATCAATGCCTTTTATCATCTTATACTACTCTGTCAAGTCACCTCTCATCCTCTGTAACTCTAAGGAGAAAAGGCCAAGTTCACTCAATCTATTCTCATAAGGCATGCTCTCCAATCCAGGCAACATCCTTGTAAACCTCCTTTGCACCGTCTCTATAGTATCTACATCCTTCCTGTAGTGAGGTGACCGGAACTGAGAACAGTACTCTAAGTGGGGTCTAACTAAAGTCTTATATAGTTTTAACATTACCTCATGGCTCTTGAACTCAATCCCACAGTTGATGAATGACGTCACACCATATGCCTTTTTAACGCTGTCAACCTGCACAACAGCTTTGAGTCTCCTATGGACACGGACTCTAAGATCTTGCTGATCCTCCACACTGCCAAGAGTGTTACCATTAATATTATATTCTGTCTTCAAATTTAAACTACGAAAATGAACCACATCACACTTATCTGGGTTGAACGCCATCTGCCACGTCTCAGCCCAGTTCTGCATCCTATCGATGTCCTGCTGTAACCCCCGACAACTCTCCAGACTATTCCCAACACCCCCAAATTTTGAGTCATCAGCAAACTTATTAAACGACCCCCCTACTTCCTCATCCAGCTCATTTATAAAAATCACAAAGAGGAGGGGTCCCAGAACAGATCCCTGCGGAATACCACTGGTCACTGCAGACAAGTACTTACTTAAATTGTTTTAGCACAGAAGACAAAAGGTACCATAGCAGTTAGCATAATTCCTTTACAGTATCAGCAGCCCGAGTTCAATTCCCACCACTGACTACAAGGAGCTTGTACAGCCTCCCCATATGAGTTTCATCCCCCCAATTCCAAAGACATATGAATTAGTGGGTTAATTGGTTACATGGATCTAACTTGGCAGAGCGAGCTCATTGGGCCAGAAGGAACTGCTACTGTGCTGTATCTCTAAATAAATGAAAGTAAGTAAAAGCTATAGGCCAAAGCTGGAAGCTGGGACCCTACTGGTTAGCATAGACATAGAGGGCTGAATGGTCTATTTCTGTGTTGCCTGACTCAATGACTCTAAGGCCCCAAAGGTATTTTTACAGCGATAATAGATCTGTATCCTCAAGGTCATATACTTGGCAGTTCCTGCAGAGGCTTAGGTCAATACTGAAATTTAGCAGTGGGAGAGACAAGGAGATTTTCTTTTCAAGGTTGAAGTGATGACATCAGGGAACCTGTTCTATCGCTTTCAGATATGGTGTTTACAAATCATCCTGCAACAATTTGCCAAGCTTTCCTTAGCAGCACTTCGAAAGACAAGGGCAACTGTCGCATTAGGAGATCATCTGCTCTGAGTTTGCATCAAAGCCGCAAATATCCAAACTCGGGCAGGAATCAACAAACTCTTACTGGTCTTGTGTTAAAACCCTTGACCTCCCTTTTTATTTGTTGGGGCTGCTCAGTAGTGTACCGGTTAGTGTAATGCTCTTTCAGCATCTGTGACCTGAGTACAATTCCCTCCTCTGTCAGTGAGGAGTTTGTACGTTCTCCCCATGATTTACAAAGGGTTCCTCCGGGTGCTCCGGATTCCAGACCCACGCAGGTTAATAGGTTAATTGGTTCTATTGGTGTTATTTGGACAGTATGGGCTTGGGGTCCAGAAAGGTCTGTTACTATGCTGTATCTCAAAATAAACTGAATAAACAAAATTAAAATATTTACTCATTTGTCAAAGTTCAAAGTATATTTATAATGAAAGTCATCGTGTCTATCCCTCGAGATCGAGGATGATGGTCTTCGTTCTGAAGAAGTGGCCCACAGAGTGAAGACACCTGTGCGTGTATTTGTTTAACGTGTACTTGATGTTGTGCTCCAAGAAGCGCACGATACTTCACAAATCAACCAACTGATTCCAATGGCATGGAAACCACGACGATTGGAGCTGATGGATTTGTTGCAGCCTTCATCCGCCTTCACAGCCATTGATTTCGAAGTAACTTCATCCGCCTGTTCCACCGTTGAGGTCTTGGTTGGATTGTTCTTTGTCAGGGACCTCACCCTCGACCTTACCGCCATGGGTGACCCTACCAGGAGCATAGTTCCAGACGGCATCGCTCTCGGGATCACAGGACCACACAAGCTTCTCCACCACGACAAGGTGACAATCTGTAAAGTGAAGATGCTTTCAAAAATAATGAAATGAAAAGTTTCTAAATATCAAAAATTGCTATAAAGAGCAGTAAACAGGAAAAAATTAAATCAAATCAATATTTGGTGTGACCACCTTTATTATCTTGATGCCATTAGGTATGAAATGATCCGTCTGGATTAAGCTTTTCACTGCACCTTGTGACAATAACTGGGCACCACAGAAGCATAGTGGTTTGTTGTTCAGTCATTAAGTCGAGCCCAACTCTTTGTGACCTCATGGAGTGCATAGGGTCCATAAGGTTTCATGGCAAGATACGGAAGTAGATTGCCAGGCCTTTCTTCCGCACAGATACTGCTGCTGCCCAGGTTGGGACCCGGGTGGGTTTGAACTCAGGACAGTCTGCCTTGAAGTCCAGTGCTGATGTCACTACTCCACCAGCGCAATGCTATTACAGCTCAGGGACGCTCAGGAATTCAGAATTCAATTTCGGCATCATTTACAATGGAACACATATGTTCTCCCTGTGAGTACATGGGTTTCCTCCAGGTGCTCCAGTTTCCTCCCGCAATCCAGAGACATACGGGTTAGTAGGGTAATTGGTGATTATAAATTGTTCTGTGTTGAGGCTAGTATTAAACAGATGGGTTGCTGGGCGATGTGGCTCGCTGGGCCAGAAGAGCCTGTTCCACGCTGTATCTCTGAATAAATAAATTAATTAATTAACCAGTTACCAATTACACCTGAAGAGCATTCCAAAGTCAAAAAAAGCTGAGATGCTGTCCCCGCAGAATAGACATAGGGACTTTATTAAATAAAGGCATCCTTTAATTACAGAGAACTTGAATAAAGGGGACAGACATAAGACCAGGATGGAATAATGAAATCAGAAATTTCAAATCAAGGTCTTTTTTAGCAATATTCAGTGAGAAATTACCAAGAAGAGAAAATGCTTTCTGTACAGTTTCTTTCCTCTTTAACCTACTTCATGTTCCCTTTCTTTACCCATCTCCTGCTAAGGTCTGGATATTTTTTTTCAATGTCCCAGTGGCAATACTTGATTAACAATTGTGGTGAATTAACATCACTAATGATAAAATCATTAACTTAAGGGTCCTTCAACATCAGATGTACAGGGTAATTAAAGACTTCTCTGCCATGCTGGGTCTAGAAACCCTCCCAAACGATTTACTCTCCAGTGATATTATCAGCTCTCATTGCTTAAATACCACTTTTGACAAATTGGTGGATATATTATTATTAATATTTATTGGATACATAATTTCACTTCACCATATAGGGACTTCGTCAGATCATCTACGTATATACATATACAGACAAAATAACACACACATTACAGGAAGGAAGTTGAGGTTTTGGAGAAAATGCAGAAGAGGCTCACCAGAATGTTGCCTGGATTAGAGAATGCTAGTTATAAGGAGAGGTTGGAGAAATTTGAATTGTCTTCTCCGGAATGCCAGAGGCTGAGTGGTGACCTAAAAGCTGTAAATAAAATTCTAAGAGGCGTAGGTAGTCATAATTTGTTTTTTTCCAGGTAGAAATGTCAAATACTAGAGGGCATAGTTTTATGGTGAGTGAGGAAAAGTTTAAAGGTGATTTATAAGGCAAGTTTTTTGCAGAGAGTGATAGATGCCTGGAGCATGCTGTCAGAGGAACTGATGGAATCTGGGACAATAGCAATTTTTTAAGTGGCATTTAGACCAACATGTGGACAGACAAGAAATTGGGGTTGTAGACTATGTGCAGGCAGATGTTTAAATAGGCATCATGGTTTAGCACAGATATATTGGGCTGAAGGGCCTGTTTCTGAGCTGGACTGTTCTATGTTCTATGTTCTTAGGTAAGTCACTGCCCCACTAGGAAGGTATGCTTGGATCCATGGATTACAGAAAGGGAGAAGATGTTGCATCTTCTGTGGTGTCTTGGGAAGGTACCATGAGAAGGGGAGTGGTTACTGGTGGAAGTGGAAGAGAGGACCACTGCATCATAGATTGAATAAAAACAAAAAAGAACACTAGATTTGAGAAATCTGAAATAAAACAAGAAATGGTTTAACTCTGTGAAGAATGAAACAGAGTTAAACTTTCGGTGTCAGTCAAAGAATATTTGTCAGAACTGGTAAGAGCCCAATTTGTCCAATCTGATCATCGAGAACCTATACCAATCTCAGATTTTGATTGTTTAATATAAACATAAGCAAAAGAAAACCTAAAAATAGTTTTTTTAATGCAGAAAGTGGCAAGTGTCTGGAATGCACTGCATGATGGGTAGGGCGATGGAAGCTGATAGAAGACCCTTAGGTAGCCACATGGATGAAAGAAAAATTGAGGGTTATGTATGCACAGTACGAGGGAAGGGTTAGAGAGATCGTGGAGCAGGTTAAAAGGTTGGTGCAATTTCACAGGCTGAAGGCCTCATACTGTGCTGAACTGTTCTATGTCATTTGTGAGAAAATCCAGAGGCAATGTCATTCAAGGTAAATTCATTCTCACCACAAGCCACACAACTTTAGAATTCAAGCCATCACACCATGTTCTGATTTGATTTAAAAGGGACAAAAGGGACAAAAGGGACGGCCTACCTGGGGGAAGCAACAGTGGCTGTGCCTCTGCAACAGAGTCTGGCCCTGTGGCTCACGAAAGGGTAGGGAAAGGAAGAGGATGGCAGCAGTGACAGGAGACTCTATAGTTAGGGGGTCAGACAGGCGATTCTGTGGACGCAGGAAAGAAACTCAGATAGTAGTTTGCCTTCCAGGTGCCAGGTCCGGGATGTTTCAAATCGCGTCCAAGATATCCTGAAGTGGGAAGGAGAACAGCCAGAGGTCGTGGAACATATTGGTACCAATGACATAGGTAGGAAAAGGGAGGAGGTCCTGAAAAAAGACCACAGGGAGTTAGGAAGGAAGTTGAGAAGCAGGACCTCAAAGGTAATAATCTCGGGATTACTGCCTGTGCCACGCGACAGTGAGAGTAGGAAAAGAATGAGGTGGAGGATAAATGTGTGGCTGAGGGATTGGAGCAGGGGGCAGGGATTCAGATTTCTGAATCATTGGGACCTCTTTTGGGGCAGGTGGGACCTGTACAAAAAGGACAAGTTGCATTTGAATCTCAGGGAGACCAATATCCTGGCAGGAAGGTTTGCTAAGGCTACTGGGGAGAGTTTAAACTAGAATTGCTGGGGGCTGGGAACCAAACTGAAGAGACTGGGGAAGAAAAGGTTGGCTCACAAATAGAGAAAGCTTGTAGACAGTGCAAGAGGGAGGATAGGCAGATGATAGAGAAGGGATGCGCTCAGACCGAAGGTTTCAGATGTGTCTATTTTAACGCAAGGAGTGTTGTGAACAAGGAGGATGAGCTTAGAGTGTGGATCACTACTTGGAGATATAATGTGGTGGCCATTACAGAGACTTGGATGGCTCAGAGACAGGAATGGTTACTTCAAGTGCCAGGTTTTAGATGTTGCAGAAAGGACAGGGAGGGAGGCAAAAGAGATGGGGGCATGGCACTGTTGATCAGAGATAGTGTCATGGCTGCAGAAAAGGTGGACACCATGGAGAGATTGTCTACAGAGTCTCTGTGGGTGGAGGGTAGGAACAGGAAGGGGTCAATACCTTTACTGGGTGTTTTTGATAGACCACCCAATAGTAACATGGATATCGAGGAGCAGATAGGAAAACAGGTCCTGGAGATTTTAATTTTCCAAATATTGATTGGCATCTCCCTAGAGCGAGGGGTTTAGATGGGGTGGAGTTTGTTAGGTGTGTTCAGGAAGGTTCCTTTGCACAATATGTAGATAAGCCTACAAGAGGAGAGGCTGTACTTGATTTGGTATTGGGAAATGAACCTGGTCAGGTGTCAGATCTCTCAGTGGGAGAGCATTTTGGAGATAGTGATCACAATTCTATCTCCTTTGCAATAGCATTGGAGAGAGATAGGAACAGACAAGTTAGAAAAGCGTTTAATTGGAGTAAGGGGAATTTATGAGGCTATCAGGCAGGAAATTGGAGGCTTAAATTGGAAACAGATGTTCTCAGGGAAAAGTACAGAAGAAATGTGGCAAATATTCAGGGGATACTTCTGTGGAGTTCTGCATAGGTACATTCCAATGGGACAGGGAAGTTATGGTAGGGTACAGGAACCATGGTGTAAAAAGGCTGTAATAAATCTAATCAAGAAGCAAAGAAAAGTTTACGAAAGGTTCAGAGAGTTAGGTAATGTTAGAGATCGAGAAGATTATAAGGCTAATAGGAAGAAGCTTAAGAAGGAAATTAGGAGAGCCAGAAGGGGCCATGAGAAGGCCTTGCTGGGCAGGATTAAGGAAAACCCCAAGGCATTCTACAAGCATGTGAAGAGCAAGAGGATAAGACGTGAAAGAATAGGACCAATCAAGTGTGACAGTGGGAAAACGTATATTGAACCGGAGGAAATAGCAGAGGTACTTAATGAATACTTTACTTCAGTATTCACTATGGAAAAGGATCTTGGTGATTGTAGTGATGACTTGCAGCAGTCTGAAAAGCTTGAGCATGTAGATATTAAGAAAGAGGATGTGCTGGAGCTTTTGGAAAGCATCAAGTTGGATAAGTCGCTGGGACCGGATGAAATGTACCCCAGGCTACTGTGGGAGGCGAGGGAGGAGATTGCTAAGCCTCTGGCGATGGTCTTTGCATCATCAATGGGGACGGGAGAGGTTCTGGAGGATTGGAGGGTTGCAGATGTTGTTCCTTTATTCAAGCAAAGGAGTAGAGACAGCCCAGGAAATTAAAAACCAGTGAGTCTTACCTCAGTGGTTGGTAAGTGATGAAGAAGATCCAGAGAGGCAGGATTTATGAACGTTTGGAGAGGCATAATATGATTAGGAATAGTCAGCATGGCTTTGTCAAGGGCAAGTCGTGCCTTACGAGCCTGATTGAATTTTTTGAGAATGTGACTGAACACATTGATAAAGGAAGAGCAGTAGATGTAGTGTATATGGATTTCAGCAAGGCATTTGATAAGGTACCCCATGCAAAGCTTATTGAGAAAGTAAGGAGGCATGGGATCCATGGGGACATTGCTTTGCGGATCCAGAACTGGCTTGCCCACAGAAGGCAAAGAGTGGTTGTAGACGGGTCATGTTCTGCATGGAAGTCAGTCACCAGTGGAGTGCCTCAGAGATCTGTTCTGGGACCCTTACTCTTTGTGATTTTTATAAATGAACTGGATGAGGAAGTGGAGGGATGGGTTAGTAAATTTGCTGATGACACAAAGGTTGGAGGTGTTGTGGATAGTGTGGAGGGCTGTCAGAGGTTACAGCAGGACATTGATAGGATGCAAAACTGGACTGAGTAGTAGCAGATGGTGTTCAACCCAGATAAATGTGAAGTGGTTCATTTTGGTAGGTCAAATATGATGGCAGAATATAGTAAGTGTGAACAATCAGAGGGATCTTGGGGTCCGAGTCTATAGGATGCTCAAAGCAGCTGCGCAGGTTGACTCTGTGGTTAAGAAGGCAGGTTATCATGAAATTGAATTTAGGAGCTGAGAGGTAATGTTGCAGCTATGTAGGACCCTGGTCAGACCACACTTAAGAGTATTGTGCTCAGTTCTGGTCGCCTCACTACAGGAAGGATGTGGATGCCATAAAAAGGGTGCAGAGTAGATTTACAAGGATATTGCCTGGATTGGGGAGCACGCCTTATGAGAATAGGTTGTGTGAACTTGGCCTTTTCTCCTTGGAGCAATGGAGGATGAGAGGTGACCTGATAGAGGTGTATAAGATGATGGGAGGCATTGATCGTGTGGATAGTCAGAGGCTTTTTCCCAGGGCTGGAATGGTTGCCAGAAGAAGACACAGGTTTAAGGTGCTGGGGAGTAGGTACAGAGGAGATGTCAGGGGTAAGTTTTTTACTCAGAGAGTGGTGAGTGTGTGGAATGGGCTGCCAGCAATGATGGTGGAGGTGGATATGATAGGGTCTTTTAAGAGACTTTTAGGTAGGTACACGGAGCTTAGCAAAATAGAGGGCAATAGGTAAGTTTAGTAATTTCTAAGGTAGGGACATGTTCGGCACAACTCTGTGGGCCGAAGGTCCTGTATTGTGCTGTAGGTTTTCTATGTTTCTAATTCTGGAATCAAATCTGTGCGACACCAAAAGATTACAATTTAGCAGACCCACACCCACAGCAAGAATTCTGTACCTCACAGCATTATCTTTTTCATTTGACATTAAGTTTATATTTATAGTTCCATTCAGATATAATGGTGATTACTTTTTAGATGAACTATTTAGTTGTTTCTGCCAAGGTCCTAAGTTCTGGAATTCCACCCCCCCCCCCCCACCCCCGCCAAACCTTTTCATCTCTCTACACCTCTTTCCTCCTTTCAAACATCCCTTAAATTCCGTACCTTTGACTGAGCTTTTGCTCTCTGGCCTAATTTCTCCTTATGTGGCTTGCTGTCAAACTAAACTGGAGAATACTCTTGAGCAACTACTTGGAACATATTGCCTCATTAAAGTCATTACTGAAATCAAAGTTTGCGTAGCTTTACCGAGTGTTAGTACTTTGCAATAGCATGTTGCTGATATTGCTGAGGTTATTAAATATGTTCAATATTTCCTTGTCTAACAAAACCTATTAGTCTGCCTTCTCGTGAACTGAGTAAGCACTGACTGACAGACTGACTAACTGTTGTCTGTAAAATCAGATTTACATCACTTCTGTTCAAATTAAAGAGCAGCCGCTTTGGAAATAGTGTACATTCAGAAAGAAGTAGCTATCTGCAGTATCATTACGGTATTACAGAGGAGTGGTTGATGGCTCCAGGTCTGTACTCAGTGTAGTTCAGAAAAATGAGTGGGGATCTCATTCAAACCTATAAAATATTGAAAGGCCTAGATAGACTGGACGTGCAGAGGATGTTTCCATTAGTAGGAGTGTCTAGTACCAGAGGGCACAGCCTCAGAATAAGAACAACTCTTTAGAACGGAGGGAGAGAGGGATTTCTTTAGACAGCTGTGGAAGCAAAGTCAATGGGTATATTGAAATCAGAGGTTGATAGGTACTTAATTATTAAGGTGTTAGTTAAAGGTTATGGGGAGAAGGAAGGAGAATGAAGTTGAGAGGAAAAATATATCAGCCACTATCGAATGGTAGAGCAGACTAGATGGGCCGGATGGCCTAATTCTGCTCTTAGGTCTTATGGTCATTAGACAATAAATAATTTTTTGTCTAACACATAGCACTGTTCATTTCAACATTACAGAATTGAATTTACCTTGGGCACTTCCTGATAGTTGGAGTGTACTTGATGAGCTTCCTGTACTGCATACGCTTCTAGTCACTTGTCTTCCATGGGACACTAGCTCTGGAGTGCTAAAGAAGTAATGCAATTAAATTAGAGTTAGAGTGTACTGGAATTTCCAGATCTATTTCCTTTTTTAAGCACTTAATAACAAATTCCCCTGGCTGCCAGTCTCAGACTTACATTAATCAAATTAAAATATATAAATTAACACTTCTGTTTCAAACCTAGTAGGAATGTATTAAGACATAAATCTTTACATCATTATAACAACAGATAGAAATTGTTCGCTACGCAGATTGAATTTGCCAAGTATTTCCTCAATCTTTAAGTATTTCTCAAAGTAAACTGTAATAATAATAATACATAAAGCATTGCATGATATATTGCTGGGAAATCACAACATCGTCAAAGTGCTCACTCACAACCTTCATAGAATTGGACCCTGGGGAGTAATCCAATAAAATGCTATAAAGAGCTGTAGCCCATAGCAACCAAGTGAAGTCATAAAGTGTGTTTATTCTTAAAGGATTTCATCACTCTTAAACTTTACCAACATTCGCAGAATTCCTGCTGGCCACATCAGTCTCATTCAGAAGTCGTGGGTTCAAATACTTCTCAAGCACAAAAATCAAAGCTGATATTCTTAGGGCATTCAGCCAGTCCAAGCTACTGGCTTTCAGGTGTGACAGTAAAATCAGATTCAGAATTAGGCTTATTATCAGTGATGTATGTAGTGAATTTTTTGTTTTGTGGTGGCAGTGCAGTGCGAGTCCTCAAATTATTATAGGCTACCAAGATAAATAAATAGTCCAAATGACGAATAATGAGGTGATGCTCAAAAATCTGATGGTGGAGGGGAAGAATCTGTTCTTAAAACATCGAGTATAGGTCTTCAGGCTCCTGTGCCTTCTCCCCGATGGTAGTAAGGCACAGAGGGCATGTCCTGGATAGTGAGGATCTGGATGATGAACGCTGCTTTCTTGAAGTTGTCTTGAAGTTCTTGAATTTCTTGCCACTTGAAGTTGTCATCAATGGTGGGAGTGTTCTGGAACTGCAAGTGATGAGGCTGGCTGAACACAGAAACAGGCCTTTCGACCTACCTAGTCCTTACTGAACTATTATTCAACCTTGGAGCTGCACAGGGACCATCACCTTCCATACTCCTCCCATCCATGTACTTATCTAAATTTCTCTTAAATGTTGAAATTTAACACACATCCTCCACTTCCAGTGGCAGTTCATTCCACACTCTCACCACCGTCTGAGTGAAGAAGTTCCTCCTCATGTTCCCCTTAAACATTCCACTTTCCACCCTTAACCTGTGACCTCTAGTTCTTGCACAAGGAAACAAATCTCAGCGTTGTAAATGGTGACATATTTGCACTTTGATAATAAATTTACTTTGAACATTGGAAGTTTGACCACTTTAGCTTCAGTGTAGTGTGGATATTCATTTTGATATTGTCTCTTTGCAACAAGAGGAACGAGGAAGAGGAATGCTGGCGATGAACCAAGTCTGCAGGTGCTTCACAAGCCCAGCAGCTTTGGCACAGATTTTGTAAAGAGGAAGGATGAGCTCATTTGATGTTAAGCCCATTAGTTCATTGCCGTGTGAAGTAGTAAACAAGAGACAATTAGTCAACGTCTCAGGAGCCACAGCTATGGGGTCATGAGGGAAATCTGTCACATCTTCTATCTATTCCCTGTGTATGCTGTTTCATCTCTGCACAGGTTTCGTTTTGTTCACCAAAGGGGATAGAAGTGCTTCCAAGGGACAGTGAGATCTCTCAAATGAGACACTGCCCATCTACTTCTCCTTTTGTGGCGTAGTCAATTAACAGGCAATCCTCACTAGTAGAATCACAGAGTCATAGAGCACTACAACACAAAAACAGGCCCTTCAGCCCATCTATTTTTATCAACTACTTCCTCTGGCAGCTCATTCCACACTTGTACCACCTTCTGAGTGAAGAAGTTTCCCGTCAGGTTAGTCTTAAATATTTCACCTTTCACCATTAATCTATGACCTCCAGTTCTAGTTTCACCCAACTTCAGTGGAAAAACCTTGTTTACGTTTACCCTATCTAAATAAATAATAAATAAAGGCATCCGTTAGTCTTGCGAGACCATGGATCTGCACCTGGAAAGTCTTCACTCTCCAGGGCACAGGCCTGGGCAAGGTTGTATGGAAGACCAGCAGTTACCCATGCTGCAAGTCTCCCCTCTCCACGCCACCAATGTTGTCCAAGGGAAGGGCATTAGGACCCATACAGCTTGGCACCAGTGTCGCAGAGCAATGTGTGATTAAGTGCCTTGCTCAAGGACACAACATGTTGCCTTGGCTGGGGCTCGAACTCACTACCTTCAGGTCGCAAGTCCAATGCCTTAACCACTTGGCCACGTGCCCATATTACCCTATCTATACCCCTCATAATGTCGTATTCTACTCATTCTCCTATGCTCCAGAGAATAAAATCCCAAAGTATTCAATATTTCTGTTATAACCCAAGTCCTCAAATCCCAGAAAAGTCCTTGAAAGTAAACAAATAATAAATAAATAGTACAACAGAGGAATAGCGAAGTATTGTTCATGGTTTCATGGACTGTTCAAAAATCATATAATGGAGGGGAAGAAGCTACTTCTAAAACACTGAGGCTCCTGAACCTCCTTCCAAATGGTAGAAATGAGCAGAGTTTGAATTGTGCCCGATCAGTGAATGGGAGCACAAGAAAAAGAGGTGACTTCACACAGGTCCCTGATTGAGGATTAATAAAGCAGCGCGTAGCTGCAGTTTTTGGAGCTTGAGCTGTGCCCTATCAGTGACAGGGTTCATTAGTGAGGGTGAATAGAAATAGGATGACTCGGTATCTGGCACTGTGGCTCAGAAGAGAGGCGAAGAGGACTGCTGTAGTGATAGGAGATTCCATAGTTGGAGGAATAGAGACAATTTCTGTGAACATGACACTCGATAGGTATGTTGCTTCCAAAATGCCAGGGTCAGAGATGTCTCGGATCAGGTTTATGGCATTCTAAAAGGGTGAGCAGCCAGAAGTCTTGGTACACATTGACACCAATGACATAGGTAGGAAAGGTGAGGAGGTCCTGAAGAGAGATTGTAAGGAGCTAGGTAGAAAGCTGAAAAGCATGAGCTCCAGGGTAGTAACCTCTGGACTGCTGCCTGTGCTACATGCCAGTGAGGGTAAGAGTAGGATTATCTGGCAGAAGAATGCACGGCTGAGAAACTGGTGCAGGGCGCAGAGGTTCAGATTTCTGGATCGTTGGGATCTCTTCCTGGGAAGGTACGACCTGTACAAAAGGAATGGGCTACACCTGAACCTGACGAGGACAATCTCCTTGTGCTAGAGCTAACTTGGCTGGGGGATTGGAACCAGAGGTGATAGGGCTCAGGACGAGGCAGCTGGTTTACAAACAGAGGCCGTGTGTGGTGAGACTGCTAGCAATAAGAGGCTGACGATAAGCCAGAATTGAAGTGAATGGGATGACTTGCAATGTAAAAGTAGGTTAAAATTGAAAAGGATGATGAATACAGCACTAAAGGCGTTATATTTGAATGCATGCAGTGCATGGAATAAGGTATATGAACTTGTAGCACAGTTGGATATTCACATCTATGATGTTGTGGGCTTCACTAAATCGTGGCTGGAAGAAAATTACAGCTGGAAGCTTAACATCCATGGATACACATAGTATCAAAAGTACAGACGGGTAGGCAGAGGCGGGTGGGGAGGCTCTGATGGTAACAAATAAACGCCTCTTCCCCAGGGCATCACTGCTCAATACAAGAGGACATGGCTTTAAGTTAAGGGGTGGGAAGTTCAAGGGGGATATTAGAGGAGGGTTTTTTACTCAGAGAGTGGTTGGTGTGTGGAATGCTCTGCCTGAGTCAGTGGTGGAGGCAGATACACTAGTGAAGTTTAAGAGACTACTAGACAGGTATATGGAGGAACTTAAGGTAGGGGCTTATATGGGAGGCAGGGTTTGAGGGTCGGCACAACATTGTGGGCCGAAGGGCCTGTACTGTGCTGTACTATTCTATGTTCTATGAAATCAAATCATTAGAAATAGGATTAGACATAGGATTGGGAAGTGTAGAATAATTGTGGGTAGAGCTAAGAAACTGCAAAGGTAAAAAGACCCTGGTGGGGGTTATATACAGACCTCTGAACAGTAGTAAAGATGTGGGCTACAAATTACAACGAAAGATGGAAAATGGATGTCGAAAGGGAAATGATACAATAGTCACAGGGTAGTTCAACGTTCGGGTAGATTGGGAACACCAAGTTGGTGTTGAATCCCAAGAGGGGGAATCTGTAGAATGCCTACAAAATGGCTTTTTAGAGCAGCTCGTGGTTGAGCCGACTAGGGTATCAGCTATCAGGTGTTGTGCAATGAACTGGAACTGATTAGGGAGCTTAAGGCAAAGGAACCCTTAGGAGAAGGTGATCATAATATGATTGAATTCACCCTGCAACCTGAGAGGGAGAAGCTAAAGTCAGCTGTGTCAGTATTATAGTAAAGGTAATGAAAGAGGCCTAAGAGAAAGAGTTGAGCAAAGTTGATTGGAAAGGCGCACTAGCAGGGATGACAGCAGAGCAGCAATGGCTGGAGTTTCTGGGAGCAATTCAGAAGCTGCAGGATAGATATATCCCAAAGAAGAAGAATTATTCTAAAGGCAGGCTGAGAAGGGAAGTCAAAGCTGCATAAAAGCCAGAGGGCATATAATAGAGCAAATATTTGAGGAAAGTTAGAGGATTGGGAAGCAAGAGAAAGCAACTGAAAAAGTCATAAAAGAGAGGAAAGATGCAATGTAAAGTTAAGCTAGCCAATAATACTAAGGAGGATACCAGAAGTTTCTTCAGATGAAGAGTAAAAGAGATGCAAGAGTAGATATCAGGCTGCTGGAAAATGATGCTGGAGTGGTAGTAATGGGGGACAAGGAAATGCTGGATGAATTGAATAAATATTTTGCATTAGTCATCACTGTGGAAGACACGAGCAGTATGCCAGAAGATCAAGAGTGTCAGGAGGCAGAAGTGAGTGAAGTTGCCATTACTGGGGAGAATGTGCTTGGGAAACTGAAAGGTCTGAAGGTAGATAAATCACCAGGACTAGATGGTCTACACCCCAGAGTTCTGTAAGTCGTGGATGGAAAGATTGTGAAGGCATTAGTAATAACCTATCAAGAATCAATAGATTCTGCCATGGTTCTGAAGAATTGGAAAATTGCAAAGGTCACTCCACTTATTAAGAAGGAAAACAGGCAGAAGAAAGCATTTTATAGGCCAATTAGTCTGACAGTGGTTGGGAAGATGTTGGAGTCGATTGTTAGTGATGTGGTTTCAAGAAATTGGAGGCATATGATAAGATAGGCTGAAGTCAGCATGGTTTCATTGAAGAAATAGCAAGCAGGATAGAATTGGTGGATGCGGGTGTATTGGATTTTCAGAAGGCCTTTGACAAGGTGCCATACGTGAGGCTGTTTAACAATTTAAAAGCCCATAGTATTACAGGAAAGATACTAGCATGGATAGAGCGCTGGCTAACTGCCAACAGGCAGAGTAGGAATAAAGGGAGCCTTTTCTGGTTGGCTGCTGATGGCTGGTGGCATTCCACAAGGGTCTGTGCTGGAACCAATTCTTTTTACGTTGTATATCAATGATTTGGATGATGGAATTGATGACTTGGTTGCAAAGTTCGTAGATGATTTGAAGATAGCTGGCGGGGCAAGTAGTGTTGAGGAAGCAAAGAGGCTACAAAAGGACTTAGACATATTAGGAGAATGGTCAAAGTAGTGGCAGATGGAATACAGTGGTGGAAAGTGTATGGTCATGCACTTTGGTAGAAGAAGTAAAAATGTGGACTATTTTCTAAATAGGGAGAAAATTCAAAAATCTGAGTTGCAAAGGGACTTGGATGTCCACATGTAGGAGATCTAAAGGTTAATTTTCAGGTTGAGTTGGTGGTAAGAAAGACAAATGCAATGGTAACATTCTTTTTGAGAGGATTAGAATATAAAAGCAAAGCTGTGACGTTGAGGAATTATCGGCACTGGTAAGGCCTCACTTGGAGTACTGTGAGCAGTTTTGGGTCTGATATCTAAGAATGGATGTGCTGATATTGGAGAGGGTTCAAAGGAGTTCACAAAAATGATTACAGAATTGAAAAGCTTGTCATATGAGGCTCTGGCATGAACTCACTGGAATTCAGAAGAATAAGGGCGAGTCTCATTGAATCCTATCAAATTTTGGAAGGCCTCAATAGAGTGGATGTGGAGAGTATATTTCCTATGGTGATGGAGTCTAGAACCAGAGAACATAGTCTCAGAATAGATGGAGATCCATTTAGGAATTTCTTTAGCCAGAGAGTGATAAATGTGTGGAATTCATTGCCACAGGTGGCTGTGGAGGTCACGCCATTGGGTATATTTAAGGCAGAGGGTGATAGATTCTTGATTAGTCAGGCCATGAGGGGTTAAGGGGAGAAGGTATGAGAGTGTGGCTGAGAGGGAAATGAATAAGCCATAATGAAATGGCGAAGACTCAATGGGCCAAATGGCTTAATTCTGCTCCTATATTCATGGTCTTATGGTGTTATGTCCTGGATGATGTGGGTCCATAATGTTGGATGCCACTTTCTTTAGTCACTGATTTTAAAGATGTTCTCAATGTTGGGGAGGGTTGTGCCCATGGTGGACCTGCTGAGACTACAACCCTCAGCAGCCTCTTGCAAACAAGTTCATTGGAGTCTCCACAGCAGACGCTGAAGAATGCAACTGGTCAGAGTGCTCTCCACAATACTTATGCATCAACTAGATAATATGTTTCCATTTCCAAACAACATTAGTGAACCAGTTCTATTTTTAACAACAATCCAGTAACTTCTTTGTCACGGTTACTGACACTGATCCGATACAAAATTTTTTTTTAAATTAATTTAACTTCCCAGAAGAAACAATGAAGTTTAAACCCATGTCCGCAGGTTATTAGCGTGTGTCAAACCAGTCCAATTCTTAAACTATTTCCCATCATAACCTTTGAAGCTCTTTGGCTTCAGATTTAATACAGCAAGACTGGACCTGGATGTAGTTTAGAAAAATGAAAGGGGATGTCATTGAAACAGATCTAATATTCAAAGGCTGAGATAGGATAGTGAGGGTGCTTCCTATAGTGGGGGAGTCTAGGATCAGAGGGCACAGCCTCAGAATACAAGGATGTCCCTTTAGAACAAAGATGGAGGCCAAGTAATTGGGTATACACAGCAGAGCTTGATGGGTTCTTGATCAGTAAGGGTGTCAAAAGTGACAGGGAAGACAGGAGAATGGGGTTGAGGGGATTATAAGTCAACCATGATGGAATGGAGGAGCAGACTTGATGAGTGAAGTGGGCTAATTCTGCTCCTATGTCTTATGGTCTTATGGATTAAGACCAGTTTTCAGTCATCATTAGCAATTCATCATCCCAATTAATATCCTCATATCCTCCTCCACCCCCGCCATTGATTAAAATTTGCAACTTCGACTTTTCTGCTTCATAGAGGCATAAAGTCTGAGTTTTTACAACATAGAAACAGGCCCCCCTGCCCAAATAATACATTGAAACCAAAATTCCCTCCTCATCTATTCCTACTAGCATGCATTTGGCCCTTTCCCATCCATGTACCCTTAACGTACTCACCTCAAACACTTCTTCTGAACCTCATTCCATAAATTGACCACTCTGGGTGAAGAATTTACACCTCTAGTTAGTAATAAATCTCTCTCCTCTTACCTTATACCATGGACCCCTCGGTTAATGGTAGGAGTTCATGGCATAAAAACAGTTAGAACCCCTTGCCTTAAGCCTATGAACTCCCATTCTTGTTACCTCAACCCTCAGAAAAAGACTGTGCACATTCACCTTACCTATGCTCCTGATAATTTTATACACTCTATAACTGGGGTTCCCAACTGTTTTTTTGTTATGGACCCCTACCATTAACTGAGGGCTTCATGGAATCTCTTCTCTCTAAGATCAACCCTCATTCTCCAACACTTCAATAAAAAGGATGCTCAACTCTCCATAACCCTGTCTCTCAAGTCCCAGCTACAACCTTGTGAACAGCCACTACTCTCTTCCCAACTTAGTGAGTTGTTTCTTAAAGCAGGGTGACCAAAGTTAAGCACAATATTCCAAATGCAATCTCACCAACCTCTTTTGCTACTGCAACAGAACTGTACTGAGCTCTTCGGGTTTATGCGGGGAGCTGGGGAGCGCTTGGCTCCAGGGTTTTCAGAGCATCTGAATTGATTAATTGTTGTTTAATTAGAGCCGCTAATCATTTAGAGTTCCTTGTGTTTTTTTCTCGAGTGACTGGCTCTTTGTAATGCAGTATCAGAATCAGGTTTATTTTCACCGACATGTGACATGAAATTTGTGCCTGGACCCAGTCTCCTGGTGGCTTCTTTTTAAATTTGTTAAGCTTATTTTGATAGGCTCAAGGATTCGCCTCACTATGGAAGGATGTGGAAGCATTGGAAAGGGTACAGAGGAGATTTACCAGGATGCTGCCTGGTTTAGAGAGTATGGATTATGATCAGAGATTAAGGGAGCTAGGGCTTTACTCTTTGGAGAGAAGGAGAATGAGAGGAGACATGATAGGGCTGTCCAAGATAATAAGAGGAATAGATACAGTGGATAGCCAGTGCCTCTTCCCCAGGGCACCACTGCTCAGTACAAGAGGATATGGCTTTAAGGTAAGGGGTGGGAAGTTCAAGGGAGATATTAGAGGAAGATTTTTTACTCAGAGTGGTGTGCATGGAATGCACTGCCTGAGTCAGTGGAGGAGGCAGATACACTCGTGAAGTTTCAGAGACTACTGGACAGGTATATGGAGGAATTTAAGTTGGGGGCTTATATGGGAGGCAGAGTTTGAGGGTCGGCACAACATTGTGGGCCAAAGGGCCTGTACTGTGCTGTACTATTCTATGTCTATGTCTATGATTCCGTGTTACCGTTCATTATTTAAGCGGATGCCTGATTAGCACTAATCGCGGGGTCCTAATTTTGAAAATGTTGTGTCTCGCCGTGTCATTTAGCTGAGCCACTGATGTTCCATTGGACTTATTGATTGATTGATTTATTTATTGAGATACAGGGTGAAATGTGCCATTCCTGTACTTTGAGCCACAATGCCCATGAATCTCCCAAATCAATCTGCATGGAGCTCTGTGATCAGTGGTGCTCTACAGGGATCTGTTCTGGGACCCCTTCTCTTTGTGATTTTTATAAATGACCTGGATGAAAAAGTAGAGGGTGGGTTAGTAACTTTACTGATGACACTAAGGTTGGGGGTGTTGCGGATAGTGTGGAGGGCTGTCAGAGGTTACAGCAGGACACCAATAGGATGCACAACTGGGCTGAGAAGTGGCAGATGGACTTCAACCCAGATAAGTGTGAAGTCCATTTCATACTTCTCTGAATTTGTAGACAGAATATAATACATATATACGACTCTTGGTAGTGTGGAGGATCTGAGAGATCTTGGATTCCATGTCGATAGGACACTCAATGCTGCTACGTAGGGTGACAATGTTGTTAAGAACGCGTATCGTACATTGCCATTCATCAACTGCGGGAGTGAGTTCAAGAGCCATGAGGTTATGTTACAGCTATATAAGACCTTAGTTGGAGTACTTGGAGTACTGAGTTCAGTTCTGATCACCTCATACAGAATAATATAGAAAGAGTGCAGAGGAGATTTACAAGGATGTTGCCTGGATGGGAGAGCATGCCTTATGAGAATAGGTTGAGAGAACTTGGCCTTTTCTCCTTGGAATGACAGAGGATGAGAGGTGACCTGATAGAGGTGTATAAGATGATGAGAGACATTGCTCATGTGAACAGGCAGTGGCTTTTTCCAAGGGCTGAAATGGCTAACACGAGGGGGCATAGTTTTAAGGTGCTTGGAAATAGGTACCGAGGGGATGTCAGGGGTAAGTTTTTCACACAGAGAGTGGTGAGTGTGTGGAATGCCCTGCCAGTGGCGGTGGTGGAAGCAGATACAATAAGGTCTTTTAAGAGCCTCTTAGGTAGGTACATGGAGCTTAGAAAAATAGAGGGCTATGCGTTAGGGAAATTCTAGTCAGTTTCTAGGGTAGGTTACATGGTTGGCACAACACTGTGGGCCAAAGGGCCTGTAATGTGCTGTAAATCTCTATGTTCTATGTATCAGCCTTTTCATGGGACAACTTACAATGACCTATTGACCTGCCAACCAGGAGATCTTTGGACTGTGGGAGGAAACTGGAATACCTGGAGGAAACCCACATGATCATGGGAGAACATCCTTACTGGCAGCTGCGGGAATTGAGCACGGTTCACCCGCACTGCAAAGCATTGTGTTAATGAATGAACTCTAGTCGCCATCTCTATATTGGGGTCTGTCTTTCCTCCGCACTTGGTTTCCAACATTGCCAGCATGCGTCGAGACACATAACATCCCAAATTCTCTACTCCGTGTCCTTTACTGAAGGCCAGCACGCCAAAAGCCCTCTTCGCCACAAGCAAGAGAAAATCTGCAGAAGCTAGAAATCCAAGCAACACACACAAAATGATGGAGGAAATCAGCAGGCCGGGCAGCATCGATGGGAAAGAGTAAACAGTCAACATTTTGGGCCAAGACCCTTCATCAGAGTAAGAAGGTGAAAGGAAGGGAGGAAGAAATTCAAGGTAGTAGGTGAAACTTGGAGAGGGAGAGGAATGAATTAAAGAACTGGGAAGTTGATTGGTGAAAGAGGTAAAGGGCTGGAAGAGGGGGAACCTGATAGGGGACAGTAGGCCATGGAAGAAAGGGAAGGGGGAGGAGCACCAGAGGGAGGTGATGGGCAGGTAAGGAGATAAGGTGGAAAAGGAAAATGGGAATGGAGAATGGTTAAGGAGAGGTGAGCACCATTACCGGAAGTTCAAGAATCAATGTTTATGCCATTAGGTTGGAGGCTACCCAGATGGAATATAAAGTGTTGCTCCTCCTACCTGAGTGTGGCCTCATCGCGACAGTGGAGGTCAAGGACTGACATGTCAGAAAAGGAATGGGAGCCAGAATTAAAACGGGTGGCCACTGGGAGATCCTGCTTTTTCTGATGGACGGAGCGTGGGTGCTTAGTGAAGTAGTCTCCCAATCTACGTTGGGCCACACGTAGAGGCTACACCAGGAGTACCGGATGCAGTAGATGACCCCAACAGACTCACAGGTGAAGTGTCGCCTCACCTAGAAGGACTGTTTGAGGCTCTGAATAGTAGTGAGGGAGGAGGTGTAGGCATAGGTGTAGTACTTGTTTGGCTTACAAGGATAAATGCCAGGAGGGAGATCAGTAGGGAGGGACGAATGGACAAGGGGGTTGCATAGGGAGCAATCCCTGCGGAAAGTAGAAAGTGCAGGGAAGAGAAAGATGTGCTTGGTGGTGGAATCCTGTTCGAGATGGTGGAAGTTACAGAGAATTATGTGCTGGATGGAGTGGCAGGTAAGGACAAGAGGAACCCTATCCCAGGAGGGTGGGGGGTGAAGGCAAAATGTGGGTGAGAGCAGTGTTAATGGTGGAGGACTGGAAGCCCCTTTCTTTGAAGAAGAAGGACATCTCCTTAGCCTTCTTCACCACCCCGTCTACCTATAAAGCCACTTCCAACAAAACGTTATAGTTGCGTAGAGTCCTAAAATGGGGTTCGCCTTCTGAGCCAGTTTTCCAGTTCTGATAAAGCTGTGTTCATTTCCTGCTTTTTGCAGAAGTGTTGCACGTTTCCACTGTCTTCCCTAAAGTTGCATCTACAAACCTCATTCCAAATGAGAGAAAGAGAGAGAGAGATAAATATATCAAGGCCTAAGTGTGTGATTGCTACTCACGGGACTGAGAAGGTCTGTGTGAAACATTGTTGTGCTCAATGATTATTATTCAAAAATGCAGCCTTTATGGACTAATAATGAACTGCATCGAGCGGCTTAGGTGTGATTATGTCAACAATGTAGAATTAATTTGTATAAAGAGTGCCAGATTGAATAGGGGATTAGAAGCAAGAAAACAATTTAATGGTGGCAAACAGCTTGAGGCGACAATAGTTCTCTGCTGAGCAGAAGGAAGATTTACATACGTAGGCTGAGCAAGAAAAAAAAGGCCAAATTGTTTACAGATTTAGGTTGGAGATAATTGGCGCCAACAAATTGCATGTAATTGTTTAAAAATGTGATGTAAGACAGAAACAAGACCAAAAAACCAACACAGAATTGCAGGATAATCACAAATATATGTCTGCCTCTTGATTTCCATAAATCCGACAGGCCCTGATGCTGTACTAGGAGCATATATGGAACAGGGATTTTTTTTTTGTCTCTGCTATTTTTTTTGCTTATAAATCCCTATTGTAACGTGGATTAAGAGGATTAAAAAAACATTAAATGACCAACCTCCAGCTCCCCAAAGCAGATTTTTCTCCCCCTCCCATCGCTCCAACTGGTATAATGGAGGCTCGAAATGAGCCCAGATGTCGGGATTCGCTTACCATGACAAAAGCAAGGGCGAGAATCAGCAAACTGCCTTTGCACAACATGCTGCAATTCTCAAAAGTCTCTCTTGTCACCCATTTTCATTGCAACAAATCATATTAAACCTGGGCAGGTTGCTGTGAGGAAACCTGAGGTTAGGCCTCTCTCCCTCCTTCTGAACAGATGAAACGCAAAGTATCAAATTAATTATTTAAATCTTCCAAATCTTCCGCCTGCATCCTCAGAGGTTCTGTTCAGATCCAGCAGGTCTGTGATCTGCAGTAGTTTTGTTAATTGGAGCTGAAACAAGACTTTGATCTCACTGAAATGAGCGGGAGGGGAGAAAAACGGTGAAAAGGAAAAGGAAAGCATCATTAACCTGAATCCCGTCTTCCGTGTCCACAGTAACGGGATTTGTGCATTAACCGGGCTTTGATTGTCCTTATGCAGAAGGGATGATCAAAAATATAGTATATTCGGCAACAGCTCAAACCAGGAGCATCAATTGGCCATGCTTCAAACATTTGAGTATTTACGTGTTGTGTGTACGAGTTATATGTATTGTGTTGTGTGCCTTGGTCGGGAGGAGCGTTGTTTCATTTGACGGGTTACATATATACGTACAGTTGAATGATAATAAACTTGAACTTGAATTTGATTGATTGTAGGACCTATATAAACTTGATATCATAAACGTAAGAGACCCAGCAGATCCTGGGAACCCAGAGCAACACACACAAAATGCTGGAGGAACTCAGAAGGTCAAGGAGCATCTACAGAAGGGAATAAACAGTTGACCTTTCAGGCTGAGACCCTTCTTTTCAGGGCCTAAAAGGGAAAAGGGGAAGATGCTGGAATGAAAAGCTGGTGCAGAAGGGAGGGGGAAGGAGGACTAGCTGGAAGGTGACAGGTGAAGCCAGGTGGGTAGGAAAGGTAAGGGGCTGGAGAGGAAGGAATCTGAATGGAGAGGAAAGTGGACCATAGGACAAGGGGAAGGAGGAGGGGACCGGGGCAGGTGATAGGCAGGTGAGGAGAGATAAATGCCAGAGTGGGGAATAGAAGAAGACAAAAGGACGAGGGGAAAAGAAAAAATATCCAAAGGAGAAATCGATATTTATGCCATCAGGTTGGAGGCTACCCTGACAGGATATAAGGAATTGCTCCTCCACCCTGAGAGTGGCCTCATCTTGGCACAAGAGAAGGCCATGGACCAATATGTCAGAACGGGAAGGGAATCAGAATTAAAATGTTTGGCCTCCGCAAATTTGTACTTTTGGTGGTTGGAGCAGAGATGCTCAACAAAGTGGTCTCACAATTTACCTTAGATCTCACCGGTGTAGAGAAGGCCATATCAGAAACAGCAGATACAATAGACTGGCCCGACAGTTTCACAGGTAAAGTGTTGCCTCACTTGGAAGGACTGTTTTGGGCCCTGAATGGAGGTGAGGGGGAGGTGAATGGGCAGGTGTAGCATTTCTGATGCTTACAGGGAGGGGGATTAGTAAGGAGTGATGAAGGGACAAGGGAATCATGGGGGCAGCGATCCCTGTGGAAAGCAAATGAAGGTGAGATGTGTTTGCTGGAAGGATCCTGTTGAAGATAGCGGAAGTCGCAGAGAGTGATGGGTTGGATGCGAAGGATCATGGGGTGGTAGGTGAGGACAAGAGGAACTCTATCCCTGTAAGGCAGCGGGAAAATAGGGTAAGCATGGATATCCAGGAAATGCAGAAGAGGCAAGTGACGACAGCATCAATAGTGGGGGAATGAAAACCCCATTCTTTGAAGAAGGAGGACATCGCTGATGTTCTGGAAAGGAAAGTATCATCCTAGGAACAAATAAGGTGGAGACAAAGAAACTGAGAAAAGGGCAAACAACAGGAATTCTGCAGATGCTGGAAATTCAAGCAACACACAGCAAAGTTGCTGGTGAACGCAGCAGGCCAGGCAGCATCTCTAGGAAGAGGTGCAGTCGACATTTCAGGCCGAGACCCTTCGTCAGGACTAACTGAAGGAAGAGCGAGTAAGGGATTTGAAAGTTGGAGGGGGAGGGGGAGATCCAAAATGATAGGTGAAGACAGGAGGGGGAGGGATGGAGCCAAGAGCTGGACAGTTGATAGGCAAAAGGGATACGTGAGGATCATGGGACAGGAAGGATAGGCAAAAGGGATACGAGAGGATCATGGGACAGGAGGGATAGGCAAAAGGGATACGAGAGGATCATGGGACAGGAGGGATAGGCAAAAGGGATACGAGAGGATCATGGGACAGGAGGGATAGGCAAAAGGGATACGAGAGGATCATGGGACAGGAGGGATAGGCAGAAGGGATACGAGAGGATCATGGGACAGGAGGGATAAGCAAAAGGGATCCTGACGAAGGATCTCAGCCTGAAACGTCGACTGCACCTCTTCCTAGAGATGCTGCCTGGCCTGCTGCGTTCACCAGCTACTTTTATGTGTTAATTGAGAAAAGGGAATAGCATTTGTTACATGAGACAGGGTGGGAAAAGGTATAGTCAAGATAGCCATGGGAATTGGTAGGTTTATAAAAGATGTTGGTTGACAGTTCATCTCTATAGATGGAGACATTCAAAAAAGAGGTGAGAGTTGTCAGAAATAGACCAAGTGAATTGAAGGACAGGATAGAAGTTGAAGGCAAAGTTAATGAAATTGACAAGCTCAGCATGGGAGCAGGAAGCAGCACCAATGCAGCCATCAATGTAGCACAGGAAAAGTTGGGGACCATTACCAGGGAAGGCTTGGAACATGTACTCTTCTACTTAGCCAATGAAAAGGCAGGTCTAGATGGAGCCCTTGTGGGTACCCATGGCTACCCCCTGAGTTTGGAGAAAGTGGCAGGAGCCGAAGGAGAAATTGTTGCGAGTGAGGACCAGTTCTGCCAGACAGAGGAGGATGGTGGTGGTGGACGTCCATCGCACAACAACAGCACACCCTTTTAATCTGCAGGAACTACTGTAGATATCACTTGCAAAGATAACAATGGCCAGGTTTGATGGAGCACCACCAGTTCTGAGTTGGCCCTTGCCTGTTCTGCCCACTCTTTCTCATTCATTGCTACTAAGTTAAGCAACATCAATAAGCTTAAATAAGCTGGGCATTTATTGTCTTAGAACATAGAACATAGAAATTTACAGCACGTTACAGGCCCCTAGGCCTACAATGTTCTGACAACCATGTAAGCTATTCTAGAAACTGCCTAGAATTTCCTGCAGAATTCTTGCAGAATCTATCAGAGCGAAATAAAATTCCAAAGACATCATTCTTTGTTACCTACACCATAACAAGAAACTCCAATCTTATCAGATCAAGGATCTCGCTGCTTTCCACAGGGATCGCTCCCTCACGTTTCCCTTATCATTCATCCCTCCCACTTATCCCCGAAAGCAGCCTACGTACTACACCTGCCCGTATACCTCCATTCAGGGTCCCATACAGTCTTTCCAGTTGAGGCAAATCTGCTGGGGTCATCTATTGTGTCCAGAGCTCCCAATGCAGCCTCCTCTACAGTGGTGGGACCCATCGTAAATTGGGGGACTGCTTCACCCAGCACCTCTGCTCCATTCACCCCAAGCAGGACTTCCCTGTGGCCAGACATTTTAAATTCCGATTCCCATCCCCATTCAGACTTGTCGGTCCATGGCCTCCTCTTGTGACAAGATGATGCCACCCTCAGGGTGGAGGAGCACCATCTCATATGCAGTCTAGGTGGCCTCCAACCTGAATATTAATTTCTCTTTCCAGTGAGCAGGTTCCCCCCCTCCACCTCTTGTATCCTCCACTCTGACCTTTTACGTCTTCTCAACTGCCTATTACTTCCCCCTGATTCCCTCCCCCTTCCCTTAATCCAATGGCCCACTCTCCCTTTCCCACCCACCTGGCTTCACCTATCATCATCCAGCTAGCCTTCTTCCCCTCACTCCCCACCTTTTTATTTTGGCATCTTCCCCCTTCCTTCTTAGTGCTGAAGAAGAGCCCTGGCCCGAAACGTTGACTGTCTATTCATTTCAGTAGATGCTACCTGGCCTGCTGAATTCCTCCAGCATTTTCTGTGTGTTGATTTGGATTTCCAGCATCTGCCAACGTTCTCTTGTCAAGAATCAAGGATCAATTTAATTTGCCATGTTCATTTACAAGTATTAGCAACTTGCGGCATGTGGTGCTGGTGTGACATGCGACAAAAACAATTTTCAATAATTATAAAGAATAAATAACTACATAAAAGTAGAGGTTAAAGTACAGCTATGGAATAAAATGTGCATAAATACATAAATACCAGCATGTATTTACAATATAAACAGCATTATAAAAAGTGGTTTAATGTGTTTGCAGTGAGGTGGCAGGAGTAGTAGATAGAGGAGGAGTGGGTGTGGGGACAAAATCGAATGGTTGTTCCTTGGCGCTTTGGAATAAATTTTGGGACTTCACTCTTCAAGCAATAATTCTGTTTCTTCCTTTCTCTGTCAAGCTTGACAAAAATGATATTTGGATCTTGACTCTTGCTGAAAGGCTTTTTCTTCATATAAAAATATGCACGGCTAGGTAAGAGCCTTACACGGAGAGAAAGGATTGTGCAAATTAGCAGAGAAAACCCTTTCTCACTTCTGCTCCCTTGGCATAATACTTCCTTTGTAAATTGGTTGTGGTTGGTGAATGTGCCAGTCACTGAGCTTAGGATACATTTCCATGAGGGATCCTCATAATTACCTCTTCATCATAACTGACAGCTTTGGCCAAGAAGTCTTAAGTTCTTTGGGCATTTGCAATTGAATGGAAAGCCTTCATATTGTATATTAATTTAATCTTTCATGTTGAAGTCAGCCAGATGGGCCATTCTTGCTGCTTCTGTCTGGAGGAGCTATCCCCCAACACACAAACAAAAACAAACATCTCTTTCAAGGGACTTCTTTATGTTTTAAAAAAAAAAGGGATTTTGAATCTGGGTGGGGTGTAGGGAATGGGAAATAAGGCTGTATTTTGGCTGTGTATTATGTAGCTTGCTGGTAGCAGTGCTGCAAGACACACAAATTCTGTTTAGAATTATTTTTGAGTCTGAACATCCAAAAAAATATTTTCAGAGTCCTCCACTTGCAACAGACCTCATCAAGTCAATTAGAGCCCAGCTAAATGAATGCTTTTTTCCTCTCTCTTTTCAGAGTCTATTCGATAGGATTGAAACTTACCTATTCAAATTTCTCTAGCTTTCTCACATGTGCTGAATGTACCAATTTATCGCTCATGTTGGTCTCATGGACATAATTTCCCGATGGAAATTATTTCCTGAAGCTTTAGAGAGGGTGCAAGGAAAATGTACCAGGATGCTGGCTGGATTTGAGAGCATATTTTGCAAGGATAGGTTGAGGGAGCTGGGGCCTTTCTCTTTGGAGTGAAGGAGGATGCTATGTGACTTGATAGTGGTGTATAAGATGATAAGAGGCATTAAGTGAATACACAGCCAGAGACTTTTTCCCAGGGTGGAAATGGTTAATACTGGGCACACAATTTTAACATGATTGGAGGAAAGTATAGTGGGGATGTCAGAGTTACGTTCTTTACACAGTGGAACCCAATGAGTCAAGCAACATCTATGCGAGGAAAGGAATGGATGCAGTATTTTAGCTTGAAGCATTGACAATTCCTTTTCTCCCACAAATGCTGTTTGATCTATTATGTTCTTCCAACTAATCCTCTCCACCCCAATAAAAAGAGCAACCAATAGCCATGTACCCCCCACTCCCCAAGCTTCATGGCAGTTCTGGTAATGAAAATGCATCCTAATGAAATTCACAAATCATAACCAAAAATCTGAGATACGAAAAAATAACTAAAGACAAAATACATCTGACAATTTTTGTCAATTTTTGCCAATTTTTGTCAAAAGTTCACACTATGAGGAGTATTTCTTGCTCCGGGTTCCAGCATCTGCAATCTCTTGTGTCTACACTGTAGATGTTTATTGCAACTTTGCCTGTGCTGATAAACATCTAGGCAACTACCTATATTGCTCTCTAACCTTGATAAACAAGTTCATTCCCTTGATTATCAAGAATCTGTCTATCTCTGCCTTAAAAATATTCAAAAGTTCTGCTTCCAGTGCTCTGAGGAAGAGTCTCGTAAAGTCTCGTAAATTTCTGACAGAAAAAATTTAAAATAGAACATATAACTTTACAGCATAGTACAGAACCTTCAACCTATGATGTCGTGTCAACCTTTCGACCTACTTTCAGAGCAAACTAACTCTTCCCTCCTACAATGCCCTCCATTTTTCTATCACCCATATGTTTACCTAAGAGTTTCTTAAATGCCACTAGTGTATCTGCCTCTACCACTGTGCCTGGCAGGGCACTTCACCTTATCTCTGTCTTAAATGGGTGATCAATGATGGCCTCTAGTTATAGGTTCTCCCAATCTCGGTCAGCATAGGTGAGTTGGGCCGAGTGATCTGTTTCCATGCTGTATAATACTAAGACTATGACTCTATCCTGCCCTGCCTAAATCTATGGCTTCTTTCCCGTAGCTATCCAGCTTCTCAACAAAGCTCATTCAGATGTAATATCCTAACAGTCCTTGCACAACATCTGTTAAATGGTCCTTCCTACTCTCTTTGTTCTGTTGATAACTATTGAGTCTGTTCATATGTTCACTTTTATTTAAGTTTAATTATTGACTTTTGTGCATGTGACCGTTTTGCTAATTGTTGATTGTGCATGGCTGTTTGCATTATTGCCTTGTAGATTGCTGGTTGCTGCTGTGTTGTCTGTTATGGTATTGTCCTGTGTTTTGTGCTTGGCACCGAACTACAATCAATTCTGGTACATTTCACATACTGGCAATAAAGTGATTCTGATTCTGAACAGGATCTGAGGAGACACACAGAGACTCATTATCATCATCATTTTGTGCCGTGTCGTATGAGGTAGGCGATCACGATTGTCCTTGGTGAATTTTTCTACAGAAGTAGTTTGCATTGCCTTCTTCTGGGCAGTGTCTGTACGAGACAGGTGAATCCAGCCATTATCAATACTCTTTGGAGGTTGTCTGCCTGGCATCAGTGGCTGCATAAACGAGACTTGTGATAATACAGAGACAATGGATGCTGCGAAGATCCTGATGCAGAGTTTGGAAATGTTGATAATTACTTTCCTCTCACAGATACCGCTCGACACCCCTCCAGCAGACTGTTTGCCTCGCTCAGGATCTTACATGTTTCAATTGGCTTACCTTGTAACGACCTTCAGATGAGCTGAGCAGATGAGCAGCAAATTCAGGATTTGCTAGTAGAACTCAACAATGAAGAGTTATTCAGAGAATGATACAGGGAATAATCAAACTAAGAGCTCGGTTCCTTGGGATCTGAGCACACAGACCGATAGTTCACACTGATCTTAAATCCAGGATTCAGCAATTAGCATTGGCCCAAAGTAACCTCTAACAGACCAGAAAACACAGGAAATCCGGGTGGGTCAAAATCAAAAATTAAACACTTAAGAACAAGAAGCATAAGGAAACCGTATTCACTTCATGACAAGACACGAAAAACACAGTAACAGCATAATGACAAAAGTAGTCATTAAGAGTAGAAGAGAAGATGGCGGCGCGACGCAGCGCGCAGTGGCCACTCCGGAATGAATATCTGTTATCTGTCAAGTAGGATGCCGTGCACAATCCTGATTTGATGGAGACGGAATTGAGAAGCACGGAGGAACATCACAAGATCACAAGACAAAGGAGCAGAAGTAGGCCATTCAGCCCATCAAGTCTGCTCCGCAGCTCCCCCATGAGCTAAACTATTCACCCATCTAGTTCCAATTTCCGGCTTTTTCCCCATATCCCTTGATACCCTGACTAATTAGATACCTGTCAATCTCCTCCTTAAACACCCTCAATGATCGGGCCTCCACAGCTGTATGTGGCAATGAATTCCACAAATCCACGACCTTCTGGCTAAAAAAATTCAGGGTAAAAAACATCTGGTGAAACTTCTGAAATGCCTGTTTCGCTGCGGCTGCCACTGTGCGATCCAGAATCTCCGGGGGGAAGGCCCTGAATCCTCGGCTTTGCCTGTTGCTTGGTGGCCGGGGACAGGGTCAAAGCACTCGGCAGAGATGTTGCTCGGTGCTTGGTGTCGGAAGGCTGGTCGGAGGCTCGAAGTTTTCGGACGGACTCAAGAGTCGGCTGTGGTCGGGTGCTTCCAGGGTGCTGCATCGGCAAGTTTGCGGCGCTGGAGGTTCATGGCAGGAAGAGGGTTTCTCTTCCTTCTACCGTCTGCGTGAGGTGATGGGCTATCGGGACTTTGAGACTGTTTTTTTTATCGTGCCCGTGGTCTGCTCTTCATCAAATTACGGTATTGCTTTGCACTGTTGTAACTATATGTTATAATTATGTGGTTTTTGTCAGTTTTAGTCTTGGTCTGTCTTGTGTTTCTGTGATATCATACTGGAGGAACATTGTACCATATCCTAATGCATGCATTACTAAATGACAATAAAAGAGGGCTGAGTGTCCTCATAATCTAATCTAAACAACTTTTTTTTAAATTAATGTAGGTCACATCCAGAATTTTTCTGGGTAGTGGACGACTTCCTCCCACGCCGTTCTGACGTAGTTGGAATTCACATACAAGGCAAGTTAGAGCAGTGGACTGCACCCCTTCCTATAGATGCTGCTTGGCCTGCTGCGTTCACCAGCAACTTTGATGTATGTTGCAGTGGTTTGCCATTGCCTTCTGTCGAGTGAGCTTTTTCCCCCAAAGAGATCACCATCTCTTAACCCTGCATGGATGGAAAGGGTGCCGGGAGTCGGGGGGAGCTGGCTGGATTTGAACTTCGGAACCTCCGCCCCGCAGTCCAGCGCTCTGATGCCACTAAGCCACCAGTCGGTACTGAACAACTTTAATAAACTCAAATAAATGACAATCAGGTGCGTCGAGGCCTGCCACTACTTGGAGCCCCCTGCTGGTCCAAAAGGTTCATGCCACACCTCTTTTGATAGAAAATGATATATTTCACCATATGTTTCAAGGTACAGAGAGTGCTGGGTGCGTGGAATGCTGTGTCAGGAGTGATGGTAGAGGGAGATACATTTGGGACTCTTAAGAAGCTCTTAGATAGGCACATGAATATCTTCATTTTATTTAGAGATACAGTGCAGTACAGTCCCTTCCAGCTCAAAGAGCCGTACCACCCAGCAACCCACTTATTTATCAGTAGCCAAATCACAGGACAATTTACAATGACCAGTTGATCTACTACCCAGTACATCTTTAGACTGTGGGAGGAAACCAGAGCACCCAGAGAAAACTCACACGGCCACAGGGAGAATGCACAATCTCCTTATGGATGGCACCAGAACTTAACTCCGATTACTGGAACAACCCAAGCTATAACAGCGTCACGCTAACCGCTACACTACCATGGCGCCCTGGATGATAGAACAATGAAGGATTATGTAAGAGGGAAGGGTTAGATTAATCTTAGAGTAGGATTAAAGGCTGGCACAACACCTGTACTGTGCTGTAGTTTTCTATGCTCTTTTGATGTTTCGATGTACATGTGACAAATAAAGCCAATCTTCTTTTTCTTCACACAATCCATTGGATTCAAGACTAGCTTGTCCAACCTTTCCTCGTAAAACAACCTGCTCATTCTGGTACTAATAGAAACAGAGAAAACCTAGAGCACAATACAGGCCCTTCGGTCCACAATGCTGTGCCGAACATGTACTTACTTCAGAAATTACCTAGGGTTACCCATAGCCCTCTATTTTTCAAAGCTCCATGTACCTATCCAGGAGTCTCTTAAAAGATCCTATCATATCCGCCTCCACACCGTTGTCAGCAGCCCATTCCACGCACCTGCAACTCCCTGTGTAAAAAACTCACCCCTGACATTTCGTCTGTACCTCCTTCCAAGCACCTTAAAACTGTGCCCTCTCGTGTTAGCCATTTCAGCCCTGGGAAAAAACCTCTGGCCATCCACATGATCAATACCTCTCATCTTCTTATACACCTCTATCAAGTCACCTCTTATCCTCCATCACTCTAAGGAGAAAAGGCCAAGTTCACTTAACCTATTCTCTTAAGGCATGCTCTCCAATCCAAGCAACATCCTTGTAAATCTCTTCTGCACCCTTTCTATGGTTTCCACATCCTTCCTGTAGTGAGGCAACCAGAACTGAGCACAGTACTCCAAGTGGGGTCTGACCAGGTTCCTATATACTGTAGCTGTAACATTACATCTCAGCTCTTGAACTCAATCCCACAGTTGATGAAGGCCAAAACACCACCTTAACCACACAGTCAACCTGTGCAGCAGCTTTGAGTGTCCTCTGGACTCAGACTCCAAGATCCCTCTGATCCTCCACACTGCCAAGAGTCTTACCATTAATATTATTCTGCCGTCATATTTGACCTATCAAAATGAGCAACCTCACACTTAACTGGGTTAAACTCCACCTAGTAAACCTTCTCTAAACTGCTTCTGTCACTTCCTTTCATAAATAAAGAGATTTAGAGTGTACACAGTACTCCAAATGCTATCGAAATATTGCCCTATAATCACTAAAACATAACCTCCTTACTTTTTAACTTAATTCATCTAGCAATATAAAATAACATTATATGAGCTTTGCTAATGGCTGATACTGCCCTTCTGCAAATGTTACACTGGTCTCTCTGATCCTTTGGTATCTCAAAGTTCTGCAGATTCACACCAAATAGGCAACGCGACAACAAGATCATTAGCGACTTTTTGCATGCTGCAGAAAATTGTTCTAAAATATTTCTTAAATATAATCCTTTTGAATTATCTTTGCTGCAACCTGCAGCATGTAACTTTGTCTTCTATGCTCTGGCTGATCTTTCATTGATGTTAGAGTTACTGTTCTATGCATTTGCTGAAAGTTAATCCCGGGGTTGTATATGGTGACATATATGTACTGAGATAATAAAATTTACTCTGAACTTTGAACATGTTTTCTTTTTCTTTTTCTGGCCAGGATAGAAAAATTCACATTTTCTTACATTACATTTGTCATGTCTTCTCCCACTCACTTACTATCCAAATAGCTTGTGATCCTTTAAATAGCACGGGCGGGGGGGGGGGTCGTCCTGTTGTGAATGACATAATCAGCTGTGCAGGGATGAGAGAGTCTATCAGCCAGGGAGCAAGGCTACACATGTGTCAAATCTGCGTACTGCACATATCCGGCCAACTTCTAACAGCTTTAAACAGCACAGAGAAAACCGAGCTGGAATCTGGAGCGACAGACAATCTGTTGCAGGAGCTCCTTGGCTCGGACAGCATCCCTGAAGTAAAGCGGGCAAATAATGTGCTGGGTCAAGACCCTTCAAACGGACTGGAAAATAGAGGGGAAATAGCCTGTTTAGAGCTGATGTGGAGTGGAGCAAGAGCTGGCAAGTGATAGGTGGATCCAAGTGAGAAGAGGCGGTGGGCAGATGGAGAGGGGAAAGGTGGAAGACTGGGTTCTGGCCCTTGCTGACTGCGGAGTACCCCACTGAAACCTATTTAAAGACCTAGTAGATAGGGTTGTGTGGCATGGTGGAGATATACCTTTGCTAACCTGCAGGTCACCCTTAGGCAAGGTGTTGCACCTGCATAACGCCCCCATTCAGGGTCACTTGAAGCCTTGAGAGCAGGTGGTGGATGGTCGTATGAGCAGCTGGTGCATATCACAAGTCCTGGTTATGTGAGCACTGACACCAGGCAGACAATCTCTGAAGAGTATTGATCATGGCTGGGGTTGCAGGTCTTGCAAAGACACTGCCCAGAAGAAGGCAATCCTTTCTGTAGAAAAATTTGCCAAGAACAATCATCGTCATGGAAAGACCATGATTGACTACCTCATACAACATGGCATAAAATCTTTAAACACATATACTGAACTAGACGCCATCTACAATTGCCTAAGAGTCAAAGAATCACGAGCCGATAGAATTCAAAGGTCAACTGAAGGGGTAGCCAATCAGGACTGAGGCAAATGAACGGGGGCCTACATAAATGTAAGCGTTCCTAGAGAGAGAAACCAAGAACTGCACACTGAGAATGTCACCTCGACAGGTGATGAAATGCCTGCAAGGTAATTGCCAAGCTCGGTGAACACCTCACCATTAAACAGCATACAACAAATGACTGAACTAGGTAGATTGGACGTAGAGAGGATGTTTCCTATAGTGAGGGAGCCTAAGGTCAAAGGGCTGAGCCTCAGGATAAAAGCTTATCCCTCTAGAACAGAGATGAGAAGGAATTTCTTTAGCCAGAGGGTGACGATTCTATGAAATTCAATGCCATTGATGGATACGAAGGCCGAGCCATTGGGTATATTTCAAATGGAGGTTGATAGGTTCTTAATTAATAAGGCTGTCCTGGGTTGCAATGAGAAGGCAGGAGGATGGGACAGAGAAGGAAACTAAATTAGCCATTACGGAATGGAGGAATAAACACAATGGCTGAATAGCCTAATTCTGCTCCTATGTCTTATTAGTGGTTTCAGCAGAGGCCTAGAAGACAGCTATTATTATTGGAACATTGACAGATGATTTAGAATTCCGATCCTTCAACAAACCTCAGAAATATATTGTATTTTATAAATAGGCGTCCGTTAGTCTCGTGAGAGCACGGATTTGCGCCTTGGAAGGTTTCCAGGGCGCAGGCCTGGGCAAGGTTGTATGGAAGACCGGCAGTTGCCCATGCTGCAAGTCTCCCCTCTCCATGCCACCGATGTTGTCCAAGGGAAGGACACTAGGGCCGATACAGCTTGGCAATTGTGTCATCACAGAGCACTGTGTGGTTAAGTGCCTTGCTCAAGGACACAACACGCTGCCTCAGCTGAGGCTCGAACTAGTGACCTTCAGATCATTAGGCCAACACCTTAACCACTCGGTCATGTGCCATTGTATATGAACACAGAAGGTGGTGGAAGTGTGGAATGAGCTGCCAGTGGATACAAATTCAATTTCAGCATTTAAGAGAAATTTGGATGAGTACATGGATGGGAGGGGTATGGAGGGCTATGATCTGGGTGCAGGTCGATGGGACTAGGCAGAATAATGGTTCAGCATGGACTAGATGGACCAAAGGGCCTGTTTCTGTGCTGTAGTGTTCTCTGACCATGAGAGGCTTGAATTGAGTGGACAGCCAGAAACTTTTTCCCAGAGTGGCAGTGGCTAATAAAAGGTGTGCGGAGGAAAGTTTAGGGGAGAGGTCAGAGACAGGCTATTTTACACAGAGAGCGGAACCTTAAGACAATAAGACATGGGAGCATAATTAGGCCGTTCAGCCCATTGAGTCTGCTCCATCTTTCCATCACGGCTGATTTTATTTATTTATTTATTTATTTGTTTGTTTGTTTATTTATTTATTTAGAGATGCAGCATGGAACAGGCTCTTCCAGTCCAACAAGCAACACCACACAGCACAAGAAATTTACAATGACCTATTAATCTATTACCCATAATGCCTTTGGACTGTAGGAGGAAACCAGAGCACGTAGAGGAAACCCACACAGTCATGGGGAGAACGTGCAAAGTCTTCAGAGAAGAGAAATGAACCCAGGACACTAGTGCTGTAATTGAGTTATGCTAACCGTACCGTCCCATCTGAGGTTTACAAATCAGTGGCCACTTTATTAGGTACACCTGTACACCTGTACACCTGCTCAATAATGAAAATATTTAATCAGCCAATCATGTAGCAGCAACTCGGTATATAAAAGCACACAGACATGGTCAGGAGGTTCAGTTGTTTTTCAGACCAAACATCAGAATCGGGAAGAAATGTGATCGAGGTGACTTTAACCATGGAATTATTGTTGGTGCCAGACAAGGTGGATCGAGTACCTAAGAAACTGCTGACCTCCCGGGGATTTTCAGGCACAACTGTCTGTAGAGTTTACAGAGAAAGGCGCAAAACGCAAAATAACATCCAATGAGTGGAGGTTCTGAGGATGAAAGCGCCTTGTTTATGAGCGAGGTCAGAGAGAATGGTCAGACTGGTTCAAGCTGACAGGAAGGCAAGTGTAACTCAAATAATCGCACATTACAACGGTGACGTACAGTTGAGTATCTCTGAACGCACAACATGTTGGGCTGCAAAAGCAGATGACATGAGCGTATGTACACTCAGTTGCCACTTCATTAGGTACAGGGGGAAGCTAATAAAGTGGCTACTGAGTAAAGAGGTGCAACATTACCTCAGGGCTCTTGAACTCAGTCCCCCAACTGATGAAGACCAACACACCGTACACCATCTTAACAACCCTACTGATCAAGTAAGTAAACTATTGAGCACATCTTGTTGCAGGAAGCAGCTTCCACCACCCAAACCGTTCTCTCTTCTTGCTGCTGCCATCAAGAAGAAGAAGGTACAGGAGCATTAGGTACCACACCACCGGGTTTAGAAACAGTTGTTGCCCTCAACCATCAAGCTCTTAAACCAGAGGGGATGGCTCCACTCAACTTCACTCACCCCAACACTGAACTGATTCTACATGTTATGCACTCATGTTCAAGGTCTCTGCAGATCAGTTTCTTGATATTTATACCTTATCTATTTATTTATTATTTTCTCTCCTTTTACGTTTGCACGGTTTGTTGATCTTTGTACATCATCGTTGTTGTGTGCGGGTTTCTATTATGTGTCTCCGGTGAAAATGATGTTGTATCTGTTAAATAGGGGCCGTGGACAATTCTGATTTGATGGAGACAGATGTGAAAGTACAGAGGAACATCTGGAGAAATTTCTGAAACGCCAATTCGCTGCTGTCGTTACTGCGTAGTCGGGAATCTTTCGGAGGGTAGGCCCCAAAATCCCCGGCTTTGCCTGCTGTTGGCGACCAAGATTGAGGTCGAATCGCTCGGACAGAGATGGTGCTCGGTACTCAGTGTCGGAGAGCTGATTGGAGGCTCGAAGTTTTTCGGACGACTCAGAGTCGGGCATGGCAGGGAGAATTTTTCTTCCTTCTCCCGTCTGCGTGAGATGTGGGACATTTGAGGGACTTTGAACTTTTTACTGTGCCATGGCCTGCTCTTCATCAAGTTATGGTATTGTTGCACTGTTGTAACTATATGTTATAATTATGTGGTCTTGTTAGTTTTTTCAGTCTTGGTCTGTCCTGTGTTTCTGTGATATCACACCGGAGGAATATTGTATCATTTCTTAATGCATGCATTACTAAATGACAATAAAAGAGGACTGCGTGTCCTCATAATCTAATTTAGCATGAATGCCCGCAAAAAAATGAATCTCAATGTGGTACTGGTGACAGTATGTACTCTGATAATAAATTTATTTTGAACTTTAAATAAAGGGAAACACTTTCCATTAGTAGAGGCGTTACAACCGCACCCCCCATCCTCCTTCTATGTTGCAGCATAAGCCCATTTTGTGGTTTCCCTTCTGACTTAAGGCCAAAAAGGAGCAAAATGTCTGCAGCAGCTGGTTTCCAGCAGCAACAAATGGAGTTCAGCTCCTGACAGGGTTACATCGTCCTCTGAGTTGAATATGTCCCAAAATTGGCTGGGCAGGTGACACTTGTCCATCAGCTGTTGGAAGGGTTAAAAGTCACGAACATAAGATAGGTCTGCCATTATCCTATTAAAAACAGTGTCAAAACTTCAGCCTCCTCTCCCAGCGCAAGCATCATATGTCAGAGGTACGAGAGTCGGACAGCCAGCACCTGGTAGAATGGACGTGATTAACGCTTCGGATGCCTGAGAGAGGGACATGAGAGTATTCATAGGCACGAGCAGTTGGCCAGAAGAACAGTGGCATTGCTGAAGGCAGAAATCTTGGAAACAAGAGAAAATCTGCAGATGCAGGGAATCCGAGCAACACACACAAAGTGCTGGGGGAACTCAGCAGGCCAGGCAGCATCTATGGAAAAAAAAGTACAGTCAACGTTTCGGGCCGAGACCCTTCAGCAGGTCTGGAGAAAAAACGCTGAGGTGTAGATTTAAAAGGAGAGAGAAACACAAGGTGATAGGTGAAACCTGGAGGGAGAAGGATGAAGTAAAGAGCTGGGAAGTTGATTGGTGAAAGAGTCAGAAGGCCATGGAAGAAAGAAAAATGGGGGAGGAGCACCAGAGGGAGGTGATGGGTGGGCAAGGAGATAAGGGGGTGAGGGAGGAAAAAGGGGATGGGGACTAGTGAAGAGGGGGCATTACCAGAAATTTGAGAAATCGATGTTCATGCCATCAGTTTGGAGATCCTGGAGAAGTCCTTTGAGGATCAGTCTAAAGACTGTTTGGGAGTTGCTAAGGGCAGCTTAGGCCGGACAAGCAGCTGGGATCTCAGTCATAAAGGATTGGGGTCATAGAGTCATAGAGTCCTGACACACGCCCTTTGACCCGTCACCTTGATGCTGAGCCTTTTGCCCACCTATACTAAACCAATCTGCCTGAGTCAGAGACATCTTCAAAAGGTGCTTTCATCATAAAGGACCATCAGCATCTGAGACATGCCCTCTTCTCATTGTAACCAGGGGGTTCAGGAGCCTTTTTGGAAACAGTTTCTTCCGTTCCACAATCGGATTTCTGAATTGTCCACGAACACAAACTCTCTTTGTCTTTTGCACTACTTATTTATTTCACCCTTTATTGTAACTTATAGCAATTTTTGTCTTGAACTGTACTGCTACCACAAAACAAGAAACTTTACAACATACTGTATGTCAGTGATAATAATTCTGATTCTGCTTCTGATTCTATCCTTTGCCTATTCAATTTTTTGACTTAATGCCTCTTAAACATAGTAAGTATATCTAACTCCACCATCTCCTCTGTCCCTGACTTCCAGATGTCAACCACCTTCTGTAAAAACAAACTAAGCGCCTCAAATCTTCTTTGTCTCCTTCTTCCCACCTTGTCCTCTTGTTTTTGATACAAGAGGGTTGCATTAGGTAACAATAAACTCACCCCACACCCAGTGAAGGTCTGTTTCTACTAGACTGCTCCCTGCTGCCCACTGGACTATCATACAAGTGTTGCTTGGTGTGCACTGAGGTATCAGACACCTAGAAAACCCAGAAATCAAGCTGGGGTATTGTGGACCACACAGAGATGTATCGACTGAAATGCATAAGCTGCTTCAAATAACACATAAGACCATACAGTTCATGGGCCACAATCTGGCCCTTTCATCCAAACAGCTCACTCTCACCCTGATGAAAGTTTCACACTGGTCCTATAGACAAACAATTAATAAGAAAAATCTATTCCGATTGTGTCATCACAATATGAAAACAATTTTCCCCTGTGCAATGTCATCAACATAATGGAGCTCTGGTGACCCCCATAACATTTTTCTTGCAAATTTAGTATTAACTTGATTTTATTATCTCATTCAAGGAATAAAAGTATTTCCTAAATTGATACAAAAACAATAAGCATTGATTTTCTTTATTAATGTTAATTTAACATTTCTCATGAAATTTGGCGCTGATCAATATCTTCGCTTTTTTTAATAAATGCTCTAATTTTAATATTTGATCTGTTGTACTAAATGCAAATGAATCCTGTAGTTTGTTTAAAAAATCCAGAAATTCAGAGATCAAAATGGCCAGTTTGCAAATGTTATTATTGTACCCCATTTGCACATTATAATATAAAATGTAATAGTTTTTAAATTGCTTAAAAGTACCCACTCAGCACAAAAGTTTTTTGATATCCATACTAAAGTATTGCCTCCTAATCCAAGTGTTTGTGTATGAGGCACTGATTGGCACAGATGAGAAATTTTAAGCCCTGTTGTATACTGAGCCTCAGCAGTATTAAGAAAGACTGAACTATATCAGGACTCTACTTACTGGAGCTTGGAAGAATGAGAGGTGACCATGTTGGAGTGTGTAAGATTCAAAGGTGCATTGACAGGAAAGATGTTTGCCCTGACTTATTAACTTTCTGGGGCCCAGGTGCTGCCAAAAAGGCCAGTATGTATCATTCATTCCTAACAGCCCTTCTGAAGGTAATTGGGAGCCAGTTCTGTGAATCTTGCAGTCCTTGTGATGAAGAAACATTCATCAGTACCATTGAGTGGGATGTTTTTGTAGATCTACCCAAAAAAAAAGGAATATCACTGTCTTAAAAGGTGAGAATGGTCCAAGTTAGCTGGGTGGACTGTACTTTTCTTGCTCCTGACTTTTCATTTTTTGTCGAAATACTGAAATTGTTTGCAATTTCTCTGAACTAGGATGGAACAAATATCACCCAAATTGAATAGGCGGTGGATGCAGGCACTCTCAATATGTTTAAGAAGTATTTGTGAATTACCAAGACAGGTGCTGGTAAATAGGATTGGTAGCGATGGAAGCACAAGAAACAGCAGATGCAGAAATCTGAAGCGACAAACAATCTGGGGCAACTCAGCAGGTCGAGCAACATTTGTCAGAGGAATCAGAGTCAGAATCAGGTTTATTATCACTCACATATGTCATGAAATTTGTTGTTTTGTGGCAGCAGACAGTGGAATACATACAATCAGTGTACAGATTATTAGGTACCTCCTTTATCTAATGAAGTGGCCACTGAGAGAATGCTTGTGGTCTTCCGCTGCTGTAGTTCATTCACCTCAAAAAGGTTTGACGCGTTGTGCATTCAGAGATGTTTTTCTACACCCCACTATTGTGATGTCACCTTTCTGTCAGCTTGAACCAGTCTGGCCATTCCCCTCTGACCTCTCTCATTAACAAGGCATTTTCCCCCACATTTTGATGTTTTTTTAAAATTTTTTCACACATTGTCTGTCAACTCTAGTCTAGAGACTATTGCGTGTGAAAATCCCAAGAGATCAACTGTTTATGAGATGCTCGAACTACCTTGTCCGGCACCAACAATCATTCCACAGTCAAAGTCACTTAGATTACATTTCGTCCCCTATTCTGATGTTTGGTCTGAACAATAGTTGAACTTCTTGACCAATCTGCATGCTTTTATGCATTGTGTTGCTGCCATATGATTGGCTGATTACATATTTGCATTAATGAGCAGGTTTACAGAGGAGGGAGGGAGGGAACGTCGACTCAGAGCATGAGAGGCCTGCGTCGGGCATTTTCATGCCTTACAAGGCGCAGATTGGAAGTCTGTGTAGGGCGCCACTCCTCGCACAGACTACAGCAATGTGCCTTGTTCAAGGGCACAAACACGCTGCCACAGCTGAGGCTCGAACTAGTGACCTTCAAATCACTAGACGAACGCCTTAACCACTTGGCCACATGCCCAACAAGGTTTACAGGTGTACCCAATAAACTGGCCACTGAGTGTAAAAAATGCTGTAAACTACAATAAGATATTGTGTCTTCAGACTCCTGTACCTCCTCTTTGATGGTGGTACTAATATAAAAGCATATACTGGGTGATGGGGGTCCTTAATGCTGGCATTTTTTCTGGGACATTCCTCTTTGAAGACGTTCTTGATGCTGGGGAGGCGATGCCCATGGTGGAGTTGGCTGAGTTTACACCCAGCTCCTATGTAGTGGCTCCTCCATGCCAAATGGAGTATCTATATGAGGGAGGGAATTGTTGTTTCTGGTCCTGAGAGGTAGGGTTTTCATCTGAAACATTGACACTTTCTTTCCTCCCGCAGATGCTGCTCACTCTGCAGAGTTCCTCTGGCAGATAGGTTGTTGCAGTGGCAGAGTTTGGTGCTCAGGATAGACATGGGCATGCTGAGTTACAGGTCATGTTGCTGCATTGTAAGTCTCAATGTCTCTATGGATTTCTCATTTGCTCATTGATCACGAGCGGCCTGTGACAGATGTACAACATGGGAAAGGCCACCTCCAAGATCAGAAACCATTCCACATTGGCTAAGCAAAGACTACTCAACAAACACAAAATGCTGGGGGGGCGGGGGGGGGAATCTTCAAGATAAGATTCACAGTACATTTATTATCGAAGTGTTGGCGTGTGGCTAAGTGGTTAAGGCGTTCGTCTAGTGATTTGAAGGTCACTAGTTCGAGCCTTAGCTGAGGCAGCGTGAGCGTCCTTGAGCAAGGCACTTAATCACACATTGCTCTGTGACGACACCGGTGCCAAGCTGAATGGGTCGTCATGCCCTTCCCTTGGACAACATCGGTGGTGTGGAGAGGAGAGACTTGCAGCATGGGCAACTGTTGGTCTTCCATACAACCTTGCCCAGGCCTGCGCCCTGGAAACTTTCCAAGGCGCGAATCCATGGTCTCATGACTGTATATTATCGAAGTATGTATACAGAATACAACTCCGAGATCTGTCTTCCCGCAGGCAGCCACAAAACAAACAAACACCATGGAGTCTGTTCAAAGAAAACATCAAACACCTAATGTACAAAAAAAAAGAACAAATCATGCAAACAGCAAAAACTGAGCGAGTAACACGCAGGATATTAAGCATCAACCTGCAGAGTCCTTGAAATAGGGTAAGGAATATTCAGTTCAAACTGGTGCTGTGTCATTCGTTGACTGTGTTGAAGTGTCCCGATCAAAATCAAGTGAGGCAGCGTCTCTGGAGAGGAACAAGGAGCCAATGTTTCAGGCCGAGATCCCTCATCACGACTGGAAAGGAAGGGGCAAAGAACCAGAATAAGAGTGTTGGGGAGAGGAAGGAGTACAAGCAGGCAGGTGATAGGCAAAACTAGGTGAGGGGGAAAGTAGGCTTGTGGCGGAGGGGAGATGAAGTGGGAAGCTGGGTGGTGATAGATGAAAGAAGTAAACAGCTAAAGAAAGCCACTCAAGTTCAAGTTCAAACTGGTTGTCATTCAACCATCCGTGCATTTTCCACCAAGCTAGCCAAAGCTCCTCCAGACCAAGATGTACAACACAGTACTGTGCAAAAGTCTAAGGCACATGTAAAAAAAATTCCGTAAAGCGAAGATGCTTTCAAAAATAATGAAATGGAATGTTTCTAAATATCAGAAAATTTACTATAAAGAGCTTTAAACAGTAAAAAAAAACTAAAACTAAATCAAATTAATATTTGGTGTGACCGCCTCTTGCCTTTAAAACTGCTTGATTCCCTTGGGTGCCCCATTGTGTAGTTTGATAAGAAAATCAGCTCAAACAACAGGAATTCTGCAGATGCTGGAAATTCAAGCAACACACATCAAAGTTGCTGGTGAACGCAGCAGGCCAGGCAGCATCTGTAGGAAGAGGTGCAGTCGACGTTTCAGGCCGAGACCCTTCGTCAGGACTAACTGAAGGAAGAGTGAGTAAGGGATTTGAAAGTTGGATGGGGAGGGGGAGATCCAAAATGATAGGAGAAGACAGGAGGGGGAGGGATAGAGCCAAGAGCTGGACAGGTGATAGGCAAAAGGGGATACGAGAGGATCATGGGACAGGAGGTCCGGGAAGAAAGACAGGGGGGGGGACCCAGAAGATGGGCAAGAGGTATATTCAGAGGGACAGAGGGAGAAAAAGGAGAGTGAGAGAAAGAATGTGTGCATAAAAATAAGTAACAGATAGGGTACGAGGGGGAGGTGGGGCCTTAGCGGAAGTTAGAGAAGTCGATATTCATGCCATCAGGTTGGAGGCTACCCAGACGGAATATAAGGTGTTGTTCCTCCAACCTGAGTGTGGCTTCATCTTTACAGTAGAGGAGGCCGTGGATAGACATGTCAGAATGGGAATGGGATGTGGAATTAAAATGTGTGGCCACTGGGAGATCCTGCTTTCTCTGGCGGACAGAGCGTAGATGTTCAGCAAAGCGGTCTCCCAGTCTGCGTCAGGTCTCGCCAATATATAAAAGGCCACATCGGGAGCACCGGACGCAGTATATCACCCCAGTCGACTCACAGGTGAAGTGTTGCCTCACCTGGAAGGACTGTTTGGGGCCCTGAATGGTGGTAAGGGAGGAAGTGTAAGGGCATGTGTAGCACTTGTTCCGCTTACATGGATAAGTGCCAGGAGGGAGATCAGTGGGGAGGGATGGGGGGGACGAATGGACAAGGGAGTTGCGTAGGGAGCGATCCCTGCGGAATGCGGAGAGGTGGGGGAGGGAAAGATGTGCTTAGTGGTTCTCTAACTTCCGCTAAGGCCCTACCTCCCCCTCGTACCCCATCTGTTACTTATTTTTATGCACACATTCTTTCTCTCACTCTCCTTTTTCTCCCTCTGTCCCTCTGAATATACCTCTTGCCCATCCTCTGGGTCCCCCCCCCCGTCTTTCTTCCCGGACCTCCTGTCCCATGATCCTCTCATATCCCCTTTTGCCTATCACCTGTCCAGCTCTCGGCTCTATCCCTCCCCCTCCTGTCTTCTCCTATCATTTTGGATCTCCCCCTCCCCCTCCAACTTTCAAATCCCTTACTCACTCTTCCTTCAGTTAGTCCTGACGAAGGGTCTCGGCCTGAAACGTCGACTGCGCCTCTTCCTATAGATGCTGCCTGGCCTGCTGCGTTCACCAGCAACTTTGATGTGTGTTGCAAGAAAATCAGCTGGTAGGTTGTTCCAAGCGTCTTGGAGAACTTGCCACAGTTCCTCTGCAGATTTTGGCTGTCTCACTTCCTTCTGTCCAGGTAATCCCAGACAGCCTCAATGATATTGAGATCCGGGCTCGGTAGAGGCCATACCATCTGAAACCAGACAAAAATCCTAGCCTGCCTAAGGTTTTTGCACAGTACACATAACACATAAAATAATATTACTGCAAATAAATTAACAAATAATAAGGTGCATGCGGTATACTGTAAAACACAAGTTAAAAAGTAAGTAGTATAACGCTACTGACATTTCATACGTGATTATGCCTAGGTAATGGCAGGAAGTTCAGTAGTCTTATGGCTTGGGGGAGGAATCTGTTTCCCATCCTAAAAGTCCTTGGCCCAATGCTATGTACCTCCTAATGGCAGGAGGTCAAAGAGATTGTTGGACATATGGGAGGGATCACAGACAACGCTAAGGGCCCTGCATACACAGCGCACGAGATAAATATTTTTAATGGGTGGAAGCTACTCATGCCAGTTGTTGTCAATTGACATGGCTCAGACAAAGCTGTGATCGGCTGGTGTTAAATCTGGTACCTCGAGAGTTGGAATTACCCTTTATCTGCTCCTCCTCTTCATCTACTTCAATGGATGGAAATCTGCCAAAGGTCTGAAATTCAAAATCATCGTCTTTTGAAACCATTTCAGCTCTTGATCTTGCTTTCATTCTACACATCAAAATCTCTGTTTATAACCATATAACCACATAACAATTACAGCACGGAAACAGGCCATCTCGGCCCTTCTAGTGCGTGCCGAACGCTTACTCTCACCTAGTCCCACCGACCTGCACTCAGCCCATTACCCTGTTTAAGCACTAAACATAACTTAAATAAAGCAAAAATTGGAAATAGATAATGTAAGTGCATAAATAATTTAATAGAAGTCCCAGGGTGCACTCAGCAAAGGTTGTGACCATTGCTCATCCGGAATTTGAGACCATTGGTCAACATATTGCCTTGACATTTCAATCCTGTTACATGTTATAACAGAGCTCCTAAATCAAATGAATCAAGCTCTGCATCTCAACGAGTGCAGTGTTGCTTAGTTTCACTGTTTTCTAAAGGCCCTGAAACCTGATTCAAATGTGTAACGTTCTGACTGGCCTCCTCAGGAAGACAGTTCCACTGGCAGGTCATCCAGAAGCAGAGGCCCAGTCTTAAAATGCAGGGGCCAGCAATTCAGGAGAGAGATGGAGGAAATTGGGCATCACCATAGTGTAGCTGTTGGCGCACCACAATCAAGGCTCCAGGTGTCAGAGTTCGGGGTTCATTTCTGATACCGTCTGCGAGGAAATCTTCCCCATGATACGTGTGGGTTTCCTCCAGGTACTCCAGTGTCTTCCCACAGTCTGAAGACGCACCCGTTCATAGGCCAGTTGGTCATTGTAAATTGCCATGCAATTAGACTAGGGTTAAACAGGTGGGTTGCTGGGCAGTGCAGCTCTTTGGGCAGAAGGGCCTCTTCAGCATTGTATTTCTAAATAAAAATCAGTCCCAAAAGGGATGTTAATCTTTGGAATTCAATGCACAAGAGGTTCACATGAACAAGGAACAGCGGGGACGAGGACTAATGGGCGTCCGGGTCAGTTAGACACCCCCCCCCCGCTAAGTCGGTGGGTCCTGGGATCAGACGTCCTTGTGAGCAGGAAGTACAAGGTCTGCAGTGCTCATTACTCAGGAGACAGGACTAGGAATGTTCAAAGTCCAAAGTAAAATTATTATGAAATTATTTAAGTCTGGTGACTAAGAGAGTAACAAGAGGTCCAGGTACGATCTCCAGAAAGCCATCTCACGGTAAAGGTGGCAATTCCGGACTAAACTTAAACCAACAAAGGATGTTCAACAGTTGTGGCAGGGCCTGTGTTGCTTGCTTTTGCTTATAAAATAATATCAGGAGACATAAGCTTCACTTCCAGATGAGCTCAATGCCTTGTATGCTTGCTTTGACCATCAAAAATATGGAGGAACCATCACAAATTCCAACAGCCCCCGGTGATCCTGTGATTTCAGTCTCTGAGGCCGACATGCAAACAGCCTTCAGGAGAGTGAACCCACAAGAAGCTTCTGGCCTAGAGAGGATACCTGGCCAAGTACGAAAGACCTGCACTGGTTATCTGGCCAAAGTGTTCACTGAGATCTTTAACCTCTTGTTTTTGCTGTCTGAGGTACCTACCTGCTTCAAGCAGTCTTCACTCATACCAGTGCCCAAAAAGAACGTGGTGATCTTCCTCAATGACTATCATCCAGCAGCACTTACATCCTCAGTGATTCAGTGTTTTGAGAGGTTGGTGACAAAACATATCAAATCCTTCCTCAGAAGCGACTTGGATCCACCACAATCTGCCTACCGGAACAACAGGGCCACAACAGATGGCATGTCATTGGCTCTTTATTCACCCAGAACATCTGGACAGCAAAGACGCAAACATCAGGATGTTCTTCATCGAATACAGCTCTGCGTTAAATACCGTCATCCCCTCAAGGCTAATCAATCAGCTAAAAGACCTTGGCCTCGCTCCCTCCATGTGCAATTGGATCCACATTTTCCTCACCTGCAGACCCCCATCAGTTCAGATCGTCAACAAAATCGCCTCCATGATCTCCATCAGCACAGGTGCACCACAAGATTATGTCCCTGGCCCCCCAGCTCTACCAGCTTTATAATTATGACCGTGTGGCTAAGTGCAGCTCCAACGCCATATTCAAGTTTGTTGATGACCCCACCGTCGTAGGCCGAATCAAAGGTGGTGAAAGATCAGTAAATAGGAGGGAGATTGAAAATCTGGCTGAGTGATGCCATAACAACAATCTCTTTTTCAATGTCAGCACGACCAAGGAGCTGATATTTGACTTCAGAAGAAGAAAACCAGAGGTCTAGGAATCAGCCCTCAGCAGAGGATCAGAGTTGGAGAGGGTCAGCGACTTTAAATTCCTCGGTGTTATAATTTTGGAGGACCTGTTCTGGGCCCAGCACGTAAATAGTACATAATTAATGCAATAGTCTGTTTTATTATTTTGTACATTATTATTGCACATTATTGAACATTGGTAAATATTATTGTGTATGTTATTATTCTGTACATTATTATTAGTTAAATCTGCACACTGCTAAATGTGTTTTTAAATGTTGCTGCTGTAATGAAAGAATTTCCCACTCAGACTCAATAAAGTACTTATTATTATTATTAAATGCAATTTACAAAGAAAGCACAGCCGCACCTCTACTTCCTTAGGAGCTTTCGATGAAGTTTTGACAAAGTTGCATCACAGCCTGGTATGGAAACACTATTGCCCTTGAAAGGAAAACTCTACAAAAAGCAGTGAAGCAGTGGATATGGTCCAGTCCATCACGGTTGACCCTCCCCATCACTGAACACATCTACACAGAGTGCTGTCACAGGAAAGCAGCATCCATCGACAGGAGAGCCCACCATCCAGGGAACGTTCTCTTCTTGCTACTACCATCAGGATGAAAGTACGGGAGCCTCAGAACTCACACCACCAGGTTCAGGAACAGATTTTACCCCTCAGCCATCAGGTACTGGAACCAAAGGGGATATCTTCATTCAACTTCACTTGCCCTATCTCTGAAATGTTCCCACACCTATGGGCTCACTTTCAAGGACTCTTCATCTCATGTTCTAAATATTTATTTAAATATTTATCTAAATATTTATCCTCCCGGGAGGGAGAAGAAGATGGCGGCGCAACGACAGCGCGTGCGGCCACTTCGGTGTTATTTGTCAAATAGGGGACCGTGCACAATTCTGATCTGATGGAGACAGACGTGAGAGCACGGAGGAACATCTGGAAGACTTCTGAAATGACTGCTTTGCTACCACTGCTTCTGTGTGGTAACCAGAATCTCCGGAGCTGAAGGCCCGAAATCCTCGGCTTTGCATGTTTCAGCGGTCGGGGAGAGATCGAAGGCGCACGGCAGAGGATGGCATTCAGGAGGCTGTATCGGAGAGGCTGCTCGGAAGCTCGGAGTTTTCAGACGGATGGACTCAGTGTCGGCTGCTTCCAAGGTATCGGCAAGTTGACGGTGCCTGGAGGTTTATGGCAGGGAGTTTCTCCCTTTTGCCGCCTGCTACTGGGGACTCGGGAGTCGATCGACTTGGGACTTTGAGACTTTTTTTACTGTGCCTATGGTGTGTTCTTTATCAAATTATGGTGTTGCTTTGCACTGCTGTAACTATATGTTATAATTATGTGGTTCTGTCAGTGTTAGTCTCTGGTCTGTCCTGTTTTCTGTGATATCACTCCGGAGAAACGTTGTATCATTTCTTAATGCATGTATGCATTTCCAAATGACAATAAAAGAGGACTGAATGTTCTCATAATCTAAATATAAAATTATTGTTTATTTATTTATTATCCTTCTTTTGGTATTTGCACAATTTTATTGTCTTTTTCACATTGGTTGAACGCCAAGTTGGTGCAGTCTTTCACTGATTGTTTTATAGTTATTATTCTATTATGGACTTATTGAGTGTGCTCACATGAAAATAAATCTCAGGGTTGTATTTGGTGACATATATTTACTGTGATAATAAATTTACTTTGAACTTTAAAGTCCATATTGTCACCATATATAACCTTGAGATTCATTTTTTTGCAGGCATTCGCAGTAAATACAACAGAACACAATAGAATCACAGAGAACAAAGATGCATAAATAATCAATGCACAAAAGACAACAAAATGTACAAATGCAAAAAGAAACCAAGCAAAATAATAATAATAAGCAATAAATATCGCAAATATGAGTTGCAGTGTCCCGGAAAATGAATCCAAGTGTTGTGGGATCAGTGTTGGAAGTTATGCTGAGGCTTTATAAGGATCAAACCGCACTTAGAATAGTATGAACAGTTTTGAACCTTTTATCTTAGAAAGGAAGTGCTGGCCTTGGATAGGGTCCAGAAGAGGCTCATGAGAATGAAAGGGTTAACGTATGAAATGAACCCAATGGGATTTAGGAAGTAAGTTTTGCAAAATTTAAGCCATGTAGTGCAAAAATCATTGGGAAAGGGGAAAAAAATTCTATTGCTTACAACAATCCCAAAGTATTCCTTCGTGACTGTTTAAATATAAATATCAACTTAGTTTACTGGAAATCTCAGGTTAAAAAAAATCTTATATAAATTAGTGGGCATTTTGTCCACTAATATCACTAATTTCTAGTCTACGCTTGTTTCTCAAAGCTCTACATAGATGGAACACAGATTGCACAGTCCGCTTTCAGCTTTAATGAATACAAAGGTTTTCAAACCCTGAGAGGTTGCATTGTCCCGCTGAGACATCACCAGAGATTGAACAGATCTCAAATCGACTGATATACATTTTCTCACTGTGAATAGCAGACTATCAATCAATGTCGCTGTGTTCTAATCCAAAGATGGTTCATACGAGTGACCTGACCTGCGAGACAATAGTTTGGGCCAGGTTGCTTTAAGATTCTTCTGATCTCTTGAATCGCTGTGATGATTGCTGTTCAGGAGCGGGTCAGTGGAGGTCACCAACACGTCGTAAGTAGATGCCTTGATTTCTTTCATGTGTAATATAGAATTTTTTTGATAGAAAAATCAACGGGGATATTTTAATAATGGTTTATGAGGTCAAATAGGCAATTTCAACGTTCCATCAACACAAGTGATGCAACTAGGCTGCAGTCACCCAAGTCAAACATAGTCAAGGTTCTGTTTGGGCGCATGAAATTGCTGGTCTCACACAGTGTAGACGTTGCATAAAGAACAGAGTAGCCATGAGTGAGAACAGGTAACACTGAAAATGCACAGCAGACCAGACATTACCTGTGGAAAAGGAAGGAGAGTTAATGCTTCCGGTTCAATACTGACACACCTCCAAGCTAAAACAGAGTTACAAGGAGATGAAACGTGGAATGGCGCACAAGTGCAGACTGACCATCCACATCATGAAACATTATCGCCTGTCCTTTCTCCATTGCGGCTGCCTGACTTGTTAGACTTTTGTATCAGATCTGTTTTTGCACATTTTTAAAATCTATTCCATATACGTAATTGATTTACTTGTTTATTTTTTTTTTAATTTACTTTTTTTTCTCTCTGCTAGATTATGTATCGCATTGAACCGCTGCTGCTATGTTAACAAATTTCACGTCACGTGCCGGTGATAATAAACCTGATTCTGACTTGCAGTATCCAACGCACATGGGAGCACAGTGGTCAGCACAGTTGCTTTACAGTGGCAGTGAACTTACTCAGGGTTCGATTCTCGACCCTGTCTGTAAAGAGTTTGTACGTTCTCCCCACGAGAACACAGGTTTCCTCCGGATGCTTTGGCTTCCTTCCATGTTCCAAAGATGTACGTGTTAGGGTTGGTAAATTGCGGGCGTGGTAAGTTGGCACCGGAAGTTTGGTGACATTAGTGGGCTTACCCCACAACCTGTGTTGGTCGTTGACATAAAATCGAAGGACGTCATTGTACATTTCGATGTTTCGGTGTCCGTGTGACGTCTCTTTTCTTTTGTAGGGATAAGTTTACACTAAACAGTTCCTGATTGGTCCATTGGATATATGCACATTAGAAGGTGATGGGAGACTGATAGGATATTTTGGGACTACAGGATAGAGATTATCTAAACAGGTGTCACAGGCTCAAATGGGGGGACGGGGGGAGGCGCGGTTTAACAATGCAGGACTATGATGAGAGGAATAAGTTTCTGCAATTCTCTACCCAGGAATGCGCTGGAGGCTTACTGAGTATGTTCAAGATATATTTTAGATATTAATGGAATCAAGGGATATGAAATTAGTGCAGGAAATTCACATTGAGGTTGTAGATCAGCAGTGATCTTATTGAATGTAGACAAGACACAAGGGACAGAACGGCCTATTTCTATTTCAATTATCATTTTATAATGAACTTAGCGAACTGATGCAAGTGATTCTGATGATATGTAACACCCTTTAATATGGAGTAAAACGTGTTCCAGTAAACAGAACCTCTTGCTCTAAGTGCCTGATCTGCACATACGTGTCAGACCTCAGATTTAATAAAACTTGAATCTGTCTATTTTTAAAAAGAAACATTTAACTTTAAAATGCTACAAGACAGAAAGAGGCTTTTTGGTCCATCTAGATCAGGATGCCTCTCTACAAGCAATTCAATCCCCAATCCCTGGCATATTCCTCTGAATCTTTCATCTCTACCAATTACTCTGCTATCAAGTCACAGTGAACAGTAAACTGTCTGCCTTGTACAATTATCCAGGAAATTTGAACATTTGTAACTACACAGAGTCTTCCCATTCCCATTCTAACATATCAGTCCACGAGGAGGCAACACCTCATACTCCATCTGGGTAGCTTCCAACTTGACGGCATGAACATTGATTTCTCTAATTTCCGGCAATTTATTCCAACCCACTGTCTTCACATTAGCAGTCCCTTGATTACCGTATCACTTTCATAACAATATCTGTTCAGAATTGCTTCCCATTTAATCAAAGCTAGCAGTGTTACTACAATCAACATCACTTTATCTTAGCCTTGTTTTTCCTAGCGTTCTTTGAAAGCTGCATCCATTAGATTTAATTGTAGTCTTCACTTCTGCATCTTCTTACAAGCCTGGACATTAACACAACCATGTGTCAAATGCCTTTTGGATTTCATTCCCTGTGTCTTATCTATAATTCATTTGATTGTGACATATTTTCAATAGTACAAACTGGGTAACTCATTCTGAAGCACTTCCAGTCTGTCCATCCAACATACTGTGAGGAGGACTCATTAGCTCACACGACTGTTAAATGCATCTGCATAGCTTAGTGGACAGTGATATAACAGAGAGCAACAATCATGATTGAAGCTTCTCTCCGTGTTATGTTAATATTCCTTGTTGTAGCTGTCAACAGAGCAGCCAACCAGAGTGGAAAAAAAACAGAATGGCAGGCGGTGACTAGTGGGGTACCGCAAGGCTCAGATGCAGGGACCCCAGTTGTTTACAATATATATTAATGACTTGGATGAGGGAATTAAATGCAGCATCTCCAAGTTTGTGGATGACACGAAGCTGGGTGGCAGTGTTAGCTGTGAGGAGGATGCTAAGAGGATGCAGGGTGACTTGGATAGGTTGGGTGAGTGGGCAAATTCATGGCAGATGCAATTTAATGTGGATAAATGTGAAGTTATCCACTTTGGTGGCAAAAATAGGAAAACAGATTATTATCTGAATGGTGGCCGATTAGGAAAAGGGGAGGTGCAACGAGACCTGGGTGTCATTATACACCTGTCATTGAAAGTGGGCATGCAGGTACAGCAGGCGGTGAAAAAGGCGAATGGTATGCTGGCATTTATAGCGAGAGGATTTGAGTACAGGAGCAGGGAGTTACTACTGCAGTTGTACAAGGCCTTGGTGAGACCGCACCTGGAGTACTGTGTGCAGTTTTGGTCCCCTAATCTGAGGAAAGACATCCTTGCCTTAGAGGGAGTACAAAGAAGGTTCACCAGATTGATTCCTGGGATGGCAGGACTTTCATATGAAGAAAGACTGGATGAACTGGGCTTGTACTCGTTGGAATTTAGAAGATTGAGGGGGGATCTGATTGAAACGTATAAGATCCTAAAGAGATTGGACAGGCTAGATGCAGGAAGATTGTTCCCGATGTTGGGGAAGTCCAGAACGAGGGGTCACAGTTTGAGGATAGAGGGGAAGCCTTTTAGGACCGAGATGAGGAAAAACTTCTTCACACAGAGAGTGGTGAATCTGTGGAATTCTCTGCCACAGGAAACAGTTGAGGCCAGTTCATTGGCTATGTTTAAGAGGGAGTTAGATATGGCCCTTGTGGCTACGGGGGTCAGGGGGTATGGAGGGAAGGCTGGGGCGGGGTCCTGAGTTGGATGTTCAGCCATGATCATAATAAATGGCGGTGCAGGCTCGAAGGGCCGAATGGCCTACTCCTGCACCTATTTTCTATGTAAATGGGATAATATACACAGAGTGGCCACTTTATTAGGTACACCTGCTTGTTAATGCAAACTTCTAATAAGCCAATCATGTGGCTGCAACTCAATGCATACAAGCATGCAGACATGGTCGAAAGGTTCAGTTGTCATTTACATCAGTAATCAGAATGGGGAAGAAATGTGATGTAAGTGAATTTGGCTGTTGGTGCCAGACGGGGTGGTTTGAGCATTTCTGAAACTGCCTGATCTCCTGGGATTTTCACGGACAACAGTCTCTGGAGTTTACAGAATGGTGCGTGAGAAAACATATCCAGTGAGCAGCCGTTCTGTGGCAAAAATGTCTTATTAATGAGGGAGTGCAGAGGAGAATGGCCAGACTGGTTCAAACTGACAGGAAAGCGACCGTATTTCAATCACACGTTACAGCAGTGGTCTTCAGAAGGGTACCTCTAAATGAACAACACGTTGAACATTGAAGGAGATGGGCTACAGCAGCAGAAGACCTCAAACATACACTCATGGTCCTCTTTATTAGGTTTTGTAGATACCAAATAAAGTGGCCACTGACTGTAATTTGTCCTGGTTTGCCCACGTACTCTAGTGGTTAGCAAGCTTAACAAGATGATGGTCATGCACCCCAAACGACTAATCACTGAACATTATTTAACCTGTTATGAATGGTTGCTATTATTCATAATGATGCTATTATTATCATTAAGAAGTCACTGTAAATTTTGAACAATGATTTCCTTCCACCAAATCTCAGTCATATCAGATGACGCGGACACTGAACAGCATAGAATTCTGCATAGAAAGTTGTGTTTAGTAACATAACCAGGACCGGCAGAGTAGCCTAGTGGTTATTGTAACGCTATTACATTGTCGCCTAGTGGTTAGCGTAACACTATTACACATTACCCCAGCGGTTATTGTAATGATATTACACGGTAGCCTAGTGGTCAGTGTAATGCTATTACACAGTAGCCTAGCAGTTATTGTAATACTATTACATGATAGCCTAGTGGTTAGTACAAAGCTATCACATAGTAGTTTAGTGGTTAGTGTAACACATTACCCTAGTAGTTAGTGCAACACTATCACATGGTATCCTAGCTGTCAGTGTAACACTATTACATGGTATCCTAGCGGTCAGTGTAACACTATTACATGGTAGTTTAGCAGTTAATATAACGCTATTACAGCACAGATGTAAGATAAGGTTCCAATTCCTGCTGCTGTCTATTATGAGTTTGTACATTCCCCTTGTGATTGCATGGGTTTCCCCCAGGTGTGCCAGTTTCCTCCCACAATCCAAAATCATACAGGTTAGGGTTGAGTTATGGTCATGCCATGTTGGCACCTGTAGAGTGCAACACTTGCACTCTTTTGCCCCTGCATAATCCTAGCTGATTTGATTTAATGTAAATGATGCACTTCACTGTATGTTTTGATGTACTGTACATCTGACAAATAAAGCTAATCTTTAATCTCTGTCTTTATAAACAGCAGCATTGTGGCTGCACAGTTCCAGAGACTTGGGTTTAGTTCTTTGGTTGTCTGTGTAGAGTTCTCATGCTCTCTCTGAAATTGCACCAGATTCCCCATTGTGCACCAGCTTCCTCCCACATGTCAAAGGTGTGCCAGTAGGTAAATTGCCACCAGCATAGGTAAATGGCAAAGGATTCAATAAAGGGTAAGTTGGATGATACAGAGAGAGAGTTCAGGGGGATAAGAGAATGGGGAACACAACTGGTGGGTTTGCTCTGCCTAGAAGCAGTATGGAGTTGATGGGCTGAAATCCATATTGCAATAAATATTAACAGCAACATTCTATCCAGGCCGAGTGCAGTTGATTGGGGGGCACCTCTATCAATCAAGTTTAATGTCCACTTTGCTCTAAGTGACTGAAATTCATGTAATACACATAATTTATACTTGTCTATCCTCTAGAAAAGGCATTTTAATGAGAAACTACCTACCTTCCATCAGAAGATGCCATGTTACTTTCTGCTTCCTTTCCTCTTTCAGTCAGGATCAGAATTTCTTTCTTGCCAGTACGTGAAACATACCGGAATTGATTGTGATTTGGTGCCAAGCATAAAACACAGGACAATACCATAAGAACAACACAATAACAACCAACAATTTACAAGACAATCATGCGAACAGCCATGAGCAATCAACAATTAACAGAACGGTCATATGCATAAATGTCAATAATCAAACTTAAATAAATGTGAACATGTGAACAGACTGAATATTTATCAACAGGACAAGGAGAGCATGAAAGACCATTTAACGGGCATTGTGCAGGGACAGTGAGGGTGTTCCACCTGACTGAGTTTTGTCGAGCAGCTGGATAACTACAGGAAAGAAACTTTGGAGATGACATGTAGTCCTGGTGGTGATGGACTTGTAGTGTCTCCCTGATGGCAATTTGGTGAATAGGTAGTTGCTAGGGTGGGTGAAGTCAACAGTAACTTGTTCAGCTCTTTTCTTCACTCCGGTGATGAATAGGTTTTCTAAACTTGGTAGCTCACAGCCAGAGATCTCTGCTGAGTAGACCACTCAGTGTAACCTGGAACTGGAAAGGGAGGAGGCACTAGAAAATATAACAGTAATAGAGGTGGTCACAATACTCTTAATGATAGCCAAGTGAAAATTCAGCAGGATATTGTGGTGTATTTAATATTTCAGTAATATCGTAAATATATTGTTTAAGCATTCTTTGTTGTTTACATATTTCATTACAGGTTATATGTAAAAGTACAGGCATGGCATACTGTCACATTATATATGCATGCCTCGCTAAAAGTAAAAGCAAATTTAGATTCACCTTTTCATCTTCTTGCTTTTCTTTCAATTAGTTTTATGTTTTGGAGTTACAAAACATAACAGTGATGACATGGCAAGTAAGTTTTAAACAAACCTGAGATGACTACCTACCTGCAGCAGTGCTGCAAAACATTTGAGTTTTTAAGAAAGCAATGCAGCACGTGGCTCTTCAGAAAAGGAGACGGATGACTGAATTTTTAAAAAGGCAGAAAACAGACAAATTGACGGGTTCATTAACAATGAGTACCATGTGATAATAATAATATATTTTTAAAAAGAGCAGAAAGGACTGGCCACATCGGAGGGATTGATGCGTTTGATTGCTCAAGAGATAACTGGAATATGCATACTGAGCTAACTGAACAGTATATAAAAGCAAATTAAATAGCCAATGAGAAATGAGTACCAATTTTGCTGAGTATATTAGGTTTAAAGGCATACAGTCCATTTCAGTGTACGTGGTTGAATGGAAGAAGTTGTCAGAGCATTGTCAGTTCAATAATGGGCTTAATGAGGCACTGGGAGATTGTTTAGTTTGTGGAATCTTACAAGAAAGCATTCAAAAATTACTCCTAACTGAAGTACAACTGACATTTAAAAGAGCAGCTGAAAATGCAGTATCAATGGAAACCACAGACAGAGATGTAGCTAAGTTGCAGTCAGGAATGAAAGTGAGTGTGAACAAAATTGCAACGAATAAACAGAAACCTGCCTCGCCAAACAAACTGAGATACCTTTATGACAGGGGCTCACATACACCAGAAAAAATGCAGATTTAAAGGTGAAGCTGCAGAAAGTGCAACAAAGTAGGAGACATACAAAGAGCGTGTCATGCAGGCAAAAATAAATGAACTGCACAGGGAAGAGATAAAGATAAAAAGTCAAGCTGCAGTAATCTGCATGTTGTTGTTGAAAAATCTGATAATAATGAGAGTGACACAGGACAAGGTAGCATTAAGATTTACAATGTGAAAACTAACAATAGACAAGCAATATGGATTACACTAGAAATGAACAGCAAATTAATCAAAATGGAATTGGAACATTACTTAGTTGTTTCAATCATTCCACAAAATGCGTTTGAATGGCATTTTAAAGATACTGAACTGAAGCCTGCAGATATCCAACAAAGAACTTATACTGGAATGACATTCATAAGAGTGAAATATAACAACCAACAAGCCACATTGTGGTAAAAGCAGGAGGACCAGGGCTATGGGGATATGAATGGCTGAGCCAAATACAACTTGATTGGAGATCCATCCATCACTGGCATGCCAAATCCCTGCAATGGAGTCAACTGAAAGCAAAATAAGAAATGTACTCAGTGGTGCCAAAACTGACTCCATGCTTTACAACATGAACCATTGCTCAACAGAGAGCAAACAGTTGTTGGCGCCAACCTCTGTGCCTTTGGTTGGAAAGCATATTGGACCAAGGAAGGACCATGCTGCTCAGAAGAATCGTGAAAATGATGAAAGCAGCGATCTGACTACAACAGTTTTGTAGGCAGCATATCTGAGAAAGCTTCTGATATGTTAATCAGGGAGCTACTTGTGAAATGAGGGTTGGTTTTAAACTGGAAGAGAACTCAAGGAGCTTCAGGAAAGTTACAAGCATTTGGCTTTTGGGAGTATAAAAAACTGGAATCCACTCTGCGTGCATTAAGGCTATTGCATGAACTTCAAGTGGGAGACAAAAAGGCTGCTTGTAAAAGTAGATGCAAAGACAAATGCCCAGCTGGATGAATGGAAGGCTAAAAGAGAAAGGAGTCAACAGAGAAACAAAGAATTCATCAGATGATGTTGTGGAACTGGAATCCAAAGGAGAGATCAGATCGTAATGGGAGGAACAGAAGGATTAAGAAGAGAATATCCCTTTGAAAAGAATGTACTTTCCCAAGATCAAGATGCAAAAACTAGAAGAAGAAAAATGAGGTAAAAGAAAGATGTCTAAAGCTGTTAGAACCACTTCCTGTAATCTCAGATCCAGCTCCTACAACCACCACAGAGGAGGCCCCTGAACCTGAGATGGTTTTCACAGCCACAGGGCTCACTTGCTAAGCAAAGTGACCTCCCTTGTCAGGAAATTGTTATCCCACAAAATCAGAAATCTTCCTCAGTGATTAAATATTTAGGCTGAGTGGGACAATTTAAAATGTACATATATGTTGTATTATATAGTCTATAGTGCGCAGCCCTCCGGTGAAAAATGACATCGTATCTGTTAAATAGGGGCTGTGGACAATTCTGATCTGATGGAGAATGGACGTGAAAGCACAGAGGAACATCTGGAGAAATTTCTGAAACGCCCATTCGCTGCTGTTGTTACTGTGTGGTCGGGAATCTTTCAGAGGGTAGGCCTCAAAATCCCCGGCTTTGCCTGCTTTTGGTGACCGAGAAGAAGGTCGAATCGTTCAAACAGAGATGGCGCTCAGTACTCAGTGTTGGAGAGCTGATCAGAGCTCGAAGTTTTTGGATGACTCAGAGTCGGATTATGGTCGGCATGGCAGGGAGAGTTTTTCTTCCTTCTTCCATCTGCGTGAGATGTGGAACATTTGAGAAAGTTTGAACTTTATTGTGCTCACAGACTTCTTCATCAAGTTATGGTATTGTTATACTGTTTGTAACTATATGTTATAATTATGTGGTTTTTTTTTAGTCTTGGTCTGTCCTGTGTTTTGTGATATCACACCGGAGGAAATAATGTATCAATTCTTAATGCATGCATTACTAAATGACAATAAAAGAGGACTACGTGTCTTCATAATCTTCATGCTGTGTATATAGTTGAGATGCATTTTCTACTGAGTTGGTTTATAGATAAACAAGGGGGAGTGTTGTGTACTTAATATTTTAAAAATATTATAAATATATTTATTTTATTAAGCATTCTGTATTGTTCAAATAATACATTATGTGTTTTATGTAAAAGTACGTGCATGACGTGCGTCATCACACCGCCACATCATATGTGCACGTCTCGCTTAAAGTAAAAACGAAGTTAGACTTGCATTCAGGACTCTCTTGTTTTCCTTTCAATTAGTTTTATATCTTGGAATTACAAAGCATAACATTTTGATGGCATTAAGCTCCAAGATCTTACTGCAAGATGGTCGAGCTCTGTATGACAGCAGACACATCACGATTAGAGATGAGACCAACTACAGTCATGCCATCAACGAACTATAAGATTTTGATGGATTTGTCTGTGGAGGTACAGTCATTTGGATAAAGTGAGAACAGGAAGGATGAAAGAACACAGCCCTGGGGACAACCTGTGCTTATAGACATTGGATCGGTCAAGCAGGAGCTCAGCTTTACACACTGCTTCCTTCCTGTCAGGAAGTTCATAATCCACTGACAGATACTGTAAGGTACAGCTAGCTGGGTTAGCTTGCTGTGGAGCAACTCCAGGACAAATTTGTTGAAGACAGAACTAAAATCCACAAACAAGATCCTCACATACTGTAGGAGTTGGGGGAGTCCAAATATCCAAGAATATAATAAAGACACAGGTTAACTGCATACTCAACTGAACGATTTGATCTACAAACAAGGTGTATTGGGTCAAGAAGGGGATCAGTATGGACTTAAGATCAGCCAACGTCAGACGTTCAAAGATTTCTTTCGTGTATAATAGGCTGTTATAGGCTGCATTATATTTCTTACACCCACTGGAGTGACTCAATGCTTTCTTATTAATCATGGAGCCATTCAATCATAAAGCTGTCAATGTGAATAAACCATTGACCCACTGAGCCACCTAACAGAGCAATCCCAATATTCCCATTTCTTCCCCAACACTTTTCCCCACAATCTTATAAATGATTCTTTCTCAAACCCCTCGTCAGGTCCCCTTTGGAAGCTTTATTTGAGAGCAACACAAAAAAAAAGTGTTGGAAGAACTCAGCAAGTAAGACAGCAACCGTGGAGAGGAATAAACTGTTGATGTCTCGGCCGAGTCCTGATCAAAGAAGGAAGAAGGGGCTGAAGTAAGAAGCTGGGAGGTGATAGGTGGAAAAGGTGAAGGATTGAAGAAAAAGGAATCTGATAGGAGAGGATAGTGGACTATGGGAGAAAGGGGAGGGGCATCAGAGGAAGGTGATGGGCATCGTGATGAAGGGTCTCGGAGCGAAGCATCACTTGTTCATTCCCCTCCATAGATGCTGCCTGACCTGCTGAGTTCCTCCAGCATTTTGTGTGTGTTGCTCTGGATTTCCAGCACCTGCAGCATCTCTTGTGTTTAAGCTTTATTTGATTCTGCTTCCAGCATGCATAGATGCAGTGAGCTCTAGGTCATAACTACCTGCATAAAATGGCGATTAGAAGGGTGCAGAGCACAGCATGTGTAGTCAAATCAAGGCTCAGTGTGTTTAACATTACCTTTCAATCCTAATGCTCTGGCAGTAAACTCTCCAGCTCAGTTTGCATTTTATTTCTCATGACCTCATTAACCCATGTTGTAACTTTTCATGATTTGTGTATTTGTATTCCTAGATCCCATCGCTCCCCTACCTCATTCAGATTCATACTTTCCGAATGATTTGTGACCTCCTCATTTTTCTTATCGGGATGTAATGGTTTTCGCATATCTATGCTGAAGTTATATTAATTCAGAGTCAAGGTAAATTTGTTACCAAGGCACATATATGTAACCATATACTACCCTGAGATTCATTTTCTTGCAGGCATTCACAGTAAATACAAAGGAGTGCAATAGAATCGACGGAAAACTACACACACAAAGGCGGACAAGCAATTAATGTGCAAAAGACAACAAATCGTGCAAATACAAAATGAAAAACAATAAATAAATAAATACATGGATAGATAAATAAATGGATAGATAGATAAATTAATAATATTAAGAGCACCAGTTGTACAGTCCTTGAAAGTGAGGCCTGATCTGCAATCTGTTGGTATCTTCAGCACCTTCCCCAACCTCATTGCATTCCCAGTAGCCACCTCCCCCTCACCCCTCCTTCTTCCCCATCGCCACCTCTTCTCCCTCACCCACCTTCATTCACAAATTTAGAAACTGTTTGTCATTAAGACTATAAAACTCTGGTACAAATAGTGTAAAAAATATTTTGCCATCCAACATCCTACCTTCATTCAGTTTATAACATTCTGTCCCCAATCATTCCTAAAGTAGTACACGTCCTGATTTTATATTCCCACAGAGTAACTGTCAATTCCATTAGTTCTGCAAACTAAAATAAAACGTGGATCTATTGATCTGGGCTGAGAGCTCCCCCTATTGGGGTTACATGGATCTGTCCTGATACTGCCTGTCCGGTTGTCGGGCAAGAACAAAATGTCCCTCATTTAGGCTGATTTATTGTTAATAATTGCTTTGAATCTTGAATTTATCCTTATTGATTATCACCAAAGAAATACACAAAACTCAGCAGCATCAGTGATCAGTAGGGCATTAAGTGTAGTACAACAGAGGTAGCTGGGAATTCAGATCCATAATTCCCTCATAGTGGCATCACAGGTAGATAGAGTTGTAAAGAGAGCTTTCGGCCTTCATAAATCAGAGAATTGAGTACAGGAGTTGGGATATCATGTAGAAGCTGTATAAGACATTTGTGAGGCCTAATTTAGAGCATTGTGTGAAGATCTAGTCAACTACTTATTGAAAGTTATCAATAAGATTAAGAGTACAGGGAAAAATGAACAATAATGTTGCCAGAACTCGAGGACCTGAGTTATAGGAAGAAACTAAATAGGTTAGCTCTTTATTCCCTGGAATGTAGGAGTATGAGGGAAAATTTTGATAGAGGTATACAAGATTATGAAGGGCATAGATGGGGTAAATACAAGCAGGCATTTTCCTCTGAGGTTGGATGAGTCAAGAACGAGAGGCCATAGCTAAGGGTGAAAGGTGAGCTACTTAAGGGGAACTTGAGGAGGAACTTCTTCATTCAGAGGATGGTGAAAGTGTGGAATGATTTGCTAGTGGAAGTGGTGGATGCAATTTTGATTTCAACATTTAAGAGAAATTTGGAAAAGTACATCGATGCGAGTGGTGTTCAGGGCTGTGGTCCAGGCGCCAGTTGATAGGACTAGGCAAAATAATAGTTTGGCATGGACTGGATGGGCCAAAGGGCCTGTTTCTGAGCTGTTGTGCTCTATGGCTTTGTGACTAAGTGGAATCAGGAGCAGGGCACACAATCCCTCGAGGCAGCTCTGCCTTTCAGAATCGTACTGATGGCGTGACAAACACTCCCTGTATCCTCAGTGACACCACATAGAGACAGTGAGAGAACCGACAATTGGAAATACCTTGAGCTGAAGATTCATTGGACATCAGGGGGTTATTTTGCTGGCAAGCAGAACCACTTGACATCATCTCTAGTCTTTCTCAACTAATCCCATATTTTTGAGCCCAATCAAAATTTCCAAGCTAAGCCTGTGCTGTTTTATGCTCCATGCTCGATGATATACTCATTGGTCACTCTATTAGTTACACCTGTACACAAACTCATTAATGCAAATACTGTACCTAATCAGCCAATCATGTGGCAGCAACTCAATGCATAAAAGCATGCGGACATGGTCAAGAGGTTCGGTTGTTGTTCGGACCAAACATTAGAATGGGGAAGACATGTGATCTAAGTGACTTTGACTGTGGAATGATTGTTGGAGCTGGACAGGGTAGTTTGAAACTGCGGATCTCCTGGGATTTTCATGCAGATTTGCAGAGAATGGTGTGAGAACAGAAAAATCCAGTGAGCCGTAGTTCTGTGGGTGAAGCGGCCTTGTTAATGAGTTGAGTCAGAGGAGAGTGGCCAGACGAGGTCAAGCTGACAAGAAGGCAACAGTAACCATGCATTACAACAGTGGTGTGCAGAACAACATCTCTGAATGCACGACATGTCGATCCTTGAAGAGGATAGGCTACAGCAGCAGAAGACCAAGAACATACACCAGTCATCACTTAATAAAGTACAGGAGCTATCTAATAAAATAGCCACTGAGTGTATAACAGGCAGAACTCATCTCTTCAATGTTATGTTTTGATTTATTGAAATGATCAATGCTCAGTAGTTGGTTGTAAACTTTGATTGATATTGAACAAGCCTTCTTGTTATGAGCTCATGTACAACAAAGCCAGTAGCACCTCAAAGAATAAGCTTAGCTTGTGGATTTTTATATAGACAGTTCCTGGCAGCTTTTTCAAAGTATTAGTCATTTCCGTATCATTAACATTCACAATCACAATCCTACAAATCCAATGGGGAAAATAGTTCTTCTGTGAGATAACTTCTCATTGACAGGCACTTCAATTTTAACTCTTGCTCCTCCACAGTCTGCATCAGCACAGGTGCACCGCGAGGCGTTGTGCTTAGCCCCCTGCTCTACTCACTTTACGATTATGACTGTGGGGCTAAGCACAGCTCCAATGCCATATTTAAGTTTGCTGACGACACCATTGTCGTCGGCCAAATCAAAGGTCGTGATGTATCAGCATACAAGAGGGAGATTGGAAATTTGGCTGAATGGTGCGACGACAACAACTTCTTCCTCAGTGTCAGCAAGACCAAGGAGCTGATTATTGACTTCAGAAGGAAGAAGCTGCAGGTCCGTGAGCCAGTTCTCATCAGGGGATTAAAGGTGGAGAAGGTCAGCAACTTTACATTTCTCAGTGTTAACATTGCAGAGGACCTGTCCTGAGCCCAGCACACAAGTACAATTACAAAGGAAGCACAGCAGCACCTCTGCTTCCTTACAAGTTTGCAAAGGTTCAGCACCTCATCTAATAATTTGACAAGCTTCTACAGATGTGTGGTGGAGAGTATATGGACTGGTTGCATCACTGCCTGGTATGGAAACACCAATGCCCTTGAACGGAAAATCCTGCAAAACGTAACAGATTCAGCCCAGTAAAAAAAATTAATGGATTCAACCCTCCCAAACATTGAGCACGTCTACATAGACTGCTTTCACAGGAAAGAAGCAACCGTCATCAGGGACCCCCATCAACCAGGTCATGCTCTGTCCTCACTGCTACCATCAAGATGAAGGTACAGGAGCCTCAGGACTCACATTACCAGGTTTAGAAACAGTTATTACCCCTCAGCCATCAGGCTCTTGAACCAAAGGGGATAACTTCACTCAAATTCACTTGCCCCATCACTGAGTTGTTCCCACAACCAATGGGCTCACTTTCAAGGTCTCTTCATCTCATGTTCTCAATATTTATTGTTTATTTATTTAATATTGTTTTTTCCTGTTTTGTATCCGCAGTTTGTTGTCTTTTGCAGGTTGGTGTTTGTCCGACCTGTTGAGCACAGTCTTCAATTAATTCTATTATGGTTCTTGGATTTACTGACTATGCCTGTAAGAAATTAGGTATCTAATTAGTCAGGGTATCAAGGGATATGGGGAAAAAATGGGAAATTGGAACTAGATGGGTGAATAGTTTAGCTCATGGGGGAGCTGTGGAGCAGACTTGATGGGCCGATTGGCCTACTTCTGCTCCTTTGTCTTGTGATCTTGTGATCTTGCGAAAATGAATCTCAGTGTTGTATATGGTGACATATATAAGCATGTACTTTGATAATAAATTTTCTTTGAACTTTAAACTTCTAAATTCAGCTCATCAGCTTTTACTCCCCATCTTGAATTCTCATTAGTTTTGAAACAATTCCTTCAACTTATCCTATAATCGCCCCACCTGATCCAGCAAGACTCCCAAAATGTAACACAGGTTGAGTACCCCTTATCCAAAGTTCCAAAATCCAATAACCTCCAAAATCCTAAATTTTATTGAGTGCTGACATGGGGTCCCAAGGCTTTGGGAATGTTCCCAGGCAATGCGCAGGACTCTGTGAAGTGATCTCACATACATTATGAACATAAAGTGAAAAACGAAGATCTTGATCGTGCTTTGAAAGAGTGGATTCGTCAGTGTCAGAGGGTGAACATATGCCACCTAACAGTATGCTGATCATGAATCAAAGAAAGATCAATCACGACAAACTGAAGGTGGAAGGTAATTGTAAGTATTCAGCAGTTTGGTTGCAGAAATTTAAGAAGAGGTATGGCGATAAAACATCTCCTGATCACGAAACAGCCGAGAAATTAATTGATGAGTTTGCCAAGATTGTCGCTGAAGAACATTTAACATGGGTGAATGGATGCATCAGTACATATGTGTGATGAGCAATTGTAAAACAGAGACTGCTTACATAAACTTAGAGTCAGAAATGATGGCAATTCCAAGCTTTCTTATTATAAATTCCAAAATCTGAAAAAATCCAAAGTCCAAAACACTTCTGGCCCCAGGCATTTCTATCAGGGGTACTCAGCCTGTACTGATTTTCAAAAGATACTTCAAGGTAAGAATTTTCATGACAATGGAGAGAGTGTGGGGAGAATGGAACAAAATGGTTAGTTCTTTCTTCAGGGACTGGCCCCCAAAATAACGTAGTTACAACTTGACTCAACATAAGTCAAAGAATTAAGGGATATTGAACCCATGAACTCTATTATTTCTGGTTTTTGCATGATTTTTAATCTAATCAATATACGTGTACTGTAATTGATTTAGTTATTTATTTATTTTTATGTATTGCACTGAACTGCTGCTGCTAAATTAACAAATTTCATGACACATGCCAGTGATAATAAACCTGCTTCTGATTCTGAATAGCACCTCATATTTTGTCTGGGCATGATGTGACCTTCCTGATTCAATATCAATTTCAATGATTTGCTTTATTTGTCATCTGTTCATCAAAACGTTGAAGTATATTGTGGAATGCCTCATTTTACAACCATGACCAACACGTCTGCCGTCCATTTTGTTCTTTGACACTTAATAAAATGATCATGGGCAACAAGTTTTGGGCCTGTTTCTGGAGGTCTGAAAGAAACTTGGATTGATAACATCAGATACTTCACTCTTAGATAGGCATATGTTCTCTCTACTGGTACAGCCCAATCTTCCTATAACTCTTTTACATGTTTCATTGTCTGTGTTCTTTCTTATTCAGCTGTCAATAAGATGGCATCAAAATTTATCACCTCTGCAATCCTTGCCTCACCATATCAGAGATATTCCCTTTGTCCCATCTATCCCTCCTCCATTCTCACTGCAACTTAAAACTAACTTGCCTTCTCTCTTTCCCAGTTCTAAAGAAGGGTCTACCAGAGACATTATCCCTGCTTCTCTCTCCAAACACCTGCTCAATGCTATTTTGGATTTTCAGCATCTGCAGTTTTTTTTTGACTTTTTTTGACTTCAATAATGCATCACTCAGATCAAATGTGCTGTTCTCCTCAGGGGGAGGAATTTCTTTACTAGAGAGCGGTGAATCCATACAATTGATTGCCACAGACATCTGTGGAGGCCACGTCACTGGGTATATTTAAAACACAGGTGGATAGGTTTTTGATAGGTAACAGTGTCAAAGGTTATGGGAAGAAGGCAGGAGAACAGTATTGAGAGGGATAATAAATCAGCCGTGGTGGAATGGCAGAGCAGATTTGATGAGCTGACTGGCCTAATTCTGCTCCTATGTTATATGGTTTTATGGTCTTATGTGTTATTTATTGGTGGACCCTCAGGTGGCTATAGAGGCCAATCCGTCACCCAGTGTAACTCTGGGATGTTGGCATCGATTCCTTTAATGGAGAATGCCTGTGTGTGACTTTGTTTAATGTGGGGAGGCTGATGTGTGGGCAGCCACCATGCGGTCCTTAGATCAGAGTCAGGCAGGAGTGACGTGGAATGCCCCTTCACTCCTGCAGCCTTCATCCAGCTTCACTGACGCTGTGATGTGTCGTCATCTTGCGCCCCATCATGGAGCTCTTGGCTGGACTGTTCTTTGTCTGGACCCCCCCCCCCTTGTCCTTACTGCCATGGGTGACCCTAACAGGAGCTCAGCACCAGGTGGATCTCAAGGATCCACAAAAATCTCCACCATGACAATGTGATGATCCTAGAAGAGGAATTTATGTACAATGCTCTCCAAGGATCCACCTTCAAAGAGGTACTGCTAGAGGCAGATACATTAGGGGCATTTAATAAAGTTTCAGATATGCACATGGATGATAGAAAACTGAGGGCTCTGTAGAAGGGAAGGGTTAGATTGATCTCAGAGTAGGTTATAGGTTCAGCACAACATTATGGGCCAATGGGCCTGTACTGTGCTGTAAAGTACTATATTCAAAATGTTTCAATTGAACCCGCATCTTCCACTTCTGCTGCCAGCCCGTTCTGAACCTGCAGCACTCTCTGAGAGAAAAGTTCCTTTTCACATTTACTAAGTTTATGAAGGAAACTGACATGGAGTCAACGGAAATAAGGCAAACAAGTAGTGAGGAAATGGAACCTATACAGATTGAGGAGGAGGAGGTGCTTGCCACCTTGAGGCAAATCGGAGTAGATAAATCCCCAGGACCTGACAGGATATTCCCTCGGACCTTGAAGGAGACTAGTGTTGAAATTGCAGGGGCCTTGGCAGATATATTTAAAATGTTGGTATCTATGGGTGAGGTGCCGGAGGATTGGAGGATAGCCCATGTTGTTCTGTTATTTTAAAAAGGCTCTAAAAGTAATCAGGGAAATTATAGGCTAGTAAGTTTGACGTCGGTAGCAGGTAAATTATTGGGACGAGTACTAAGAGATATGATCTGCAAGTATTTGGATAGACAGGGGCTTATTAGGGAGAGTCAACATGGCTTTGTGCGTGGTAGGTTGTGTTTAGCCAATATATTAGAGTTTTTCGAGGAGGTTATCAGGAAAGTGGATGAAGGGAAGGCAGTTGATGTTGTCTACATGGACTTCAGTAAGGCCTTTGACAAGGTCCTGCATGGGAGGTTAGATAGGAAGATTCAGTCGCTAGGTATACATGGAGAGGTAGTAAATTGGATTAGTCATTGGCTCAATGTAAGAAGCCAGAGAGTGGTAGTGGAGGATTGCTTCTCAGAGTGGAGGCCTGTGACTAGTGGTGTGCCACAGGGATCAGTGCTGGGTCCATTGTTATTTGTCATCTATATCAATGATCTGGACGATAATGTGGTAAATTGGATCAGCAAATTTGCTGATGATACAAAGATTGGAGGTGTAGTGGACAGTGAGGAAGGTTTTCAAAGCTTGCAGAGGGATTTGGACCATCTGGAAAAATGGGTTGAAAAATGGCAGATGGAGTTTAATACAGACAAGTGTGAGGTATTGCACTTTGGAAGGACAAACCAAGCTAGAACATACAAGGTAAATGGTAGGGGTCTGAGGTGTGCAGTAGAACAGAGGGATCTGGGAATACAGATATAAAATTCCCTAAAAGTGGCGTCACAGGTAGATAGGGTCGTAAGGAGAGCTTTTGGTACATTGGCCTTTATAAATCAAAGTATTGAGTATAAGAGTTGGAACGTTATGATGAGGTTGTATAAGGCATTAGTGAGGCTGAATTTGGAGTATTGTGTACAGTTTTGGTCACCAAATTACAGAAGGATATTAATAAGGTTGAAAGAGTGCGGAGAAGGTTTACAAGGATGTTGCTGGGACTGGAGAAACTGAGTTACAGAGAAAGGTTGAATAGGTTTGGACTTCATTCCCTGAAGCGTAGAAGAATGAGGGGAGATTTGATAGAGGTATATAAAATTATGATGGGTATAGATAGAGTGAATGCAAGCAGGCTTTTTCCACTGAGACTAGGGGGAAAAAAAACCAGAGGACATGGGTTAAAGGTGAAGGGGGAAAAGTTTAAAGGGAACATTGGGGGGGGGGCTTCTTCACACAGAGAGTGGTGGGAGTGTGGAATAAGCTACCAGATGAAGTAGTAAATATGGGCTCACTTTTAACATTTAAGTAAAACTTGGACAGGTACCTGGATGAGAGGTGTATGGAAGGATATAGTCCAGGTGCAGGTCAGTGGGATGAGGCAGAAAAATGGTTTGGCACAGCCAAGAAGGGCCAAAAGGCCTGTTTCTGTGCTGTAATGTTCTATGGTTCTATGGTTCTATTTCCCTTAAACATTTCACTTTTCACAGTTAACCTAATGAACACCCAACCTCAGTGGAAGAAGCCTGCTTGCACTTACCCTGTTTATTTTTATGTATTAGTCTCATGAGACCATGGATTTGCGCCTTAGAAGGTTTCCAGGGCGCAGGCCTGGGCAAGGTTGTACAGAAGACCGACAGGTTCCCAGGCCGCAAGTCTCCCCTCTCCACACCACCGATGTTGTCCAAGGGAAGGGCACTAGGGCTGATATAGCTTGGCACCGGTGTCGTCGCGGAGCAATGTGTGATTAAGTGCCTTGCTCAAGGGCACAACACACTGCCTCAACTGAGGCTCGAACTAGTGACCTTCAGATCACTAGACCGACACCTTAACCACTTGGCCACATGCCAACACACACAAACCCTGTTTATTACCCCACGTAATGTTGTATACCTGTAGCAAATCTCATTCTGCTACGCTCCAAGGAATATAGCAATAACTTGCCAGCCTAGAATTTGTTTTGTCTCTAGCTTTTCTCTGATAAAAGGTCATCAACCCAATACACTGAATTTTTTGCGCCCAAAATCAATGCGAGAGGTTATTTGTCGGTGAAACAGCGCCAAGTTTAAAAGTAGTTTGGGAGCTTTCAGCTTTCTTTCTGCAGGCTGAACTCAGCATTGGGCTAATAGGAAGAAAGGAGGTGTTAGTGCAGCAGATATTGTGTGGGTGGGCCAGTGTTAGAACGGCTTTGGCTCAACTGTTTGAGTAAGTACCTAAGTTTCTAGTAAGTTTTCTTTTCTGTGAGTACCATACGACCACAAGCCCATAAGACATAGGAGCCCATCGAGCCCACTCCACCATTTCATCATGGCTGATCCCAGATCCCATTCAACCCCACACACCTGCCCTCTTGTCATATCCTTTGATGCCCCAACCAATCAGGAAACTATGAACTTCCACTTTAAATATACCTATGGACTTGGCCTCCTTTGCAGTCTGTGGCAGAGCATACCACAGATTCACCACTCTTTGGCTAAAAAAAATTCCTCCTTTCTTCTGTTCTAAAAGGTCACCCTTCATTTTTGAGGCTGTGCCCTCTTGTTCTGGATACCCCCACCAGAGGGAACATCCTCTCCACCTCCACCTTATCTAGACCTTTCAATAAGTTTCCCCCCACATTCCTCTAAATTCCAGTGAATACAGGCCCAAAGATGCCAAACAATCCTCATATGCTAACCCCGTCATTCTCATCATCGAGCTGCAGCTCCATTACCCTAACACAGTCTCTAAGGAGCTTCATCTCAATGCACCTGGTGCAGATGTGGCCATCGGGGAAGCTGGTAGTCTCACAGAAATCCCACATCTGACATCCAGAACCGAACACTGGCTCTACGGACATAACCCCTATTCACTCAAGAGTTAATTCGGAAAAAGAAATAAGAAATAAGGAATAAACTTACCTACTTACCTTGCCCTGCCTGCTCTCACCGAAGTTTTGTTGAGCAAAAGCCTTACGACTCTGACTCAGACTACTCCGATGACAACCACATCCACGATGGCCACTCCGCCAGGTGATAACTCTCTTAGAGACTGCGTTTTTAAAGCTCTTCACCGAACCTGCATGGGAATATGTCTGTTGCATATGTGCAGTACTCCAATCAAAGACTCGCGCTGAAAAACTTACTGCTTTTTAAAGCTCTTCATTGGACATAACCAGTGAGCTAAGATGGGTCTGGAAGTAATGATATGTTCTTCATGTGAGATGTGGGAACTCTGGGAGATTTGATAACTATCATCACCATTCAGGTGCCTTGCCATTTGGCGTGGGCGATCATATCTCTCCATCCATCACGGTCCCTGACCCTCCGAATTGTCGTTGTTACCGCCCCGTTTCTAACCATGATGTTATTCCATCTATTATTTCCATTCTCTGTCTGCCTCTGCTTCTTTTTCCTTCCAGCTTTCCATTGTAACTAAATGTTCTAATGTCTCTCTTCGCATGATGTGTCCAAAGAATTTTGATTGCTGTTTTCTGATTTTTAAAGTAATGTACGTTCTGTTTTCATTCTCTGTAGAACTTCTTCGATGGTTATCCTGTCCATATATGCTATGCATAACATTTCACTTGCAGCCATACATCAATATAGGAAGAATGTAGCAGCTGGGAGTTCTAAGGCGGATGTCAATTGCTATTTTCTTGTTCGTTAGGATGTTTCTGTAAATGCTGTTCTTGCTTTTATGCCTGTTTTGCATTTACCATCAGATGTTACCCATGATCCAAGGTACTTGAAGCTGTGAACTTGTTTCAGGATTTCATTTCCCAATACGATCTTACAGTTTGGGATACACAAACATGAGGAATTCCGCAGATGCTGGAAATTCAAGCAACACACATCAAAGTTGCTGGTGAACGCAGCAGGCCAAGCAGCATCTATAGGAAGAGGTACAGTCAACGTTTCAGGCCGAGACCCTTCGTCAGGACTAACTGAAGGAAGAGCTAGTAAGAGATTTGAAAGTGGGAGGGGGAGGGGGAAGATCCGAAATGATAGAAGAAGACAGGAGGGGGAGGGATGGAGCCAAGAGCTGGACAGGTGATTGGCAAAAGGGATATGAGACGATCATGGGACAGGAGGCCTAGGGAGAAGGAAAAGGGGGAGGGGGGAAAAACCCAGAGGATGGGCAAGGGGTATAGTCAGAGGGACAGAGGGAGAAAAAGGACAGAGAGAGAAAGAATGTGTGTATATGAATAAATAACGGATGGGGTACGAGGGGGAGGTGGGGCATTAGCGGAAGTTAAAGAAGTCAATGTTCATGCCATCAGGTTGGAGGCTACCCAGACGGAATGTAAGGTGTTGTTCCTCCAACCTGGATAACCCTCGGCTCACATGGAACCTGAGGAGATGATAGTTAGGAGCTACGGGGAGGTAGTCACTCCTAAATTGCAGGGTGAAGGTATCTGACTGACTGTCAGGGGAGGGAGAGAGAATAGGCAGCCAGTGCAGAGTATATCCCCTGTGGCTGGTTCCCTCAATGATAAGCAGACTGCTTTCTATCCTTTTGGGAGGGGATAGCCTACCAGGCAGGAGCTGCAGCAAACAGGTCTCTGGCACTATGGCTCAGAAGGGAAGGGAGAAGAAGCAGTGTGCAGTAGTGACATGGGAATATATAGTCAGAGGGGCAGAAACCAGACTCTGTGGACATGAAAGAGAAACATGAACGATATGTTACCTCCATGGTGCCAGGGTCAGGGATATCTTGTTTTGGTTCCACAGTATTCTAAAGGGGGAGGGTGAATAGCCAGAGGTCATGGTACATATTGGTACCAATGACAGGTAGGAAAAGGGAGGAGTTTCTGAAGAGAGTCTATAGGGAGTTAGGCAGTAGGCTGAAAAGCAGGACCTCCATTGTAGTAAACTCTGGATTGCTGCCAGTGAGGGTAAGGGGAGGATGATCTGGCAGATGAATGCCACATTGTATCAAATGGACTGGCAGGTAGGCAAAGGGGATCGTAAAAAAATGAAATTAATCCTTAGAAAGAGGTGACAGGATCAGGAGATGTAGAAACTTTGTTGGTGGAGTCAAGAAACTCCTAGTGTTAAAAAAAACCCTGACAGGAGTTATATACAGGCCTGCAAGCAGTAGTCAGGATGTGGGCTGCATCTGACAATGGGAGATAGAAAAGGCATATAAAAGGGGCAATATTATCATAATCATGGGGGATTTCAATATGCAGGTAGATTGGAAAATTAGGTTGGTGCTGGATCCCAAGAGAGGAAATTTATAGAATTCCTCCTTTTTAGAGCAGCTTGTGGATGAGCCCACTAGGAGAATGGCAATTCTGGATTGAGTGTTATGCAATGACCCAGATTTGATTAGGAAGCTTAAGGCAAAGGAGCCCTTAGGAGGCAATGATTATATTACGGTGGAATTCCCCCTGCAGATTGAGAAGGACAAAATAAAAACAAATATATCAATATTATAGTGGAGTAAAGGGAATTACAGAGGCATGAAAGAGAAGCTGGCCAAAGTTGATTGAAAGGGGACATTAGCAGGGGTGACGGCAGCACATCTATGGCTGGTGTTTATGGTGGATATTCATAAGCTGCAAGGAAGATGCATTCCAAAATGAAAAAGTATCTCTAAAAGGAGGATGAGGCAACCGTGGCTGACAAGGGAAGTCAAAGACAACATAAAAGCAAAAGGGAGGGCATATAATATTGCTCAAATTAGTAGGAAGGTAAAGGATTAGAAAGCTTTTAAAAGCCATCAGAAGGCAACTCAGTCATAAAAAGAGAAAAGATGAATTATGAAGGTAATCCAGCCAGTAATATAAAACAGGATACAAAAGATTTTTCAGATATATAAAGAGTAAAACAGAGTGGATATTGGACTGCTGAAAAATGATGCTGGAGTGGTAATAATCAGAGAAGAAGAAATGGTAGATGAATTTAATAAGTGCTTTGGATCAGTCTTTACTGTGGAGGACTAGCAGACGGCTAGAAATGCGAGTGTCGGGGTCAGAAGTGGGTGTAGTTGCTATTACTAAGGAGAAGGTGCTTGGAAAGCTGAAAAGCCTGAAGGTAGATAAGTCACCTGAACCAAATGGACTACACCCCCAGGTTCCAAAGGAGGTAGCTGAAGAGTTCTGGAGGCATTTCCTGTGAAACGGAAAATTGCAAATGACACTCCACTCTTTAAGCAGGGAGAAAGGCAAAAGAAAAGAAGTGATAGCCAGTTAGCCTGACTTCAGTGGTTAGAAAGATATTGGAGTCTACTATTAAGGACGAGGTTTTGGGATACTTGATAAAGGCGCATGATAAAATAAGCCAAAGGTGCATGATAAAGTAAGCCAAAGCCAGCATGGTTTCCTTAAGGAAAAATCTTGCCTGACAAATTTGTTGGAATTCTTTATGGAAATAACAGGCAGGATAGACAAAGGAGAGTCAGTGGATGTTGTTTATTTTGATTTTCAGAAGGCCTTTGACAAAGTGCCACACATGAGGCTGCTTAACAAGATAAGAACCCATGGTATTAATGGAAATGTACTAGCATGGATAGGAGATTGGCTGACTGCCAGGAGGCAAAATGTGGCAATAAAGGGGGCCTTTTCTGGTTGACTGCTGGTGACAAATGGTATGCCACAGGAATCAGTGTTCGAACTGTTTCTTTTCACAGTGTATGTAAATGATTTGGATGAAGAAATCAATGGCTTTGTGGCCAAGTCTGATACAAAGATAGGTTGAAGGGCAGGTAGTTTTGACAAAGCAGTGTCTGCAGAAGGACTTAGACATTTTGGGAGAATGGGCAAAGAAATGACAGATGGAATATAATGTAGGGAAGGGCATGGTCATGTACTTTGGCAGAAGGAATAAAGGCATGGACTACTTTCTAAATGGGAGAAAAAATTAAAAATCATAAGTGCAAAGGGACTTGGGATTCCTCGTACAGGGTTCCCTAAAGGTTAGTTTGCAGGTTGAATCAGTGGTAAGGAAGACAAATGTAATGTTAGCATTCATTTTGAGAGGACTAGAATACAAAAGCAAGAATGTAAAGCTGGGGATTTATAAGGCATTTGTCAGATCACACTTGGAGTATTGTGAGCAGTTTTGGGCCCTTTTCTATGAAGAGATGTGCAGGCATTGGGGAAGATCTAGAGAAGGATCACAGGAACGTTCCTGGAATGAAAAGATTAACGTATGAGGAGTATTTGATAACTCTGGGCCTGTACTTGCTGGAGTTTAGAAAAATGAAGCAGGGGTCTCTTTGCAACTTATTGAATATTGAAAGGTTTGGATAAAGTGGATATGGAGAGGATGTTTCCTATAGCGGGAGAGTCTGGGACCAGACTGCACTGCCTCAGAATTGAAGGACATCTATTTAGAATCGCGATGAGGAGGGATTTCTTTAGCCAGCAGGTGCTGAATCATTGTCATAGATGGTCATGTCGGCCATGTCATTGGGTATATTTAGGCCGAGGTTGACAGGTTTTTGATTAATCAGAACATCAAAGGTAATGGGAAGTAGGCAGGAGAATGAGGTTGAGAGGGATAATAAGTCAGCCATGATGGAACGGTGGAGAAGACTCAATAGGCCAAATGGCCTAATTCTGCTCCTATGTCTTATGGTCTTACCTGTATCATCTTACGGTTTGTCTCTGCGGCCTACTGAATGTTTCACTTTGCACACACATTTTTCCCCAGGCAAAGTATAAACTCTAGATTTAATATAACACCTATCAGTTTCCAACTACATTTGAGACTGGAATTACTTCGACCCCAAACCTATTGTGCTTTAGCTCCATAAAGTCCTGATAACTTTATAGACTTTCCTACCACTTTTATCTGTTAAAAACACTTTTCCTTCTGGTTATTCTAGCAAAACCTTATGAAATGGAAGACTGCAGACCCCGAGAGGGTCTTTGGGTTTGAAGAGTGTCCTCTCTTTGATGTCAGAGCTGATACTTTGAAGAATTGTACTTCAGAAGCACACATCAGAGTAATTCATGCATTAATAGTTCAGGAAATGAGTATCCGCTCAGCAGGGTCCTCACCTTTGCCGCTACACCGTTCCACAATGCTTGATAAAGAAGGAAATTACAATTTTCATCTGCCAAGGGCCAATCTGAAGAACACGTCTCAAGCAATCCTTATTTGCCACGTTAGGTGCTAGTTGCCTTTGTCGCAGGGCATCAGATTTAACGTATAAAATATTCATCTATCTTCAAAGACTTTTGATTCAGGGTTAATAAAATTAAAGCATAATGGGACTCTGAAACAAATTATTTCACTGACCGTTACAATCATTCAGTAATATTTCTGAAGATGATAATGTCTTTTATATGAAACACCTATTATACCGTGTAGCAAATGTTTTCTGTTTCCCAGACATTCTGGTAATCCCACTTCTTCCTGTACTTACCAGGCTTCTTCCATCACTCACTGTTGCTGTTCAGTTCTGTAATTGAATCAAAATAAGACAACAGCAAATCAGAAATCAATAATGAGTTAAGCAGTTAGCAAAGCACCAATGGAAAAGTGACTGAGGATTTACAAAGCAGCCCATGATCACAAGAAACTGCAGAGACCTGTGGACACAGCTCAACACATTACAGAAACTAGCTTCCTTCCATGGACTCTGTCTAATCTTCTCACTGTTTCAGTAAAGCAACCAAAGTAAGCAAAATTGTCTCTGACCCCATCTACTCTCTTTTCCCTCCCTTTCCATTGGACCGTAGATACAAGTACCACCACGCTCAGAGACATCACCTAAGACCATGGAATGTACCCCTTCTTTGATAAGATAGACTTTTGACACCACGATGTACCTCATCACGATCTTGAATCTTATTGTCTGCCTGAACTGCACTTTCTCTGTAACTGTAACACCTTATTCTGCATTTTGTCATTTTATTTCTGTTGTACTACCTCAATGTGCTGATGTGATGAAATGATCTGCGTGGATGGCATCTATGTTCCCTCTAAGGTGTGTGCACATGCTCACGCGCACACTTCTTTTGTTACCAGTGCACAAAGGAATTTAAACTGCACACAAAAAGTTGTCAACCTCTACCTCGTTTAGTATTTTAAGTATATTTCATGATCGTTCACAATCACATTTCCTTTTCTGGTTTCTGACATGGACGGTGTTGACAATATGGAGTTTGTGATGATTTGTCTCCAGATTTTAGAACTGGCTTGTTTCTACTGTTTTTATTGAAGAAATTATTGTTTCACTCGGTCGAATTCCAGAGAAACAAAGGGTGTGAAGCACAAAAGAACTGCTAGTTCATTTAAAGTGGAATGGCTTTCTATCCCTAGAATAGCTTCCACTTAAAAATTCAGTGTGCACGGAGTGTTGTCGCTGGGCAAAAAATTGCACAGCACAAGATTTTTGTGCACACAGGTCACTACAAAATAGAGAAAACATTGGATGGTATGAAAACAAGGGTTTTCACTATACCTCGGTACATGTGACAATAATGAACCAATTTGCCAACTTAACTGACAGGGGAACCCATTAACAAATTACAAATAAATTGAGCCAATCAAATCAGTCAAAATGCAACTTAGAACTCTAAAGGCCACTTTTTTTCTTCATAATTAGGTGTTCTGAGGACTGAAATTCCTTTCCTCTTTGTTGAAGAATATCTAATTTAAGTCCAATTTCAAGTAAGCTGCTCCCCTTCTGTCTCTTGTCTGTCCTCCTGATCTACCCAGTTTCTCCTATGCCCACCCCACCTCTCATTACTCTGTTTCTTTTACCTTTGTTACCCTGCTTCACCTGCTCTATCTACCCAACACCTATGCGCTACCTACAGAGTCCCCGCCCCTGCTGTTCTCATCTGCCAGTCCTAACCCCCTTATCTGGTTTCATGCTCCACCTATCTTTCCTATCTGACGCCATTGTTGCCTCCACCTATGGACACCCAGCCTCTGTTCCTTTTTCCACCCTTCCCTCCTCTATCGGCCTACCACCCCTCTTCACCTAGATTCATTCATCTTTTGCTCCATCCCTTCCTCTCACATTTTTATACTGTGCAAAGTAAATTTATTATCAAAGTACATGCGGTACTGTGCAAAGGTCATAGGCACACATATACATATATATATATATAACTAGTGTGCCTAAAACTTTTGTTCAGCACTGTATATTGGTTAAAATAGGAAGGTGTTTGGAATATAGAAATAAGAGTTGTGTGTGTGTGTGTGTGTGCACCGAAGACTTTGCACATTTCTGCATTTGCCATCATATACCACCCTGAGATTCATTTTCTTCCAGGTATTCACAATAAATACAAAGAAATACAATGGAAACATAAGAACGTAAGAAATAGGAGCAGGAGTAGGCCATCTGGCTCGTCGAGCCTGCTCCACCATTCAATAAGATCATGGCTGATCTGACCACGGACTCATCTCCACCTACCTGCCTTTTTCCACATAACCCTTACTTCCCCTACTATGCAAAAAACTGTCCAACATTGTCTTAAATATATCCACTGCTCCACTCCTCAACAGTGAAAAACTACACACAAACAAAGACAGACCAATAACCAATCTGCAAAAGAAGACGCAATGTGCAATTATTTAAAAAAATCAAAAATAATGACAATAAATAAATAAATAATATTGAGTTGTAGAGTCCTTGATAGTGAGTCCAGAGGTTGTGGAATCAGTTCAGATTTGAGTGAAGTTATCCACTCTGATTCAGGAGCTTGATGGTTTAAGGTAATAACTAGTTTCTGAACTTGTGGTGTGGGACCTAAGAGTCTTAAACCTCCTTCAAATGGACAGCAACAAGAAGAGAGTATGGCCTTCATGCTGGACGTCTTTAATGATGGATGCTGCTTTCTTGTGGCAGCACTCCCCGTAGATGTGCTCAGTGGTGGGAAGGGCTTTTCCTGTGATGGGCTGTTCCAGCTATCTTATCTCTATTCTTTCAGTGCAGATGAAGGGTCTCAACCCAAAACCTCAACTATTTTCCTCCAAAGATCGGCTGGGCTCCTCCAGCATTTTTTTTGTTTTTACTTATGAAGGCTGCAAAAATCAGAATTAATAGAAACATAGAAAATAGGTGCAGGAGTAGGCCATTCGGCCCTTCGAGCCTGCACCGCCATTTATTATGATCATGGCTGATCATCCAACTCAGAACCCTGTCCCAGCCTTCCCTCCATACCCCCTGATCCCCGTAGCCACAAGGGCCATATCTAACTCCCTCTTAAATATAGCCAATGAACTGGCCTCAACTGTTTCCTGTGGCAGAGAATTCCACAGATTCACCACTCTCTGTGTGAAGAAGTTTTTCCTCATCTCGGTCCTAAAAGGCTTCCCCTCTATCCTTAAACTGTGACCCCTCGTTCTGGACTTCCCCAACATCGGGAACAATCTTCCTGCATCTAGCCTGTCTAATCCCTTTAGGATTTTATTCATTTCAATCAGATCCCCCCTCAATCTTCTAAATTCCAACGAGTACAAGCCCAGTTCATCCAGTCTTTCTTCATATGAAAGTCCTGCCATCCCAGGAATCAATCTGGTGAACCTTCTTTGTACTCCCTCTATGGCAAGGATGTCTTTCCTCAGATTAGGGGACCAAAACTGCACACAATACTCCAGGTGTGGTCTCACCAAGGCCTTGTACAACTGCAGTAGTACCTCCCTGCTCCTGTACTCGAATCCTCTCGCTATAAATGCCAGCATACCATTCGCCTTTTTCACCGCCTGCTGTACCTGCATGCCCACTTTCAATGACTGGTGTATAATGACATCCAGGTCGCGTTGCACCTCCCCTTTTCCTAATCAGCCACCATTCAGATAATAATCTGTTTTCCTATTTTTGCCACCAAAGTGGATAACTTCACATTTATCCACATTAAATTGCATCTGCCATGAATTTGCCCACTCACCCAACCTATCCAAGTCACTCTGCATCCTCTTAGCATCCTCCTCACAGCTAACACTGCCACCCAGCTTCGTGTCATCCGCAAACTTGGAGATGTTGCATTTAATTCCCTCATCCAAGTCATTAATATATATTGTAAACAACCGGGGTCCCAGCACTGAGCCTTGCGGTACCCCACTAGTCACCGCCTGCCATTCTGAAAAGATCCCGTTTATTCCCACTCTTTGCTTCCTGTCTGCTAACCAATTCTCTATCTACATCAATACCTTACCCCCAATACCGTGTGCTTTAAGTTTGCACACTAATCTCCTGTGTGGGACCTTGTCAAAAGCCTTTTGAAAATCCAAATATACCACATCCACTGGCTCTCCCCTATCCACTCTACTAGTTACATCCTCAAAAAATTCTATGAGATTCGTCAGACATGATTTTCCTTTCACAAATCCATGCTGACTTTGTCCGATAATTTCACCGCTTTCCAAATGTGCTGTTATCACATCTTTGATAACTGACTCCAGCAGTTTCCCCACCACCAACGTTAGGCTAACCGGTCTATAATTCCCCGGTTTCTCTCTCCCTCCTTTTTTAAAAAGTGGGGTTACATTAGCCACCCTCCAATCCTCAGGAACTAGTCCAGAATCTAAAGAGTTTTGAAAAATTATCACTAATGCATCCACTATTTCTTGGGCTACTTCCTTAAGCACTCTGGGATGCAGACCATCTGTCCCTGGGGATTTATCTGCCTTCAATCCCTTCAATTTACCTAACACCACTTCCCTACTAACATGTATTTCGCTCAGTTCCTCCATCTCACTGGACCCTCTGTCCCCTACTATTTCTGGAAGATTATTTATGTCCTCCTTAGTGAAGACAGAACCAAAGTAATTATTCAATTGGTCTGCCATGTCCTTGCTCCCCATAATCAATTCACCTGTTTCTGTCTGTAGGGGACCTACATTTGTCTTTACCAGTCTTTTCCTTTTTACATATCTATAAAAGCTTTTACAGTCAGTTTTTATGTTCCCTGCCAGTTTTCTCTCATAATCTTTTTTCCCCTTCCTAATTAAGCCCTTTGTCCTCCTCTGCTGAACTCTGAATTTCTCCCAGTCCTCAGGTGAGCCACTTTTTCTGGCTAATTTGTATGCTTCTTCTTTGGAATTGATACTATCCCTAATTTCTCTTGTCAGCCACGGGTGCACTACCTTCCTTGATTTATTCTTTTAGTTAAATAGTTAAAAATAATTTACCCTTCTCAGGAGGTAATACTATTTTGGTTTGACTTTTGGACTGAGCAAATCTCTGCTGAAAGATCAGCTTAGATTATAAGGTTAGTTGTTGATTGGTTGAAGCCAATGACAGACTTGAGAAACCTCTTCTCTGGTGAAAAATAATTCCATTAAAATCATTCTCTTCCGAGAAAAATAGAAACCCCTCTTGGAAAGTAGAAACCAGAAAACAGCATAATTAATGAGCCTTTGAGTATTTCAAAAGGTAATTGTTTATGCAAATTTGCAAATTAATATTTACAAATTAAATCAGCATACTAATGGAACACTACTTAAAAGACAACTGTTAAAGACATGAGTAACGTGGCTTAAATCTCACTTCCCTTGATCAGTGGGGAACTTGGGTATCTAACTGTCAAAGCTATAATTGGTTGTTGTAATCAAATTTTCTCGACTTCAATAATCTTTCTTTCCCTTTTAGTCAGAGACTTGTATTATGACAGAGATACATTTCTACACTGAGTGATCAAAATAAACCTATCCTTACTGCATCATTATCACTATATGACATGGGCGATTATGGGCTATTCGTGACCATGATTATTCTTGGTAAATGTTTCTGCAGAAGTGGTATGTGATTGCCTTCTTCTGGGCAGCGTCTTTACAAGACTGGTGACCCCAGCTATTATCCATACACTTCAGACATTGTCCAGCTGGTGTCAGTGGTCGCATAACCAGGACTTGTGATATGCACCAGCTGCTCATACGACCATCCACCACCAGCTCCCCTGGCTTCATGGGACCCTGATCGGGGGACTGAGAAGGAGCTACATCTTTCCCAAGGGTGACCTACAGTCTAGGGGAGGAAAGGTGAGCTTTACACATCCTTTGGTAGAGATGTATTTCCTCCCTGCGACACAATTACGGTAAGTAAACATAGAAACATAGAAAACCTACAGCACAATACAGGCCCTTCGGCCCACAAAGCTGT